>NC_140169.1:75774601-76321511 GCF_963971535.1 Notolepis coatsorum | reverse complement strand
GATAGAGCTGTCCCCTTCCTGATGACTTGTCATACAGAACTTGTGAGTCGCTTTGGATAAAAGCGTCAGCTAAATGACGAAATGTAAATGTAAATGTAGAAACTTTTTGACTTTTACTCAAGTGTGTTTTTAGCCAGATACTCTGACTTTTACTTGTGTAAGATTTTGAGATGGTACCCAGTATGTAAGAATTCTCTTTTTTTTTTTTTGGGGGGGGGGGGGGGGGGGGGGGGGGGGGGATGTTAGCTAACAATTAATTCAATCCAAACCATTTCAGGCGCACAATCTCCTATGTGAGATAGAATTTGAGAACTGAATTGTTCTCACGATGATGTGGGACAAGGGCCACTGGGTGGGAAGACACACCGTTACAGAACGCCTCAAGACAAGAGGTTCCAGGACAACATTCCCAAACCGTTTACACCCAAAAGGGTTCATTCGCTTGATGTCATCCTTGATGTAACTCGATATTGCAGGTCAGGAAACTCCTGTGAACCACCATTAAAAGCATAATGTGAAGAATAGGCCATTGTCTGTGTTCAACAGCTGTCCTCAGGCGACCAGCGCTGCTCCTGTGAGCCAGTCACACGACACCAGCTACTGCTGCATGGTCTGGATGGAGGCTACTGTCCTATAGGGCTGTCACAATTGGTCAAAAATGACATTATAATTGTTAGACTAGAAGTCTTTATTTGTCATGCAGTTTGAACACACACCCGCGAGATGGGCGACCCACAGGAACACACACACACATGCACTGTGTCGCCGATGAAATGTCTCTCTGCACTTTTCCCATCCCATTGTCCTTCCCACCATGGGCAGCCGGGAGCAGATAGGGCGTCAACGTGAGCCGCGACCGGGGACCAATCCAAGTGCTCCTGTCCGTCTTCGTCAAGGACGCCACATCGTTAGCGATCTGTTGTTGTGCATGTTTTTCCATTGGGTTTATCTTATCGGGGGGGAAACCCTTGCGAGCACGGGGAGAACATGCAAACTCCACACAGAAAGGCCCGGGAGATACCCCACCTGGGTACCTGGCATCATGGAAACCTGGTCCCCAAGCGGGAATCGAACCCTGGACCTTCTTGCTGTGAGGCGACAGTGTTAACCACTACACCACCGTGCCGCTCAACTATTGAATTATGTCGCTCAACATTCAACTATTCCTTCTAAAAATCACATAGGTTCGAACCATTTAAATATCTATTATTGCACATTATGTAAACAAAATTAATTACCTTTAAGATCAACATACCTACACCAGCATATATAGAGAATAATGTGTTCTCTCTCACTCTCTCAGTGCATGGGGAGAAATTGGTGCTAGATTGAGAATGTGCTGTCTCTTGGAACGTGATCAAATGAATGAAAGTCTCTACGGTATATATAGTGTGGAATGGACCTTCATACACAGCAACGTGCCTCCAAGCAAGATGTGATGAACATGCCACTAAATCTTTTCCTTGACATGAAACAGGAAATCATAATCAATCCATTGGGGACCTGCATGATGCTTACTGTCTCTATTCATTATTCAATATCTATCAATTCGATATCCATACCCTGAGGGATGCTTTACAATAAAGTGCTAATAACTGAAAAGTAGGCTACTTACATTATTGATGCTAGAACTCTCAAAATAACTTTAGCATAAAAAAGAAGGTAGGAGAGGTGTAGTTTACATAACTTGCATGCAACTTTGTCTCAAGGTTCCACAAGTTGGTAAAAATCTGAAGTCTTTCCCAAACAGGTTTGGTTCGGAACTCTCAGCCATCATGCTATGTGGTTGTTGTTGTTGTTGTTGTTGTTGTTGTTGTTGTTGTTGTTGTTGTTGTTGTTGTTGTTGTTGTTGTTGTTGTTGTTGTTGTTGTTGTTGGCATGTTCTTCAGCTCGGCTAAATAAAAGTGATGCCACATCTCTCCTGTCTGTCATGCAGCGCATTCAGGCCCAGGTGAGAATTTGAGAGGAAGACAGCTGGGGCCTGTTGTTTTTTCACAATTGAATGTATGTTTTTTTTTTTTATTATTAATTTGACTATAGAATATTAGTTTGACAGCCCTACTGTCCCGTCAATAATGCATTCCTCCTTATTTCCTCATAGTTTCCCCTCATTTTGAAATATCAATTAGTTTGAGGGTTTTAGGAAACCAACATGATGGTTGGGATTGGGAATGTCTGATCAACACAGCATCAAAATTAGCAGCACTTACAAAAGTATTTTTAACATTTGAAAATTGTAATCTGCACAAATAATCTCTAAACATGTAACATACCTTCTTCTAAGTGTCATGCCCCTCCAGGCCTCCAGGGTTCCTGTCCACCTTAACTCTTGTTATTTCCACTATATCCCTACCCAGATACTCTCCCTATCTGTCCCTCTCCCTCTCCTTCTCTCTCTCTCTCTCTCTCTCTCTCTCTCTCTCTCTCTCTCTCTCTCTCCTGACCATTCTCTCCGCGAACATCCCTGGACAGTTTGAGTACCCGCTCCTGGCTACGACCCCCCCCCCCCCCCGCTCGTCTGACTACCCTGTACCCGCTCACTCCCTGGACTGCCTGACTGGGTTCCATTACTCTTCTTTTCTTTTTTTTTATCTACTTTTTCTCCTCCTATTTTGCTTGTATTTTCCTCCCATCCCAATTTCGTCGTTATGCCAATTCCCCCCTCCCCTTCCTGGTCGTTGCACGCATTTGCCCCCTACTTGCCGGTCTAGGGAGCCCTGAAGTCTATCACATGCTTCCTCCGATACATAGGAGACAGCCAGCAGCCTCTTTTCACCTGGCAGCGAGGACTCTCATTGGGTGAGTGTAACGCGTGGGAGGGCACACTACCTCACTCAGATCCCTTCCTCGCTTGTGCAGGCGCCCTGACCGACCTGTAGGAGTCGCTGTTTACAACGACCAGATTACCACCCACCGGCTTCCCTCCCGCTGACTCTGCCAATTGTGTCAGTATGACGACCGGCCAAGCCGGAGGCAACGCTGACAGCTGGATTCGATACCAGTGTATCTGCGGTGGTAGACAGACGCTTAGTCCGCTGCGCTAACCGGCCGCCCCCCATTACTCTTCTTTTCTAATTAAATACACCCGTCATTTGGGTTTTTACTCTGATTCCACATCGTCTCTGCATGTTAGTGTCAGCATCAGTGTTCTGGCTTAGTTAAACCGTTACACTAAGATGTTCACTGTATATTTTCTCTTTTTGTGTTTTGATTGAATGTGAAACAGAAGTTTGAGGTCAAAGGTTCAGTTCAGCCGGGAGACAAGACTCTCTCTGACTGGTTTTCATGAAAGACAAGGAGCAGCAAGGAACACATCAAACAGACATTCTGATAGATTCAAAGAACAAAGAAGACATGTGGGGGGAGACGAATGGAGAGGAGGTGGGGTTGAGGAGTGGGGGTGGGGGGGTGGTAGAGGAGGGGGGAGGGGTCTAAAGAAGTTGGACTCTCTATAAAAAAAAATAGAGAGAGGAGAGAGAGTAGGACGGTATGGAGAGAAGAAGAGAGGGAGAGAGACAGAGAGAGAGAAAGAGACAGATAGATATATATATATATAGAGAGAGAGAGAGATAGAGAGAGAGAGAGAGAGAGAGAGAGAGAGAGAGAGAGAGATAGAGAGATAGATATGTTCTCTGTTATAGAACCTTTGTTTTGAAACTCATAATGGTTTGATTGCAGCTCCAAGAAACAGGCAACAAAATATTTATAATATTTAAAAAAAAATAGTTTTAGACCGAAGCTTTTATTTTGGTTCTTATTTTGGAGAGAGAGACAGAGAGAGAAAGAGGGATATAGTGAGAGGGGGCGAGCGAGATAGAGAGAGAGAGGGAGAGGGAAAGAGACAGAGAGAGAGATATAGATAGAGGGAGATAGAGAGAGTGAGGGCCACGTTACAAAGCACAAAGCGCAACACTTCCCTGGCTCGCATTAGGCCTGGCAATTTTGTTTGCCATTGCTATGTCTATACATTGTTCGAATGCATTTATTTCTATTAGACCAGTGGTGCCCAACCAGTCGGCCGTGGTCGACCAGTAGATCAATGACATGCAATATAATTGCCACGAGCGATGGGATAATGTTAGCTTCTGAACAGGCTAAGCTAACTAGCGTTAGCCGTTAGCCGTTAGCTTAGCGTTAGCCATTGCTGTCTACTATACTTTCTTGTTCGAATGCATTTATTTCTATTAGACCAGTGGTGCCCAACCAGTCGGCCGTGGTCGACCAGTAGATCAATGACATTCAATATAATCGATGCGAGCAATGTTACTAGTAAAAGGCTAAGCTAACTAGTGTTGGCCGTTAGCTTAGTGGTATCGTTAACCCTGCAAAACGCTCAAAAGCGGACTCTACAACGGAGTTCCATTCGTGAGAAAAGGGGGGTGGGTTATATTGACAAGGCTTGACAACAGAGGTTCAAATATAACTTCATATTTATTGGTTATTTGTTTCTTTTATATCAGCATCCAGTCTCCAGTCTCGTGTTAACACTTCCTGTGTTTACATTTCGAGCGTGACATCATCGGCTACGGCAAGCTTACAAGCTCAAAACGCAAACCGTAAACAAAACCCAGAGCGCACCAAGACTGAAGTGTGTACACAAACTAGAGGGGGGAGAGGGGGGGGGGGGAGTTCGGCACGGAACTCGGAATGAGGACGGCACGGAGCTGATTCGACCCCGATGTTGAGTGAGAAAGCCTCTGTAATGGGAAATATTAAAGGACTAAACGATGAGCCGTTTACAAATCATTCTGAGTCATTATTAATAATAATAGGAACGTTTATTTCACCGCGGCCACAATGAAAGGACAGTTTAGAGACAACATGTTAACACATTAGCGTCTGGCCATAGACTGACCCAGAGCGCTGTTCACACGTAAGTTAAATACACAGTTGTCAGACGTAACATAATATCAGATATGATGATGAAAATGGCCCAGTTAGGAGAATCAACCTTGGCTAGACGGTGATGTTCCCAACTGGAATGTTAAACAGTCTTGCTAACTGAGAATTAGATTTAAAGAGACAGTAGTGTCTGCCATATCTGAGCACATTATATAGCTGGTCAAAAGTGTACCAGTCAAGCTGTCTAATGACTTGATAATATATTCCACGACAACACCCCCGTCTGATAATTAATCACAATCATTATCACTTCATAAAGACAACAAAAAATATTATCATCCTTAAACCAAAAATAACACAAATTATAATAACTCAGCAAAAACTATTTTTATTATCTAAAAACAAAAGGTCCTCTGGATTGACCCTGTGTCCTGTGCAGAAGAGAAGTTGCCATAACAGCCAACCATCATTAGTGTCTCTTTGCAAATGTCCAGACGGTGGTCGAAGGACTCAAGGGTACAGTGTCCAGTCTCTGGTTTTGTCAAGGCCGAAGCAGCTGCACCATATTCCTCTAACCACCAAGCTGGAAAATAGAATCACAAAAAAAAACAGGAGAGTATCTCGCCAAAAAGAGCATTTCCCATACAAACTTATTCAAAACAAAAATATTCTCACAAAACTCTTTCAGTAGAGCGAAAACAGATTAACAGCAAGAACACGTGACTGCAAATTGCACAGTGCTTGGAATCTCCCCACAGAGGAAAAGCTCAAGGCTATTCCCTCAGAGGCCGGGAGATAGCTAAAACAAAACTACAATTTGCAAAAACACATCTCCATTCTGAACAAAGTTCAGTACATTACTACCTAATATCTTTTAGATGATACCGTAATATCTGTATGTGTTTGGTTCAAACTTGCCTCATTTATCATTTGTGAAGAATCCCGGAGCGGTCTCTCCTCCTCCCTCCGTCCGCAGTCCAAACACCCCCCTCTGATCCATGTATGCCGTGGCTCGGTCCTGATGATCCTCCCCTCTGATGCAAGGAGCCTGTCCGGTGAATGGCTTAGACCTGCTGGAAACTGTCTCTTAGATCTTTATCTCTGGACCACCGATACTATCAGGCTGGGGTCAGCTGTCGGTTGATGTTCTTAGCGTCCCATCAGCTGGGTGTATGCGTTCACCAGCTGATAGGCCCTCTGCCTCCTAGTTCTGGAGCAGATTGGGACAGCTTACTTTCTCTGTAATCAGCTGTAGTCGGTTCCCCCACTCAGGTCCTCGGTTGTGCCCCTGATGGAACAGGCCTGCTGGAAACCGTCTCACAGATCTTTGTCCCCGGCTGATGGTCACGGAGAACTGTCTCAGTGTCATAGCTGTAACTGCAGAGTAGAACCCCGGTTCAGTAGAATAGCTGGGCCAGCACTTGTCAGTGGTCCTCTGCGCCCCATAGCTGTGTGTACTCTTCTCGGGCAGAGACGGGGTACTTGGACCGGCACAGGAGACTGAAGAGAGACACGCCCAGTGAGAACTCACAAACGAAAAAGTGAGAGAGAAATAAAAATAAAAAGCTGTCCGGTAACATTTTACACACTAAAATAGTAGAAAGGTGTCCACTCAGGTTTGAAGTTAGGACATTCTATACTATACCCTCAACTCAGCTCCAATGAGCAGGGCAGTTTCCTAAGTCATGACAACAAAAACAAATGTCCCTAAGAGTCTCGTTGGCAAAAACAAACTATATATATATTGAAACCCACACCCCACCCCTCTCATACATCTGGGATGTACCAATATTGAGAAAACTACAGAAAAACCACCAAAAACAACATCTTAATATACCCAAAACAAATAGCTCTGCATTTTGTTATGAGAGTTAGTTGTTAGTTGTCACAGACAAAACACGCTCCCTGTAGGCCATGCTAGAGAATTTATGCCAGTAAGCTGGTTTATCACAAAATGGAGTAACGGAATATTACACTAGAAATGTAATGGTAGGCATGTCTAAGAACATATCTTCCCATATTATGTAATATAACTGTTTGATTTATGACACATTCTCAGTGACTCGATGTGGGCTGACAGTGGGTAATGTACAAGTTAACATCTTTTGCAGTTAACATCTTCTGCTTTGAAGTCAAATAACAATTTCACAACGCAATGGCTCCTATACAAATAATCCCCAGATTGATTCTTGAAAACATCACCTCTTCTTTTTTAGATCTGTTATTTCTATCAATTAACCTTGCAACCCTTCTTGGAATCCAATCTTGATCATCTTGATAGTAAATGATGTCTACTCATTGAGTGCATTTAAAGAGTTTCATTGTCTCTTGCAAAATGGAAAAAGCAAAGTAATACATAGACTCTGTGTTTAACTGTAACCTAAACAAAAGGACAAGTGCTACAAAGTAAACCTGAAAAGTGTTCGAGCTTAGACATCCAATCTGAAATTCAACAGGTTTTAAATAGTCAGCCATACTATTGTTGGAATACGTAATGTACATTTCATAATTAAACCTTTTTAATTAACTGCACCTCATCTCTCTGTCTGCTCCAGTAGATTCAAACTTTCAATTTCCCCCCCCCCCCACTGTCCCTTTAGGCCTTCACTACTCTTACATGACAAGTCACTGTCGTCCCTGCAAAAGTCCACAACGAACGCTGGGTTCCTCAGCTCCGTCCTAAATCAACACCTCCCTGCCTTCCCAATCTACGCCACTAGATGGTAGTAGAGCCCTGGAATCACTATTCCCCTATGGGCAATGGACATTTTCCAGCACTACCCCACTTCCCCCTTAGATGGCGGCCAAACTCAGTCTAGAGTACTCTGGTTCCTGTCTCCTATCTCCTCGTGGCTCCGGGCAGCCATCTTGTCTGCTCAAGTTTGTTGACATTTCCTCTCATTGACAGCATGATACCTTTCTTGGAAGAGTGTTGTTATGTCGAACCTCCTCCCGCACTGCTCTCTGTGCCGGCAATCTTATCAGCTTGTTTATGTTACCACCCTGCCGATGACCTCGGAGCCCTATGGCTCTCTGTGCTGTCGCCTATTTACTGTGTCTCATCTCGCCATAGCAACGACAGGCCCCGCCCCTCTCCCCGTTGTCATGCGACGCGCTGTCATCTCTGACCATAGCTATTTGACCCAGATCACTATAGCAACGGGTCACCCTGCGCTACTGTAGACACTGACCTTGTGATGATGTGGCTGCTATCCTCTGTTGATGTTAACCAGCACAGCCTCCCCTGCAACACACTATATTAGACCACTATTCTTCCACCGCTCAAACGGTCATCTTATATATATATATACCTTATCTATCTCTATCTTATATATTCATATATAAATCATCAATAAGGTTTTCAACCTATCTCTTCTTTCTGTAAATTATTATCAGGATTATTATCAAAGGTCCAATACAGAAAATAGAGTAGTCACCTTCCATGACAGTTTTGTAAAGCTCAGTTGATATAACGCAAGCAAATTGTCCTGTAATTTGTTACTGAAGAATAATGCTGTTCTTCATATTTTGATGCAAATGACTGTGGTGGGGTGGAGTGCAGTGTATATACTCTGTGATAATCATAGAAAAACAGTTATTTCTTGCCACTCGTACTCGTGATCCTCCTGTCATTCTTGTCTCTATGTGGCTTCTTGTTTTCATTCCTGTGTCTGATAAGATAGGCTCCCTCACTTAAACAAATGAAAAATAGAATTAACCCTTAAAACACTGCCTTTCTTCACCGGCCAGCTCGTTTTCCATTCTCTGTAGTGTAAAACACCACTCCTACACTGTGACCTCTGTGTCTTCAAAACACATTACAGCTGGCTTCCCTGTTAAGTTTAAGTTAGCATTGAAGAATACACAGTGATGGTCAGATATAGGTAATTCGATTACTGATACTTTATCAATGTCCATCATTAAACCTAGGATGTTACCATGTTGGTGAGTGGGTTCATTTACATGTTGTATTAGCTCAACGCTGCTCAGTAGGTTGGTAAGCTCAATAGCCTTGGGGTCGTTCTTATTCAGATCTCCACGTATGATTCATCTTTCACATCTCTAAGGATACCAACTGAAATTAGCTTCTGAGAACCAGGGGTGCGTTACCATACTTAAGTACTGTTTTGGGGGATTGTACTTTGTACTTGTACTCCATCACATTTCTAATTCAAAGGTCATACTTTTTACTCCTTACATTTAAAATGCAGACCTACAAAGTACAAAGTACAAATCTCACAGGTCCAACCATTTTAATTAGTATATCCTAATTGTTTATCTGGCCGAACTAACATTAACGTTCTTACCCCTGTGACCGCAGGTAAACAGCCAATCAAATCCCCATCAATGGAAAATGAACCCCCCCATACCCATACAGTCCTAGTGCAACACTAGAAATGGGGATCTTTGATTAAACACCTGCTATCAGAAGAATGGACAGTCAGATCCTCATTATGCTGTGGTTAATATTGTGATATTATTCAGGGTAATCTAGTATTCTGCCTTTAATATTGTGATAGACACTGCCCAAACACCAGCTGATGACTAATCGGCTTACCTCTTCAACTAACACACCTGGTGCAATGTATAGCCACAATGAACCCTTGGCCCATGATGGAATTAGTTTGAGATCCCTGGTCTATCCCTTTAGTTTTCCCTTCTGTCTAGATATTAGAGGGTGCATTACTAATATTTTTAGTACTTGCTGATACAGAGTGTCAGTTTGTATGAGTTTGAGACCCCTGGTCTATCCCTTTAAAAAAAACAATGTACTTTTACTTTTCAGTACTTAAGTACACTTACAAGTAGGACTTTTTAACTTTTCCTCACAAGTGTGTTTTTGGCCAGCTACCTCGTACCCACTTATACACCTGCAGTGCATACCACTCTATGATAGCACGCACAATAACGTCTGTACACAACTGCACATAATTCTCCCTTACATATCTGTAGATACTATATCTATACCTGTACATATCCTTTACCTACTCTTACTAGTTATGCTATACTGGCCAGTATGACGTACTGCCATAGTGTCTTTATACCTGTATCACTGTACATGTTAATACTATACTCTGCAAAAAAGGAGGTAGGGACCGCACTCGGAATATCGTTGTTTTTATTTTCATGCACAAGTTGTTATAGCGCACAAAACGTTTTTAAGCCATCCAGCCTTCATCAGTGTGCAAATGACAAATGTGACAAACACAACTTAAATAGGCTGTACTTGACAACAGGTGGGAACAATCGGCAATCAGTCAACAGGCTAGGTTGACGTCATGATTAGTAGCAGGGCTAGATTGACAGGTAGATATCATCACAGTATCGCATAAATGCGTATGATGGCTATGTATGAAAACAACAAATTGATACATATTACAATACAATATTTTCAGACCTGTATGGAATAAAAAAGACAGTACATTGGGGGTATCAGGTTGTTAGACCGTTCATTAAACAGTGTACTAGTTTTTTGCTCATACAGTAGATAACTTTGGATAGCACCTAAAGGAATGGAGCTCATACAGTAGATAACTTAGGATAGTACCTAAAGGAATGGAGTCAAAATGGACTCTTCATTCATCCCAGATGGAATACATAGATTTGAGCCGATGTCAATACAATATATAATATACAATTTACAAATCTGTATGGAACAAAAAACAGTACATAGTTGTCAGGTTGTTAGACCGTTCATTAATCAGTGTACTAGTTTTTTTTGTTTATACAGTAGATAACTTATGATAGCTAAAGGAATGGAGTCAAATTGAACTCTTCATTCATCCCAACTGGATACATAGATTTGAGCCGATGAATCCATATACATTCCCGTTGCAAAAGAAGTTGTTAATAGAAGGGGTTGCCACCCCTTCTATTAAGAAAAACCATCTCTAGACCTATGCACTTGAGGTCATTCATTTTATGATCCATTTAGTTAAAATGTCGTGCCACAGGGGAATTAATGTCAGTCCGCTTTATATTGCTTCTGTGTTCGTTCAATCTGATTTTCTATTTGCGGGATGTCTGTCCAATACTATACTCTGTACATACATCTGACCAGCACCATTACTCAGTAGTATCTAATGTATATTTCCTAACCAGTTCAATCACCTGTACATTGTATATTACTACTGCACTTTACTGTTACATCTACACTCTGTTTGCCACATTTATTCCCACTGTACTGTATTTGTGCTGTATAATGACAATTCATTTGAATCTAATCTAATATCACCAACCTACACCCAGGCCTTCCCTTCTGTTTGCCTGTCTGTCTAGATATTAGAGGGTGCATGTTTCAGTCGGGTTTTAGACCTCGTCATAGTACTGAGACTGCTCTTTTAAAAATGTTCAATGACATTATTTTAACCGTGGACTCTGGGTGTGATGCCATTATGGTAACATTGGATTTGACCGCTTTCTCAGATTTTGAGACGGTACCCATACTTTCACTTAAGTATAATTTCTGGGTACTTTTTACACCCCAGGTAGGATAGTTCTATGAATTGATCACAGACACTATAGACCTCTCACTATAGACCGCACTCTATAGACTCACTATAGACTCTCACTATAGACCTCTCTCTATAGACTCACTATAGACTCTCTCTCACTATAGACCTCTCTCTATAGACCTCTCACTATAGACTCTATCACTATAGACCTCTCACTATAGACCTCTCTCCATAGACCTCTCACTATAGACCTCTCGCTATAGACTCTCTCACTACAGACCTCTCTCTATAGACTCTCTCACTATAGACCTCTCACTATAGACTCTCAATAATAGACCTCTCTCTCTAAAGACCTCTCACTATATACCTCTCTCTATAGACCTCTCACTGAAATATTGTTGAGTATTTTGGTGGCTGGTACAATGTGATGATGAGCAAAAACAGTCCAGCTCTTTAGTTCAATAACAAGATACTAGAATGATGTAAATTCACCCATGCCAATGTCATCACATACAAACGATGCAGATAAAATAGCGAATTGTTTATCCCCTTTCACAGCGTGCGTGCATTTAAACATGTGTGTGTGTGTCATACACTCTGCCCGCTTATCATGTCCTCCGGTCGATGCCTCCCTGCAGTGCCGTCCAGTCAATGCGCTGATGGCTCTGTCGCGCCTTGCAACTCTGCCCTCCACTGCGCCTTCTTCCACTCAAAATCCTCTTTATAGGCACAGTCCTTATACCAGTGACCGTTCTGGCCGCATATAAAACAAGCACCAGCAGGTTTGCGCTGAATCTTTCTCTTTCGTCTCGGGATGCTCTGCCCAACTGACTCGTCCTTTGCAAGCTGTGAGAAAGTTCTCACCAGGGCTAACTGTGATTGTCCGACCGTTTTTATCAGCGACAATTGTGACCGCTCCATCAGCTGTTGAGAATGCAGACTCAGCTCCCCTAATTGCCTGGCCATTTCATCGGCTGCTATTGATCCAGCCCTGTGTGTTGACGTTGAAACAGGCCAGACCGTTGCGGGTGGTGGTGGTGGTATACGAGGCCAATCTCCTCGCTTCGGAGTTGGTGGTCGTCGGTGAGGCAGTTGACGTGGCGGGAGGGCCGGTGACACACACGGAAAGGCATCGAGGCCAGAGTCCACTGCAAGCCCCGGACACACCGCCGTGGGGGAAGAGAAAGAAAACAAAGTGTCAGATTCTTCCCTCACTCCCCTCTTCCACATACAGGCTGCTCCCTGCTCCTCTAAATTGCCCCCATCCTCCATTCTTTAACACGCTTCTTTTTTCTTAACAGACAAAAAGAAAACAAAACAAAATAAAATAAAATACGTGGTAAACAAAAAATAGTTTCCTCTAAACACTTGAGAAAAAAAAGCTCTATGGCAGCGTACAGGCGCCCTTATCCTGGTTTAATTCAGAAACGACTGCAGTCTGACCAGATAAGGTGTTTAGAAATTAATCACACAAGAAAAACAACTCTCTTCTCTATGGTATTTCTCACGCACGGTCAACTTCCCGCCTCTTTGTGAAAAAAAATCAATAAAAAAGATCAGTGTCTAAACAGATATTAAACCCTAGCCGACGCCTTTATTTCGGGATTGACCTAAGTAATAAAAAATTTCTCACGCACGGTCCCCTAATTCCCGCCTCCTTGTGAGAAAATAAAAATAAAAACAGATCAGTGCTAAAAAGATATAAAACCCAGCCCTCACCTTTTCCGGGACTGCTGTATGACTTTGAATTTACAACATACCTATAGTACACTCTGCACCCCTCCATTCCGGATACAAATGTAATTCCTGCCTAATATCGGAACCTACCTTTAATACAAGTGTTCAGAGGAAAACAAGAGGGAAACACACAAAAAAACAATACTATGTTTTAGTGTTAGACACCATCTGGACCCAGAAACTCAACAACTCTAACAATACTATGTTCCAGTGTTAGACACCATCTGGACCCAGAAACTCAACAATTCTTCCCCCAAATCAAACTCCTGCACGCATCCACACGGGAAAATCTGCCAGAGCTGACAAGACTGTCGGAAGACAGGCGTCCTCTCTCTCCTGTACTTTTCTCGGAGGATCGAGGCGAGGAAAAAATAGTACTCCCCCGGATTGCTCGCCGACAATGCACCACTCTGTGTCATCCGCTGTCTGGTCAATCTAGACACCCTAATCTAATTGTAACATAACTACTTATAGATTCAAAAACAAAAACGCTTTAAACAGAATGTCAACAGCTCACCGAATGTTCCCCACGCGTTCCCAAGGTTCAAGCCGGAGGTGACAGCCAAACGGACGCCACAGACGGTCCTCTCCCCCCCAGTGCGCGGAGGGGGTCGAGACAGGGCAGCGCTTCCCTGGAATCCAAAAATTCACCCTGTCTGCAGAGTCCGTCCCGCGGCCACCTCGACACCCATCGGTTTAAAATCTAATAAAACTAGTTAAAAAAATATCCCATAAACATCACTCGTCGCCATCTGTAATGGGAAATATTAAAGGACTAAACGATGAGCCGTTTACAAATCATTCTGAGTCATTATTAATAATAATAGGAACGTTTATTTCACCGTGGCCACAATGAAAGGACAGTTTATAGTCAGAGACAACATGTTAACACATTAGCGTCTGGCCATAGACTGACCCAGAGCGCTGTTCACACGTAAGTTAAATACACAGTTGTCAGACGTAACATAATATCAGATATGATGATGAAAATGGCCTAGTTAGGAGAATCAACCTTGGCTAGGCGGTGATGTTCCCAACTGGAATGTTAAACAGTCTTGCTAACTGAGAATTAGATTTAAAGAGACAGTAGTGTCTGCCATATCTGAGCACATTATATAGCTGGTCAAAAGTGTACCAGTCAAGCTGTCTAATGAGATGATAATATATTCCACGACACCCCCTAAGATATAAGGAGAGACAGAGAGGGAGAGAGACAGATAGAGAGAGAGAAAGATAGAGAGAGATAGAGGGGGATAGAGGGAAAGAGAGAGAGAGACAGAGGGACAGCTCTCTTTTTCTTATAAAGAGCATTGAATATAAGTCTCTGTCAAAAGTATAATGGAGCTTTATGGAGAAACAATGGCACTCCCCTGACTAAAAGTATAATGGAGCTCTATGGAGAAACCATGACACTCCCCTGAGCCCAGACTAAAAGTATAATGGAGCTCTATGGAGACACCATGGCACTCCCATGACTAAAAGTATAATGGAGCTCTATGGAGAAACCATGGCACTCCCCTGACTAAAAGTCTGATGGAGCTCTATGGAGAAACCATGGCACTCCCATGACTAAAAGTTGTTTCAAACAAAAACGGCTTTTGCATGGATTAGAATTGAGATTTTCTAAAGACTTCCTAAAGACTGGTCAAAATGCTCTGTGTTGGTATTTCCTGCACCACATTAAGCCTGAGCGGTCCGGTCCTGGACGGACAATAATTTCACACCATAAATAGATCAATACAGTCAATATTAATTAATGTAGCGTTTTTTCTTCTTCAAATGTAGCCAAGAGTAAAGACCTTAACCCTATCAAAACAGCAGTCAACGTGTATATTTTCAGCACTACATTGATTTACCAATGATTTTAAGTCTTATTAGCTAAATATGAGTTTATAGAAATCTCAGGGCATTGAGTCGGAAACCGGAGGATAGAGTCGAGAAAATTATGACGCCATTCGTGTGTGTAGTCTTAGGAAAGAGGAGACCCAGAGCTTTTGATGGGCTTTCAAATTTCATAAAACTACACTACCCAGCTCACGCCAGCCCCTGTCAAACTTGGAGTCGTCTGGCGTGAAATTATTGGAAAGAGGAGATATGGCCCGATCCATAGATGTATGACTTGGCCATATAGGCCTGATATTCTATATTACAATTTACTCAAGCATAGTAACAGACACAATAATATTAAGAGGCTTAAGAGGTTAAATGTTACAAAGATTTGGACCGGAGGGTGTGTGGATGGGTGAGAGAGGCACAGTATCAGCTCATCGATGACATGTGTATTGTGAAAGCCAAGGTAGGTGATGCAATAACGTTACTAGATCAACTGATCTTTACATTTGACATTTTTTTCCTAATAGTCTACTAGTACACATTTTTGGATCTAAATGCTGATCGGTACTTTGGTAGTTCGTTCAGATGGGAGAGGACAGAGGAGAGGGGTGTTCGCCTCCAATTTTGTACACTCTTCTCTCTGATTTTTAATAGCTTTTGGCAATCTGAAGTACTCCAAATGCTTTTCCCCGTCCGACCGATTAGTACAGCTAAAAACACGGCAATAATTGAGCATTTTGAGCAACAATGACCAGGAACAGTTGCGAGTTTGTTGTTTACGTTCGGTATCTCCGAAATGGCCGACTTCCGGATTGATGACGCGCTATGAAAACACTCTATAAGCGTAAATGTGTGTGTGTGTGTGTGTGTGTGTGTGTGTGTGTGTGTGTGTGTGTGTGTGTGTGTGTGTGTGTGTGCGTGCGTTTGTGCGTCCGTGCGTGCGTGCGTGCGTGCGTGCGTGCATGCGTGCCCGTCCCATCTCTGGTGTGATAGTGGAATTTGATCGTATTTACAGAGGATGCCCAGATAATGTTGATATTTAAACTTGAAAAATAATAATACATTTACATTTTGTCATTTAGCTGACGCTTTTATCCAAAGCGACTTGGTATGATTAATTTATCTTGACTATTTTCCTTTATCCTCTAGTTGGTTATAAGATCTCACAAGTTTTAAGTTTGCTTTTTAAAAAAAAAGGTAAAAAGGTGAGTTTATAGTGACTGTGTGCATGTGGATGTGTGTAGATGGTTGGGTTAATGTTGCATAGAGTCATTGAGCATCCTGATCGCCAGATAGAACTGTATACCTGTGTATATAGCAATAGCTTATGTAGACTTTATTTTATTGATTATTTTTATTATTATTTTTTATTCTCACCATTGCACATTGTTATTACTGTGGTAACCTATATTAATAATAAAGCCACACGGCACGCTTGTGAGCCCTTTGGTTTAGTAGTTGACTGAAAATGGGAGCATGGAAGGTTACACGACAGGTGCGACTCAGTGCACGTTTCTCTGCTTTGTAAGAACTCAGGTACCGGATGCCTGTATATTTTCCCCAACGGAGTTTCACTTCCGCGTTCGGTTTGCGTGATCTGATTGGCCACTGACGTTTCTCTCAGCGCCAATCGCGTTACTCCTAACAAACTGGTTAAGCTTGGCGACTCTTTCGAAGTTGGTTAAGGTTAGGGTCAGGGTTAGGGTTAGTTGGTTAAGGTTAGGGTTAGGGTTAGGGTTAGTTGGTTAAGGTTAGGGTTAGGGTTAGGGTTAGTTGGTTAAGGTTAAGGTTAGGGTTAAGGTTAGGGTTAGGGTTAGTTGGTTAAGGTTAGGGTTAGGGTTAGGGTAACAGCCTGCTGGCGCGATATCTGACCGCAGGTATAATAGTTTACGAATGCAGAGCCTTTTCCGGCTGGATTATATTGCTTTTGGTACTGTGGCTGCTGGAGCAGAGAACCGTCTACCCCACTGCTGTGTGGGATCTACCCGTGAGGAGCATCACTCGAGCCCGTCTCTAGGAAGAGGCTGGCTGGCTTTCATCCATGCTGTCGCGCATACTTGGATTATAGCTGCTGCTTTTGTCTGCCGATCGAGGGGAGTATATGTACCGCCTCCCGTAGCTGGAGCTTATTGATTCCCCGTTGATCCAGACTTTTGCATCCGAACATTCCTCTCCCCTGCTGGCTTACAACCGGAGGGAACCCCCTTAGTATCTCCAGCTGACTACGAGTGTACCTTATGTAATTCTTATGCTACAGGTGGTATTAATTATACCCATCGTAATATGCTCATGGACTTACGCTCTTGACCTACTTAAGTGTTCTTCGCCTTATAAGCACAATTCATAATTCTCATTCTGTAACCTATCGTTGCTATAATAATAAATCCCTCTCACTAGAACTTTAGGTGTCATTGTTGTATTCTTGTGTGGGTGTTCACCATATATACCGTGTACTGTATGGCCAGTAATTAAAGTACATAACTAAGTAGTGGTTTAATAATACCATACTCTCAATACAGTCAGGGAATTGTACCCCTCAGTTACAGTTAGGGTTAGTTGGTTAAGGTTAGGGTTAGGGTTAGGGTAACAGCCTGCTGGTGCGATATCTGACCGCAGGTATAATAGTTTACGCCGTCCCAGAATCTACAAGGTTTTGTTGGGGAGAGAGATAGAGAGAGATAGATAGAGAGATAGAGAGAGAGATTGAGAGAGATATTCATTGAGATCAGCGTATAGTCGTATAGTTATAGTTTTATACAGTATTAGTAGTAGTATCAGAATAATTGTAAGGTTTCAGCTGTGCTTTAGAAGTACCTAGTCGTGCTAACTAGTAGTACTATTGTGAGGGATTAGTGCATAGTCTAGGTAGTATATTGTAGTAGTGGTAATAGTAGTTTGATCAGTTAGTTATTCCATTTAGATTATTATTTCAGTATGAGGAAACGTAGTGTAGGTAAGAAACGTGGGGACAGGCCGACGGAGGATCGGTTTGTCCAAACCAAGTTGACGTTTGGACCTGTTACAGCGTCAACGACCGGGCCGTTGGTAGCTCCAACCGGGCAGCGCCGTGAGACCGTCGCTGGGCCCAGCGGCGTGTCTCGCCCCGGGAGCGTATATCCCCATCGCAGTTCGAGGAAGAGGAAGGTGGCTGTGCAGACAGTGTCTTCTTCAGACTCATTGGACAGCGATTCAACTGTTCGTGAATCGGACTGCAGCGCCGATTGGAAACCACCAGGTAAGGTCGTGTTGATGTGATTGTGTCTGTGAAACGTGTATATTTGATAATGCTTTACCTAACGCTAATGGATTCATTGTATACTGTACTGTCCATGTGAATATGTAACGCTAGTTCGCCAACCAACGCCGGTATGTATTGATTATAGATCAGGAGTCCTCCTCCGACGAACTTGATCTTGGTAGGAGATGTGACCGTGGTAAGTGTACAGCACATTTTGATGCATGTTCATATTTATTTCAGTGTATATTCGCCGACCAACGTTATCATTTATTTATTATAGACTCTGATTCATCTCACGACGAGGGCCTTGATGATGGTCGGCGAGAGCAGGGTGAGTGTAGAGCTCATTTTGACGAATGCAATGTGAATATTGTGTATATACATACAGGTTCAAATCGACTATCGTGTAAATGTGTTATTCAACTCAAAACAGCTAAATTATTGGAGATTAGATCGTCCTATAGGCCTTGATTTACATGTGGTCTCTACATGTGCTCTGCATCTATATGGGGGGGAGGTCATGGCCTTGTTGTACATCAATAGAATGCATCACTTTGAAGTACATCAAATATAATACAGGTTCAAATCGATGAATTCGTGGACAATTGTTTTATTCAACTCAAACAGCTAAATTATTGGAGATTAGATCGTCCTATAGACCTTGATTTACATGTGGTCTCTATGTGTGCTCTGCATCTATATGGGGGGGAGGTCATGGCCTTGTTGTACATCAATAGAATGCATCGCTTTGAAGTACATCAAATATAATACAGGTTAAAATCGATGAATTCGTGGACAATTGTTTTATTCAACTCAAACAGCTAAATTATTGGAGATTATATTCAGTGTAATTCCAAGTTTTTGTATTTTTTTAATTAGTTCTAAATCTACATGTACTTCAGCCATCTGTGTGGGGAGGTCATGACTGCATCACTTTGAAGTACAAGGGCTTTGAAGTACAAGTTTTTACAAGTGTGTGTGTGTGTGAGCAAGATAGAGAGAGGGAGAGATTCCATTTGCTTACAGATCTGAAACAAGTGACATCACAGTTGTGTGAGCCATGTTGCTTCATTATCTGTGTAATTGGGGCCTCAGCCTGCCCCCCTGACATGCTGTAATCAGACGTCACCCAGTTGTCTTTGCAAAAAGTGTGTGTGTGTGTGTGTGTGTGTGTGTGTGTGTGTCTCTAGTATTACAGCTAACACCCCTGATATATTTGTGGTAAATGAACACCTTAGGAAGGTGTCCATTCTTGAAGACAGCTGATTTATTTTATGTGCATTACAGGATCCGATACCGACTCAGCGTCCGGTGGTGGTACACCCACCTACTTGGGTATGTACTAACTGCATTCATGTATGTAAATGTATTGCTATTGTGTTTTATGAGACTTACTTACTGAATTAATTCAATCCAATTCAGATTCTGGCGCAGAGCGTGACACAGAGACTGACAATGGCCGCCCACACAACATAGCATCACAGTCTACTCCTGCAGGTGATTGTACATAAAATATAACACATAATGCTATATATATATATATCATGTAAATAAAAGGACAATGCATTGCCCTATTGTAATGTATTACATCATGTGATTCTAGAACTGGATGATAGTCGGGACATTCCAGAACCCGTTGCAGGGCGGAAGCGGACATCTAAGAGCGGTAAGTTGGCCTCACTCTGCACACCACTTCCAGCTCTGACCTCTGACCCCCACACCACGTCCAGCTCTGACATCTGAACCCCACACACACTCACTCATTCACTCACACACAGTTTGTAACTACGTGGTATATGAATATTTGTCTACAGTAGGGGTGTTATGATAATTGTATATTTGTATAATTGACAGGTCGTGGCGTGCGACGCGGAGCGAAGAGCAGGTCGGCGAGCCGTCAGGACCAGGAGAATGCCTGGTCTCGTGAGGGCTGGGTGCCTTGTAGGATCCCCTTCACATCCCAACCGGGGCTGCGCCAGGACGCCGCGGCACTGAATTCGCACCGGCCTGCAAAATGGCTAGATCTGTTCCTGACAGATGACTTTCTCAACGCCATTGTTGCCCAGACCAACCTCTACGCAGATCAGTTTATTGCCCGGCTGGATCCCACGCTAACCAGTAGCAGGGCACTGGTTTGGAAGGCCCTCACATTGAAGGAGCTGAAGCAGTTCCTTGGACTCATCTTCCTGAGCAGTGTCCTTTGGAAGCCTCGCGTGGACATGTTTTGGACCACTGATGAGCTGATGTTCACACCGTACTACTCAGCCACCATGTCACGCAACCGTTATGAGTTGATCTGGCGCTTCCTCCACTTTGCAGACAACACATCCCTAGATGTTAGAGACAAACTATGTAAGGTACGCCCTGTAGTCGACCATGTCAACATGAGGTGCAAGGAACTGTACCAGCCCGAACGTGAGCTCGCCATTGACGAGGGGATGATGGCATGGCGAGGCCGCCTGGCTTTCCGTGTCTACAACCCCAACAAGCCAACCCGGTATGGCATCAAGTCATACTTCCTGTGCGAATCACGCACAGGATATTGCTTCGCCTTTAAGCCATATTGCCGGGATGGCGCGAACCTGGGGGACACGGTCGTCGGTCTGCTTGGACGTTTGGCCGGCGCAGGGCATTCTTTGTTCATGGACAATTTCTACAACTCCGTGAGCATGTGCGCCAGGCTCCGACAGTTGAGGACCGACGTCTGTGGTACCCTCAGGAAGCACCGGGGGGAGCCAGCCATCATAAAGAACCTGACCAATGCTGACATCGGTGTGGGGGAGCGCATTGCTGTCAACAACAAGCAGGTCATGATCGTGGCATGGCGGGATAAAAGGATCATGAAGATGATCACCAGCTTCCATGAGGACACTATGGAAATGGCAAAAGTGTGGCAGAAGCAGAAGAAGGGCAAAGCAGTGAGGGTGGAGATGCTCAAGCCGTCATCCATCATGTCGTAAAATAAATTCATGAAAGGAGTCGACCAGTTGGATCAAAACCTGGCGTACTATCCGTGTACACGTAAGACTGGAAAGTGGACCAAAAAGTTTGTGCTGTATCTGATCCAAATATGTATGTTCAACTCTTTTGTCTTGTACAAAACCAGGCACCCACAAGGGTATTATTACAACCTCTTCCGGTACACCAGGGCTGTGGCGCGGACCTACACAGGGGCTGAGGAGTTGAAGATTCCTGGGGTGGCAGAGGAGGAGGAGGAGGGCGGCAGTGGGGGTGAGGAGGAGGCAGGGGCTGAGCAGGTGGGGCGTGACAGGCAGCGCGACCCTAGGGCCCCACCGGGGGACCCGCAGAGCAGATTAGTGGGTGGCTTTGGGAAACATGTAATGGTGGCGTACAAAGCCACCCCCAAGCAAAAGCTACCATGTAGGAAATGTCGGGTCTGCCTTAGGCGTGGCCTCAGGGGTGAAACCAGAGTGAAGAAGGATTTTTCTAAATAGTTTCTTTATTAGTTGTCATACAGAAGTACAGACTACTTCTAAATAATCCGGCACACAGAAGTACAGAGTACTTCTAAATAATCCATCATTGTGTGATACAGACAGAACCATGTGTACCACTCCGGTAGATAGTATAGCTAGCTGAGAGTAGTATAGTATAGTATAGTATAGTATAGTATAGTATAGTATAGTATAGTATAGTATAGTATAGTATAGTATAGTGTATGGGTAGTGGCACTGTTTTCTGTACAAGACAAATGCCCTGAACACATGTATTTGGGCCACGGTTGTAGATATTGCATAGGCATGTTTGGACCACTTGCAGATGAGACGTTATGCTAATGATCTAGCTGTGTCAACTCCATTCATCATTTGCATTGTGTGTGTATATATTTTATTTTTTTATTTATCTGTTTCCCCCCTCATTTTTACCGTTTGCACAGAACCAATGGTTGCTGACAGTCACCCAGTTTATAAAAGTATATACTGTAGGTAACGTACCACACTTTTCTAATGCAGTCCATTGGCCTCTTATTTATATCCTTTGGAAGCCTGTATTGGATATTTTTTGGTCCACAGATCATCTGGCGCTTCATCCATTTATCAATGGACAATGCAGTCATCGATGCGAGAGACCAACTGTAAGATACGCCCTGTAGTTGATCATGTGACGTTCCTGTACTGTGAATGTTACCAGCAAACTTCTAAATGCACAGACATGTATTTGGGCCACGGTTGTAGATATTGCATAGGCATGTTTGAACCACTTGCCGATGAGACGTTATGTTAGTGATCTAGCTGTGTCAACTCCATTCATAATTTGCATTGTGTGTGTATATAGTTTATTTTTTTATTTATCTTTTTCCCCCCTCATTTTTACCGTTTGCACAGAACCAATGGTTGCTGACAGTCACCCAGTTTATAAAAGTATATACTGTAGGTAACGTACCACACTTTTCTAATGCAGTCCATTGGCCTCTTATTTATAAACTTTGGAAGCCTGTATTGGATATTTTTTGGTCCACAGATCATCTGGCGCTTCATCCATTTATCAATGGACAATGCAGTCATCGATGTGAGAGACCAACTGTAAGATACGCCCTGTAGTTGATCATGTGACGTGCCTGTACTGTGAATGTTACCAGCACACTTCTAAATGCACAGAACCAATGGTTGGTTCTCATCCAGTATTAACTTTTTATAAGGTATTGTGTTTGTAAATTACCATAATCCTATACTGTGAATGTTACCAGCAAACTTCTAAATGCACAGAAACAATGGTTGGTTATCATCCAGTGTTCACTTTTTTATAAGGTATTGTCTTGGTAAATTACCATAATTGTATACTGTGAATGTTACCAGCATTTATGTGTCTAATGCACAGCAACAATGGTTGGTACTGATGACTGTCACCCAGTTTATTGAACATATTGTGAAATAAAAATGTCACTTCATCAAAGTTTCAAGTTTGCTGCATTGTAAAGTATTCTGTATTTTATAATAATGTTTTCTGGACCTACACCAGTAGTTATAACTTACTTGTTCGTTAGCGCCCGGTATGGTGGTTGATAAGGTAGTAGTATTTCCAGGTGAAACTAATTGATATATTATCAATACAAGATATTATTACTTTATGAATGTGTTTACCATGTATGGACGAATAAATTGGAAAACAGGTAGGTACAGAGCAACACAGTGTCTACAACACAGGAGCAGATTATGCACAGTACATGAATGAGAAACAGTCGAAATGTTTTTTTTTAGTTTATTGCATGCACATGATCTATAATACCTGATCGGTACAATATCTACTAACCTGATCAATACAATATATTCCCACCTGATCGATATAATAGTATTACTGCATTTCAAGTTTGTCAGTCAGTCAGACTGACTGACTGACTGACTGACTGACTGACAGTCAGTCAGTCAGTCGGACTGTCAGTCAGTCAGTCGGACTGTCAGTCAGTCGGACTGTCAATCAATCAATCAATCAATCAATCAATCAATCAATCAATCAATCAATCAATCAATCAATCAATCAATCAATCAATCCATCCATCCATCCATCCATCCCAGTCTAAATTGCTTTATAACACGTTCGGTAACTTATCACCCCCCCCCCCCCCCCCCCGCCCATGTTGGTGCAGTATTGTCTCGTCTGTTTCAAGCAGCAGCAACGAGAAATTGCGCAGCTCGCATAAAAAGGGCTGTAACTTCTTTTCTAGGAAATCCGCCTGGATTTAGCCCTCTATTTACCTTTTTTAACTTGTAATTGTGGACGAACGAAGACATGCAGAAACAAACGTTTTTTTTCATAGTGTACATCAACTCGTCGTCGTCAAATGAGCCAAACCATTTCCCCATAGTTATAATATAAAATATAGAAATAGCTCCGCTAAGATCATGAGATATCGCCAAAATCTCCCAGAAATCCTGGCCAGGCGCTGTCATTTCCGGATTTCTGGCTGGCGACCAAAGTGTTAACAGATTGCAGAATGGGTACAATACAGTTTTGTCTTGTTTACATCAGGATCCCTCATTTTCAACAACAACAACCTCTCTCGCTCCGATGAAAAGCATTGGTATCACTCCGTTTCCTTATTAAATGAATTTACTTCTTATGCCATTAGGTTGCAATAAATGCACTCTAACGAAATTCGTTCGCTCATAAAATTCGTGACATTCTAAATGTGTTTTAATGGTGTTTAATTTAATGACACCCGCGTCCCGACGCGCGTTTTATGACGGCGGCCTCTTTTTTTTTATCTTCTTTATTTAGACACTGCGTTTGTCACAAGTTACGTTGCTTATAACTTATAACATTAAGATAGTGTATTAACATTGTTATTCTCTCTCTAAGAAAGGAGAGTGTGTGTCTGTGTGTGTTTCAACACCTCGATTAAGTACCTGTTGAGAGTCACAAGCCAACTAGTGACACTGGTTATTAGGACATCCTGTTCTCTCTGTCACTTGTAAGATATAAAGGTTTAAGCATATGGTTATTATATATCTGTTTTAAATCTAAGCATATGTTACTGTATGTGTCTATATGTGAGATGTATACTGGGATGGAATGCCCAGTCAGAAAGGAGTTGAGAAGAGAATATTGTCAGTAGGTCAGAAACACGGCAGAAACGCGGCATGGAATGCAGAATGCATAGATCTATCTATCCTGCAGAGTTAGCCCTTGTCTTTATGAAGCAGAGGGAGAATGATGGGGAGAATGATGATGATGAGATGTGCAGAATATATCCACCAATGTATATTGAGCATTTAACATGTATATATAGAGGATTAAATATGAGTACTGTATTGTACAGGTATATATATATATATATCTGTATATATATAAGCGTATAGGCTATTCATGAAAGTGCATGTATTATATATTACACAGGGCAATTGCTTGTTTCAAATACTGCTGGACATTACATTATCTATGATGTAAAGATTTTAGCGGTAATGATTACAGATGTCTTTCTTCTCACTACAGAGACGTAAATAAGAAGTAGATAATCTAGTCGTATTCAAATGATATAGAATAATGACTCTAGACTGTAAGCATTTTAGAAGAACAGCGCACTCATTGAGGCTCCGGCGAGTAATTCTCCCCAGCTGCAGTGTGACGGATTAGGGAAGGGGTAATCATCTGATTAATGACACATCCTATTGACAGGGTCAGACTTGTCAGATAAAAACGTCCCGGTAATAAAAGAAAGTAAAGATCTCGCAACTTTTACCACTTGATTTATGTCAGTGCCGAAGGGGGTCGAGACGTGCATTCGCTATTTTTGCAGGTCAGTTGTAATTTGATAACAACAACAACTTTTGAGACCCACTGGACTCTGAATGTCAAAGACATCGCAGGACGCTGCTTGATGTCAAGATGAGCGGACCAATGAGTGATGGGGTTATCAAACTGACCTGATTTAGCATGGCATAATACATGGCGTCTCTGGCGTGGGCATTTATACTAATTGAATAGGTGTTAACAGCCGAAGAGAATATGAACTTGGAGTAACATAATGCTTACTTAGAGTCAAAACTTAAGTAGAAAACTACTTGTGAATAGCAGGCCAAGGGAGCCTTAAAGTCAAAGGCCTAGGGAGCTTTAAAGTCACTTAAACTTGAAGTAACATAATGCTTACTTAGAGTTTAGCAGGTCTAGGGAGCCCTACAGTCACTTGAACTTGGAGTAACATAATGCTTACTTGGAGTCAAAACTGAAAACTACTTGCGACTAGCAGGTCTAGGGAGCTTTAAAGTCCAAGGCCTAGGGAGCCTTAAAGTCACTTGAACTTGAAGTAACATAATGCTTACTTAGTCAAAACTTAAGTAGAAAACGACTTGAGACTAGGAGGTCTAGGGAGCCTTAAAGTCAAAGGCATAGGGAGCCTTAAAGTCACTTAAACTTGAAGTAACATAATGCTTACTTAGAGTCAAAACTTAAGTAGAAAACTAGCCAAAAGTGAATTGAGTGCTATCTGGAGGCTACCTAGCCGGAGCCCACAGGAACGCAGGCTAACTAGCCAAAAGTGAATTGAGTGCTATCTGGAGGCTACCTAGCCGGAGCCCACAAGAAACGCAGGCTAACTAGCCAAAAGTGAATTGAATGCTATCTGGAGGCTACCTAGCCGGAGCCCACAGGAACGCAGGCTAACTAGCCAAAAGTGAATTGAATGCTATCTGGAGGCTACCTAGCCGGAGCCCACAGGAACGCAGGCTAACTAGCCAAAAGTGAATTGAGTGCTATCTGGAGGCTACCTAGACGGAGCCCACAGGAACGCAGGCTAACTAGCCAAAAGTGAATTGAATGCTATCTGGAGGCTACCTAGCCGGAGCCCACAGGAACGCAGGCTAACTAGCCAAAAGTGAATTGAGTGCTATCTGGAGGCTACCTAGCCGGAGCCCACAGGAACGCAGGCTAACTAGCCAAAAGTGAATTGAATGCTATCTGGAGGCTACCTAGCCGGAGCCCACAGGAATGCAGGCTAACTAGCCAAAAGTGAATTGAATGCTATCTGGAGGCTACCTAGCCGGAGCCCACAGGAACGCAGGCTAACTAGCCAAAAGTGAATTGAATGCTATCTGGAGGCTACCTAGCCGGAGCCCACAGGAACGCAGGCTAACTAGCCAAAAGTGAATTGAGTGCTATCTGGAGGCTACCTAGCCGGAGCCCACAGGAACGCAGGCTAACTAGCCAAAAGTGAATTGAGTGCTATCTGGAGGCTACCTAGCCGGAGCCCACAGGAACGCAGGCTAACTAGCCAAAAGTGAATTGAATGCTATCTGGAGGCTACCTAGCCGGAGTCCACAGGAACGCAGGCTAACTAGCCAAAAGTGAATTGAGTGCTATCTGGAGGCTACCTAGCCGGAGCCCACAGGAACGCAGGCTAACTAGCCAAAAGTGAATTGAATGCTATCTGGAGGCTACCTAGCCGGAGCCCACAGGAACGCAGGCTAACTAGCCAAAAGTGAATTGAGTGCTATCTGGAGGCTACCTAGCCGGAGCCCACAGGAACGCAGGCTAACTAGCCAAAAGTGAATTGAGTGCTATCTGGAGGCTACCTAGCCGGAGCCCACAGGAACGCAGGCTAACTAGCCAAAAGTGAATTGAATGCTCACTGGAGGCTATCTAGCCACAGGAACGCAGGCTAACTAGCCAAAAGTGAATTGAATGCTATCTGGAGGCTACCTAGCCGGAGCCCACAGGAACGCAGGCTAACTAGCCAAAAGTGAATTGAGTGCTATCTGGAGGCTACCTAGCCGGAGCCCACAGGAACGCAGGCTAACTAGCCAAAAGTGAATTGAATGCTATCTGGAGGCTACCTAGCCGGAGTCCACAGGAACGCAGGCTAACTAGCCAAAAGTGAATTGAATGCTCACTGGAGGCTATCTAGCCGGAGTCTACAGAAGCGCCGGCTAACGAGCCAGTACTAACAAGATGTCTCACAATCATTCCCACATCCCCGAGGATGAGGATTTACACTCGGATGATGGATTGGGAGTTTCTACACCCAGCAGGGGGTTAGACTACCTGGGAGAGCGGGGGAAACACCCAAAGTCCCCTGAAATGCTTGCGGAAAGTGAGGAATTCACAGAACCAAGCAAATCACAATACCCAGAGCTGCCGGCTGTACAGCAGGCGGTAATTGGAACACGGAAGACCACGGCAGCTACGGCCCCTGCATACTGGCCCGACAGCCTGGGACTTCAGGGACAGTGGAACCCACTGCGCCAAATCCCTACACCAAACTCCCCGCGAGGGGAGCAGACCATGCCACCTGGCATGCCAAGATTAAATGAAATCTCTTGTGCTATTAAACCAAGGACTCAACCGGGAAACCCGAAGCATATACAGCACCTATGGGTCGGTTCCATATGGTTAAAAAATTTTGTACCAAAAGGGAAGCACACGTTCGTGGTTAACCCGGCCCACCGAGGCCTACGTAATGGAGGAGGAATGGCAAAAACCATACAAGATATGGCAGGACCCGGCTACGCCGACTTGTGCGCAAGAGAAGTGGCCAGACAACCTCATAACCTCCTTAAGGACGGCACAGTGCTGGTAGGAGTCCCCTACCTACTTAAAAATAAGGGTTACGAGGGGATACTGACAATTGCCATGCAGGACGTGCTGCCAGGAACAGACCTTGAAAGCCAAACCCGAGTACTCCAGGGCCCTCATTCATCAACGTGTTCTACGCACAGATTTGTGCTTACCCTGTGCGTACGATCATTTCTAAGCAAATAGTGGGATTCATCAATTTCAACTTGAACTTGACTCCGTGCTTACGTCTACGCACAGGTCAGACCATGCGTACCTGGCGCCCAGTCGTAGAATATATTATTACAACAAGGAAATGAGCTTCTGTGCATAATAACACTGGCATGTTCTGTACGAACCGTAGTTCATTATAGTTCATTGTAAAATAGCAACAGTAGTGTAATTATGGTCAAAACCCTATAAATAGCATTTGGAATAATAGATCTTTCTCTCAGAATGAATGCAGCATGGTTTATATAGCGTTATCGGAATATACAGGGTGTAGGCTACTGACTGACTGCGCTCCGCGTAGCTTGATTGATTGATTGATTGATTGAAAAGTTTATTAACAGATTGCAGAATGGGTACAGTACAGTACAGCTCAGTACATACAATTGTTAATTGGGGATGCAGACCAGAGAAAGACTTTCGTCTTGTTTACATCAGGGTCCCCCATTTTCAATTCATCATAAATCATAAAGCTCAACTCGTTATTATTTTGCGCAGACCGCAGAAACACGGGAACGTTTTGATTATATTTAAAAGGCTTTACGTTAAACGAAACAAGTGGAATTTCGAAGCTGTAAGCAGAATACAAGTCATATGAATATAGTGTTCTTCCCCCTTTTTACTGTATAAGAAAGAATAGAAAACGCATTGCAATGACACCAGATAGTGGACAGACTATGTATATGATGGGATTCAAGTTCGCGTTTTTGTTGATCATAGGCATGCTGTCAGAGTATGATATCTTAATCAAACATTCGAGAACATTTGTCGTCACAGATCATGTCCTAATAGAACATAGGCTATGGCATGGATCGTGATATTGTGTGGACTGTTCTTATTACTGTACCGGGCGGTACCACCCATTGTGACAACAGCCTTGTGAGTCCCGCACACAAACATGATGGAATTCAAGTTCATGTATTGAAAGGCAGGCTACATCATACATGCAGTGAGATTCATTGTTCTTGTATATGCTCTCGTATTATTGTTTATATAGGCTACCCAATACTGACATCAAAATAGATTGTAGTATGCCTCTAGAAATCATATGCAGCAGGTAGAAAATTTACGGGAGATCCATCGCGATTTGGAATAAAATTGAGGAGAACTTTAATCCCTGGGTATTAATCAAACAACACAGTCATATTCCAGCGCGGTATTTATTAGTGTTTGCGCTGCCCAGGCAGCAATGGTTAATAGATATCATATCCGACATCACCGTAAGTGTACACGTCTGTCAGCCTGTCTCATGACACACTTCCCTCGGCTTAGTCCATTTTTCCACATTTCATGGGTGTATTCCATTACCGTATATGGTTAATCGGGGCGTTTCTGGTATGCAAATACGTGAAAGTGTGCACGAGCCTCGGCGCAGAGCCAAGGTGGGATTCACCATGACAGGTGTGCGTAGAGCCTGCGTACACACGTGTGATGAATCCCGACTTCCCTGTGCGTACACTGGTTCTACATTCCGTGCTTACGTGTGGAAATAGAACATGTTCTACGCACACATTGATGAATGAGGGCCCTGGCATATTACAGGAACATTTTCAGACAAGCCCAGGGCGTAGGCATAACAAGCCTAGTTATGACCTTGTTTGGAATAGGGATTTGGCACTATGATGCCAACACGAGCATATGGTGCTTCTTGGAAGCCTACCAAGAAATACCAGCTGCATCGATGGCAGTGGTCTTGCTAGTCCCGGATAAATATCAAGCAAACAGTGCGCAGAGCTCAAATGGAAGCATGGCCACTACACTACCGTAATGGCTGGGGAAACCTGTTTGAGGAAATCGAGCCCACTATAGTTGGAGACCTCACACAGGTCATGAACAAGTGGGCATACAGAAACCAGACATGGTCTGGTCTTTCGGGAACACCACGGGAAGTGAGTCGCTCAGAACAGAGGGCCCAAATTACGTGGCCCCTGTCAGGACCAGGGAGGATATACGAGGAAACACCAGATACTCTGCCTCCAAGCACGGAGACAGAAGGATCAGGGGGTTTCACTAACCCTGAAAGCCCTGAGCTCCAGTCTACCTGTGCGAGACACACCCAGGAGGGGATGACACAGGAACATGGTCAGGACCCAGGAGTTGGCCGAACACTGCCTGCTCCCACTTCCATGTATATGGATAAGAGGGCTCCGCCCTCATTGAGAGTTCCCTCTGGACATGAAATGGGGGGATTCACACCCAAAGAACTCCCTAAACCTGGAACAGGAGAGAAACCTTACTACTGTGACCAGTGTGGGAAGAGCTTCAAGACAAAGTCAGATCTTAAAATACACCACATGATACACACAGGAGAGAAACCTTATTGCTGCGACCAGTGTGGGAAGAGCATCAAGACAAAGGCAGAGCTTAAACGACACCACATGGTACACACAGGAGAGAAACCTTACTGCTGTGGCCAGTGTGGGAAGAGCTTCAAGAGTAAGTCAGGACTTAAAAGTCACCACATTGTACACACAGGAAGGAAACCTTACTGCTGTGACCAGTGTGGGAAGAGCGTCAAGACGAAAACAGAGCTCAAAAGTCACCACATGGTACACACAGGAGGGAAACCTTACTGCTGTGGCCAGTGTGGGAAGAGCTTCAAGAGTAAGATAGGACTTAAACATCACCACAGGGTACACACAGAAGAGAAACCTTACTGCTGTGACCAGTGTAACAAGAGCTTCAAGACGAAGACTAACCTTAAACAACACTACATGATACACACAGGAGAGAAACCTTACTACTGTGACCAGTGTTACATGAGCTTCCAGAGAAAGCAAGGGCTTAAGAAACACAGACGGCGGAGGCAGCCATGCAAGGTGCCAACCTGCTTAACGGTAGCAGTCAGGGGTTATGTGTCTTGCTCAAAAACACTTCGACACACTACCTGGGACGAGCTGGAATCGAAGCGGAATGATCCCATTCTCTTTGGCCCAGAGGAGGAGTATGGCGACATTCAGATCGGGGATCAGAACCCGAGGCCACAGATGACACCGTCAGGTGAAACTAAGTCTGAGCCTGAACAAGATGGGGAGCTAAGTACCTCTGAAACTGAACACAGTTCTGATTACTCAACATCTTGAGTAATAGCTCAAGAGAAGCTAACACAAGGAGACGCTAGCTTGCATGTTGAGACCTCTCAAAAGACTGGAGATCCCCGAAAGGGCCTCAAATGGCTCAAATGATGGAAATAGAAGTAAGAACCCCCGGTCAAGATCCAGGTGAAAACATGGTGGAGAAACTAATCCCACAGGTGCGAGACAGGAGCTTGTCTCTCACTGTTGCAGCAGAATCAGTCATACGTGGAGGCCCTGTGCAAGGATCAGGCTTACTGCTTGAAAAGCTATTCGTAGGAGTACCAGGGGGTAACCTTCTGGCAGCCAAATGCGCAGCATGGTCCCGAGACCAGTTACGTACCGAATGTATGCTATATGACCAAGTCAAAATGCTGCATAACCAAAAATCTAGCACAGAGGGGAAGGCAGTATCCATACTCAATTGTGACCCGAAAGGTCCACAGCAGAGAGTCTGTGTCAAATATATGAAGCCGGTGGACATACAGAGCGAAATGGATAAGGTTGTGGAAGAGTCCGAAAGTCACGAGAAAACCCTCATACGAGAAATACTCAAGAGAGGCTCGTATGCTACCCACAAAAACGACGTGGGAAAGGTGGACCCCAAGTATACACACACTATAAAAGGGGCCATACCACCGAGACAAGCACAACACAGGGTTAACCCCCTGTGAAAAAAGGAACTGACGGAAACAATGACTCGGAAAAGGAACATTTGGAACTGCTGGACCAAGAAGTGACCCGCCTCTCCAGGGCCGGATTAAAAATAGGCCTCAAAAAGTGCGAGATCGCAAAACACACCCTGAGGTATCTAGGTTTCAATATCACGGACACCGGAAAGTCGGTCAGCAGGGAATACCTGGATCAGGTAGCGGCCATAGAGAAGCCGGTGTCCCTGAGTCAGCTGGACTCTGCCATGGGAAAATGCGGCCACATTATGACTCATGTGCCTGGCTATGCGACAAAAGCATCACCACTCCACAAACTGAAAGGTAAAGCTTTCGAGGGAAAAAACCCTAGGAATAGGAACATCCCCATAGAGGAAGCGGATACCCTGGCCCAAAAACGCCTTAAGGTCGGAGGGCTAAACCTCAAAAGACTGGCCTTAGTCATGCCCACGGCCTGGGAAGACAAAGGCACGGTGAGAGTACCGGAGGACGAGGCTACTCACATGATCCGACAGGTACATGAAACCTTGGACATGTCGGAAGTAAAAGGATGTTGGTATAACTAAGAACTAACAACATTCACATACCTAAAGCGAAACAAAGAGCGATAACAGTCCGGAAGGCCTGTGAACAATGTGCGCTGGTAAGGGGGACAAAACCTGAACCAGTGCCACCGGGACGAATAGCAGTATCTGAAGCAGGACTGCATTCTTCTGCCGACGTGTTTGGACCCATGTCAGAGGGGACAAAAAAGAAACACAAGCAGGGACTGGTGATAGTGGACAATGGGCCAGGTAGACTCAGAATGTACCCTATCCCCACTCCGACGGCCGCAGTTATATGCAACTGCATATCACAGTTCCTAAGGGAAGAGCCAAAGGCTGAATCCCTCAGGATGGATAATGCCACCTACTTCACTCACGGATCAGTAAAGAAATTACTGGAGGAAGCGGGTGTAATGGCCCAATACTCTGTACCCTATCAGCCCAATACGAACGGGGTGGCAGAGAGAGCTGTACGCTCTATAAAGGATCAGATAATCAAGGAGAATATGTTGCGATCCTGGGATGAACCGACCTCCCTCCTTAAGGATACACCAAGGAGACCGACAGTATAGTTCGGACCGGAAGGATCAGAACCTGCCCTATCTCGGGCCAGGAGCATTCTTAGACGGGGGGGCTGTCCCCCGGAGTCAGTGGACGACGCAGCAAATAGCAAACAGGAATATACTGACCCAGATCAGAACTCAGAAATGGAGGAAGACCGGGATAGGTCAAGCTCCAGAGCATCCTCAAGGTCCTCATCTAGATCAAGATCTAGGGAGAGAGTTCGGTACCCAAGGGACGAACCTCCTAGACCGAACAAGAGAGCTAAGCAGGCCAAACTGAGACCTATCAGCAAGGGGCCTTCTCTGAAAGCTCTCCTGGAGCTCAGGATTGGAGGAGAATGGGCAGGCGATGAAACAGGGGATATTATGCCCGCATATCCGGTGACATGGAGACAGAGAGACATCGGCCTGGACCCAAGTTACAGGGCGACGAGAGCCCTGAATGGACCTGAAAGAGAGAAAAGAAATGAGTCCTCTGTGGACTATATCTGTGATGTCCTGCGTGGCCTACGGACAGGGTCACACGACCAGGCCAACCACACTTCGATAGAGGACTGCTGCTACAATTCTCGGGGACCCGTGGGGTCGCCCGAGAAGTGACAATTCGACCTACCTCAAACTACGGGAGAGATCCAAGAGGTCAGAGGGGGTGACCATAAGAACCATGACATTGTGTTCTTCAGACGACAACAACTGGGGGTGCATTGGCCGGGAACAGCAGATGCAAGTCTTCCCGCCGGATACCAAGCAACGACGTGGCCCCTATCCTATCGGGCCGTCCAGCCAGGGAACAACAGATGCAAGTCTTCCTGCCGGCTACCAGGGTACAGAGGTACCAAGATGACAGAGGGGGTGTTGAGAGTCACAGCCATCGTGACCCCCGCAATTGCCATCTCGTCCCCCTGTACAGACGCTATTAAGACAGTGGAAAATGACAGAACAAGATGACAGAGGGGGTGTTGAGAGTCACAAGCCAACTAGTGACACTGGTTATTATGACATCCTGTTCTCCCTGTCACTTGTAAGATATAAAGGTTTAAGCATATGGTTATTATATATCTGTTTTAAATCTAAGCATATGTTACTGTATGTGTCTATATGTGAGATGTATACTGGGATGGAATGCCCAGTCAGAAAGGAGTTGAGAAGAGAATATTGTCAGTAGGTCAGAAACACGGCAGAAACGCGGCATGGAATTCAGAATGCATAGATCTATCTATCCTGCAGAGTTAGCCCTTGTCTTTATGAAGCAGAGGGATAATGATGGGAAGAATGATGATGATGAGATGTGAAGAACATATCCACCAATGTATATTGAGCATTTAACATGTATATATAGAGGATTAAATATGAGTACTGTATTGTACAGGTATATATATATATATCTGTATATATATATAAGCGTATAGGCTATTCATGAAAGTGCATGTATTATATATTACACAGGGCAATTGCTTGTTTCAAATACTGCTGGACCCCTTGGAATGTGTCGACGACCTTGGGGGCCTCTCTGCTAGCACAGAGGGAATTTCCACAATATCATACTCTGTTACTTTTTAAGTTACAACCCAGTGGAGTAGACGGGAGCCAATGACAAAGATACAACTAGGAGGGGAGGAGAGTTCATCTTTATGTGCTATGCGTTTCTTGATGATATCGCTGAGACATCACTGTTTTTGGACCAATAGAAAAGAGGTCCAAATATGATATATAAATGACTGCTCCTGCTTCGGGAGTTCAGATTTTCAGATTTTGCTTGCAGACACCTTTCTTCTAGCGGCCGATACCGTTGTGCGGTGTAAGGAACGGAATCGGTCTATTTTTCAAAGTGGAGTCCCCATGACAAAGCTTTGTTTTTTTAGCTCATTTGCTCATTTGCTCAAAATGACAAAGAGAGTTTTTTGCTATGAGACAGATTTAGATTTTGGATTTTGACATGTTTAGAGGAGCTTTTGGTACTTTGTGACTTGAAGCCTTTTTTTACTGCTGTAAGAGATTCTATGATAATTTTTGCATTCTTTTGTAACCCTTGTATTTTTTTATTAAAACTTTTTGGAAACTTACATCCTGGTAAGCTTTAAATATCATGTTAACCCATTCTGCATTATAACTGGAAGTCGGCAGGAACGCTGCTCCGACGACACATTATCTATGATGTAAAGATTTTAGCGGTAATGATTACAGATGTCTTTCTTCTCACTACAGAGACGTAAATAAGAAGTAGATAATCTAGTCGTATTCAAATGATATAAAATAATGACTCTAGACCGTAAGCATTTTAGAAGAAATTTAAAACAACAGCTCACTCATTGAGGCTCCGGCGAGTAATTCTCCCCAGCTGCAGTGTGACGGATTAGGGAAGGGGTAATCATCTGATTAATGACACATCCTATTGACAGGGTCAGACTTGTCAGATAAAAACTTCCCGGTAATAAAACAAAGTAAAGATCTTGCAACTTTTACCACTTGATTTATGTCAGTGCCGAAGGGGGTCGAGACGTGCATTCGCTATTTTTGCAGGTCAGTTGTAATTTGATAACAACAACAACTTTTGAGACCCACTGGACTCTGAATGTCAAAGACATCGCAGGACGCTGCTTGATGTCAAGATGAGCGGACCAATGTGTTATGGGGTTATCAAACTGACCTGATTTAGCGTGGCATAATACAACTTAATACCCGGACAGGCCACACCCAGAGAAATAGTCCTCGCCTGTAGTCTTTCCACAGTATTGAGAGACAATACTTGTCGAACTATATAACAATAATTACCTCATTTACAAGTTGTATTTAAGTTTGCAAATAAGGGCAAATAAGGGAACAGATTAATGACATTTCAAAGATGTAAAAAAAAACAAGATTTCGATTTTTTTGATTTTCTGAAGAGCAAGACATTTGTTCACTTCCTGACACCTCTCTCTGGCCGAATCAAATCGGGTTTGGCCGCGTCGAGTCACATATGTCCCAGTTTCAGAAAGGAGACCCTCTGCTCCACAGGGAGCCATCCCACCTCATTGAAGTGACATGGCTCTGTGTATTGAGCCGTACTGTATTGTACCCATTCTGCAATCTGTTAATAACGCGCAGGTGATTGAACATTTTATTAACTGATTGCAGAATTGGTACGGTACAGTACGGCTCAATATCAGTGTCCCCCATTTTCAATTCATAATGAATTGTAAGTAAGGGTGCAATTAGCACCATGCAATAAACATTTCTTTTTTTAAATAGGAGCACAATCCATTCTTTGTGGATCCCGCCCATAATAGTGTTTTGTTCGGTGCATGTCTGACCTTGGAAATGTTGCCATGGTGCCAACATGTGCCAGTGCCAACAATGTTGCCAGTGCCAAATTGCCAATAAAATTAACACAATAGTGTTTTGTTGTGTATAGTAACATATACTATATTAGAGAGGATATGAGCTTGACGTTTAAATTCAAAGGTCAAATAAAATCGTCTGCCTAAAATAGTGTCTGAGGGGCTACTGCAGGACTAACGCTACCCCCAGTCTCGACAGAAGGTGGTAGTGTTGGTGAGGCCATGTTGAAGCCGTCAGCGCTTTTGGACCTTGAGTTGACTCAGCCTAATAATTATGGATCAATTCACTTTCATTCAATTCATTGGTTTTAATAGAGTAAGCCTATTCATTTTCAATTAATCCCTCTAACGACTTTATTGATTGGATAAGCCATTTATGGGAAAACTTTATTAATTTGTCTAAATCCTCATAATTTTATTGAAGGTGAATTGATCTAAATTTAAGCTAAGACAATTCTTTCCATTCTTTGTGGATCCCGCCCATAATAATGTTTTGTTCGGTGCATGTCTGACCTTGGAAATGTTGCCATGGTGCCAACATGTGCCAGTGCCAAAAATGTTGCCAGTGCCAAATTGCCAATAAAGTTAACACAATAGTGTTTTGTTTTGAAGACAGTGTGTGACTCCTTTTTGTTCATTAACATTAGCATTCTTTATTTAAAGAAAAACTCCAACATTTTGGGAAATTAGCTTATTTGCCATCTACCCTGGAGATAGACAAGAAGATACATACCTTTTTTCTTCTCTGTGCATGCAGTAGGAGTAGGAAGACGCACACGTTAGCCTAGCTTAGCATCAGTCACTGGAAGTAGGTTCCTCCATTAGCCTAGTTCCCAATGTCTTCCTACTCCTACTGCATGCACAGAGAAGAAAAAGGTATGTAAGCTAAATAAGTATGTAAGCTAAATAAGCTAATTTCCCAAAATGTTGGAGTTTTCCTTTAAGCCAGGCATTTTCATAGGGCAAATTAAGCTGTTACTTTGATTTACTTAAAATGTTTACGTCAAGGGCTTCCACGCAACTGTGAACTGATTTTTAATCAGTTAATTTGTGTTCTTATACTTAACATGGTTCAACTAATGCAAGTTAAGTTAGTTAAATGTATGAACAATCCATACAAATTAACTAACCTAGTTAAGTTACATGTACTCAATTCACTCATGTATATCTATTTGATTTCATTGAGTCCATATTAAGAAATAAAGTTAAGTTACATTTACTCAACTTCAACTTCAAATTACTTTATTTTCCTTTCGGAACTTCATTTGAGCAGTGGTTGAAAGACAAACATACATTCACAATACATAGACACTCACCACTATATATACAAAAAATTGTTAAAACTACAATAAAAAGACCACTATATAAAAAAACAGCAACTACATTAAAACTACAGTACTTAAAGCACGATATATTAAAAACCATGTGGAGCAGTTCTGTATGTATATAAATAATAAATAATAGTAGTACAGGTACATAGTATATGTCCATCAGGTGGAAGGGGGAGTCTATTTTAAGTAGTCCAAAGTCCTTGGGGGGGGGGGGGGGGGGGGCAGTCCGGCCTCCACCAGACCTAGGTGTTCAGCAGTCTGATGGAGGTTGGCACGAAGCTAGCTAAGCCCCTTTTGTTCAGTGATGAGCCTCTGTATCGACGGCCTGAGGGCATTAGTTTGTAATGGGTGTGAAGGGTGTGTGTGTTATCTACAACTATTTGGGAGGACTTTTTAACTGTCCGTTTCTTGTGGATGCTGCTGAGTGGCTCCTGGTCCTTCCCAAATTTCTTGCCACTGATCTTAACGACCCTGTCGAGAGGTTTCCGGTTGATGGCACGCATCACTCCAAACCATGATGTGATGTTAAAGGACATTATCGATTCCACAAAGGAGTTGTAGAAAGCCTGCAGGATTGATGGTCGCACCTGAAGCTTCCTCATCTTCCTGAGGAAGAACAGTCGCTGTTGGCACTTAGAGTGGATGTTATCTGTGTTGGTCTTGAAGGTGAGCTTATGGTCGATGGTGGTGCCAAGATATTTATACTCCTCAACGTGCTCTATTTTCTGGCCATTTATCTCCAGAGCTGGGGGAGTTGTGGGGTCACGCCTGAAGTCCACCAGCAGTTCCTTTGTTTTGCTGGGGTTTAGGTCCACGAACCTGTTCATTTCTCCAATGATGCGGTCATTGGAGTTGGTGGTGTCAACGATGACTGTGTCATCAGAGTATTTGATGAAGAGCATCTCAGGGTCTGAGCTGCTACAGTCGTCGGTGTACAGAGTGAACAGGACTGGTGAGATGACAGTTCCCTGGGGTGCCCAGGTGGATACCGTTCTGTTGGAGCTGTAGTTGCTGTTGAATCTAACAGTCTGGTGTATATTTGTGAGGAAGGAGAGAATGAGCTGTATGAGGTGGGGGTTGACATTCAGCCGGAGGAGTTTCTGTCCCACCAGATGAGGTTGCACAGTGTTGAATGCACTTGAGAAGTCCACGAATACTATAATTTCGTACATATCTCGATGTAATTTACCATGAAATATCTACAGCAAGAATTCTGGGTCTCAATTAATCCAAAATGTCAATGTGGTTAGAAGTGGTGGAGAGAATAAAAGCTAGCTTATAATGGTAGTGTCTGGTTAGGTGCGAGGGATAGTGGAGGTACTTCTCAAGGTGGGGTCCGGGAGGGGGGGGGTTCGAGCTGAGCATATGTGTGTAGGGTTTTTTAGATAACAGGTATTAGGGGTATATCTTATATAAGACAACTAACTAAAATGTGATCTCATTGGATGTGCCCTGACAATTAATGCTTGTATATCTTATCGTGTGTTGTCATGTTTGTTTATATGTTTGTTTAAAAAATAATAAAAAAATAAAATACAAAAAAAAAATAAGTCCACGAATACCATCCTGACAAAGGACTTGGGCTTCTCCAGCTGTGTGTAGGTGTGATGCAGGAGGGTTATCATTGCATCATCCACACCTCTCTGCTGCTTGTATGCAAACTGGAGTGGGTCTGTGTGCCCACTAACCTCCCTCTGTAGCTGAGGTAGAATGAGCCTTTCAAAGCTCTTCATCACCAGAGATGTTAAAGCTACAGGGCAGTAGTCATTATTGCAGGTGGGGTTAGTTTTCTTAGGGACTGGGCAAATGATGGAGGACTTCCATATGGTTGGTATGGAGTGTTCAGACAAGGATCGGTTAAAGAGGTTACAGCCAGCTGCTCATGACAGACCTTCAGCAATCACAAGTTATCAGGACCTGGGGCCTTGTGAGGGTTTGTTCTTTTGAGCACCCTTTCCACCTCCCTAGGGTGAAACTCTAGGTTGGTGCTAGTCGCTGCTTTACACAGGAGATTGGTGGTCAGTTCCTCCCTCTCCTGAGTGAAGGTGTGTGTATCAAACCTGCTGTAGAAGCTGTTCAGGTTATCTGCAAACTCCACACATTCCTCTGTTCTTAAATGGGACGGGATTCTGTTGTTTTGGAGGCCAGCAAGTGTCAGTTGACACCTTTCCAGGCATCTCTGGTTTTGCCCTCCTGGAAGAGCCTCTCCACCTTCTCCTTGTACTCCCTTTTGACCTCTTTAATTTCCTTGTCTAACCTGGCCTGAATCAATTTAGCCTCAATCCAGTTTTCCGGAGGTGAATGCTATTTTCTTCTGATCGGAGTGTATATTCCACCGCAAGCCAGGAACAACGTCGCGCTCTCCAGACTCCACAACGAGGTAAATAGAATACAAGCGGCGAACGTTAACGCCGCCATTTTGGTTCTGGGTGATTTCAATAGCGCCAATCTGAGAAAGGTATTACCTGACTTCTATCAGCATGTGACTTGCAACACCAGAGGCGGTAACATCCTAGATCACTGTTACACGCAATTTAAAGGTGGCTACAAGGCTCATTCTGATAGTGGCTTTGGTAAATCAGATCACGCGTCAATCTTTCTTTCACCAATGTACAAACAGAGAATCAAAAGTACTCCTGTAGTCTCGCGAGAGGTGCAGAAATGGGATTTGACGTCAGAGGAGACGCTCCGGTCTGCGTTTCACTGCAAAGACTGGAATGTGTTCCGCGACACAGATAACATTAATGTCTACACGGAAACAGTGCTGAACTATGTTTGTACTATGGTGGAAGAAACAATCCCCACTACCAAAATGAGAGTTTACCCAAATCAAAAACCCTGGGTAGACAAATCCGTCCGTGAAGCTCTGAGAGAGCGCACCAAAGCATACAACGACGGCCTAGTGGCAGGCAACATGAATGACCACAAGGTGGCGCGATACAACGTAAGGAGGACAGTGTCAGAGGCCAAACGGCGCTACAGGGATAAAATTTAACTCCAGTTTGAACAAGCTGACTCTAGAGCTATGTGGCAGGGGCTCAAAACGATGACAGACTACAAAGGCGCCTCCCTCAAACTGAACAGTGACATCTCCTTAGCAAATGACCTCAATACCTTCTATGCGAGGTTTGATGCTGGTAATAACAACACCAGCTCACAAGCCACGGCAATGGGGGGTGGGGGTCGGCTGCTGATGGAGGCGCAGTGTTCAGGGTAACAGAGCATGAGGTGAGGCGGACCTTTAAAAAAGTGAATATCAGGAAGGCAGCAGGTCCGGACGGCATCCCCGGCCGTGTCCTAAAAGTCTGTGCCGACCAACTGGCCCCAGTATTCACTGACATCTTTAACCTGTCCTTAGAACAGGCTGTCATCCCCACCTGCCTGAAGAAGTCCACTATTATCCCTGTACCCAAAAAATCCAAGCCTGCTTGTTTCAACGACTACCGCCCTGTAGCTCTCACCTCCATAGCCATGAAGTGCTTTGAGAACCTAGTAAAAAATCTGCTCCTCCCTCCCGATCAACATGGACCCCCTGCAATTTGCATACCGCCCCAACAGGTCCACGGAGGACGCCATAGCCCATGTGCTGCACACAGCAGCATCACACCTGGACAAGAGGCAGGGGAACTATGTGAGAATGCTATTCATCGACTACAGCTCGGCATTCAATACCATAGTCCCCTCCATACTCATAGCCAAGCTCAGGGACCTGGGCTTGAACTATGACCTCTGCCAGTGGGTCTTGGACTTCCTGACTGGCAGACCCCAGGTGGTGAGAGCAGGCAACTGCACCTCCTCATCCATCACCCTCAACATAGGGGCCCCCCACGGCTGTGTTCTGAGTCCCCTCCTCTACTCCCTGTACACACACGACTGTGTGGCTCAGCGGAGTAGCAATACAATCATCAAATTTGCTGACGACACAGTGGTGGTGGGCCTGATCTCTGCCAACGATGAGAGGGCCTACCTGGAAGAGGTCAAGGTCCTGTCGGGATGGTGCCAGGAAAACAGCCTCTCCCTGAACGTCAGCAAAACAAAGGAGATGATTGTGGACTTCAGGAGGTCGGGGGTCAAGGACTACAGCCCCCTCAGCATCGACGGGGCACCGGTTGAGAGAGTCAACAGCTTTAAGTACCTCGGAGCCTACATATCCGAGGACTTGACATGGACCACACACATTGACAGTGTTGTGAAGAAGGCACGACAACGCCTCTACTTCCTCAGGCGCCTAAGGAAGTTCCAAGTCAGTCAGAAGATCCTTAAGAACTTCTACTCATGTACAATAGAGAGCATCTTGACCGGCAACATCACCTCCTGGTTTGGGAATAGCACTGCACAAGACCGAAGCAGACTACAAAGAGTGACACGTTCAGCCGAACGCACAATTGGAGGGGGGCTCCCCACCCTCCAGAACATTTACAACAAGCGTTGCAAGGGCAAGGCTAAGAGAATCATTAAAGACTCCAGTCACCCGAACAACTGCCTCTTTGAACTGCTGCGGTCAGGCAAGCGATACCGGAGTCTCAAGGCGAGCACAGAAAGACTCAGAAGAAGCTTCTATCCCCAGGCCATCAGGCTGCTAAACGAACAATGAATGAACACTACACAACAACAACCACCATAGATCCTCCCCTACACAACAACAACCACCAAACGCACATAGCACACACATCCACACGCACACACTCACTTTAAACAAACACACTGTAGCACCCACTCCACACACTTTATAGCACACACCCACTTTAAACAAACACACTGTAGCACCCACTCCCCACACTTTATATTTATTGATGAAGGATTGCACTACAACTCGTACACCTTACTGTAAATTGTACCTAAATTGTACCTCATCCCATTTCTGCTTTGCACTATATAGTACTGTACATTAGTACACTGCATAGTATTGTATATTATATGGTAACTCAGAACATTGTACATATGTCTATACCGAACACTGACCTCATTTTCTTCTTCTAAACTACATGCTATACTATGTTATTTGATACTATCTTGTCTAGCACAGTCTCTGGAGCGTAACAGTAAGAAGCATTTTGTATGAAAGTATTCTGTACTTCTGTATGACAACTATTAAAGAAACTTGAAACTTGATTAAGTGTATGTTTTAGCTTCTTTGTGATCCAGGGTTTATTGTTTGAAAAAACTTTAACAGTCTTTTTTGGAATAATCATGTCTTCACAAAAGAGAATGTAGTCCGTAATGACCTCAGCAGCCTCCTCCAGACTGGTACGGTCTGTGAATGTTTCCCAGTCAGTACATCATAGCAGGCCTGCAGAGTCTCACTGGCCTCCTCATTCCACTGCTGCACCTGCCTTTTGACAGCTCCCTCTCTTTGTAATGTAGTGCGGTAGGCGGGGACTAAATGAATGACATTATGATCAGCTGTACTTAAGGGAGGTTTCTTGTATGCCCTATATGCGTTCTTCACGTTACCATAACAAAGGTAAATTGTTTGGTTTCCTCTGTTGGCACAGTTTACATATTGCTGATATGTGGGAAGAGTCTTTTTGAGCCGACAGCTGTTGTAGTCGCCCAACATTAGGACCGGAGCATCTGAGGCATCGTTCTCTATACGTTGAACGCAAGCAGAGATAACCTCCGCTGCGCGGGTATCCTTGCCAGAGGGGGAAATATGACTCCCGTATTTTGACAGTTTTACACCATGCTTCATGTATGTACATACATAGCCCACCCCTGCTTTGTTTATCGCTGCTGTTATGTGAGGGCTGTGGGTGTGTGTGTGTGTGGGTCATGAGCAGCTAATAGGGAATCTTAAAGTTATACGTAAAACGAATAACCACAAAACTGCTTACGCAGACGTTTTAGGAGAAGGGGGGAAATAAACAACACAAAACAACCTTTACAGGTGAAAGCCTCAAAGTGAGTATTTAAGAAAATAAGTAAAGTCCAAAAAACAGGACGACACTCATTAAAGGGGTATTGTAGAAAGAATAAATAAGCCACAAAGGCAACTCCTAAAACCAGAGTTTATATTGAAAACATAAAACAATAAACCTCCACCAAGGGAGTTTATGTGCAACGGACAGTTCCAAAAGAACAAAAGAAAACACTACCATAAAGGACTCAGCCTCTATAAAGTAAAGTGTAAACTAAGCCAGTAGCCGAAAACAAGATGGTTACAAAAGAAGGCTAAATGCTGAATAGGGCAGCACTACACTTAAATATAATGAGCCTGACCAAACGTATAGCCAGCACAAGGAAAATGAAAAAGCAGTTGACACTGCAATCTCCAAACTTAAATAGACTCCACATGGCCATAGGCACAGCTGTACTGCATCAGGTGCAATCAAGCCCACACACCTGCCGACCCATGAGGCAATTAACCACAGGGAACAGGGATTGCCAGCTGTCCCTCACAGAAAGGTGAAATAAGGCAAAAACCATGACATGTTACAGTCACAATCAAGCCTCAGCCAAAGCCATCAATTTAAAGCTGTGAGTCTGCAATCGTATCATCAAGCCATTGTATGCCCATTGGCATTTTACGTTTGCGTGGAGTTCATCCACTTTATATCGTAATGATCTTACATTAGCGAGTATTGTGGAAGGGAGTGGCGGACACGTCTTCTTACCGCTGTGTCTTTTGAGCCTATGCCTCACTCCTCCTCTCCTCCCCCGCTTCCTCGCTGAGCTCTGCGTTGAACTCCGCTGGTAGTCCGCTGTCTGATTGTTTGATCTCAATATATCATAACATCCGTGTAATGTCCGTAGCGGATAGTCTCCCTGCATCGACAGAAGGCTTTCCTTTGTGTATCGGATAATCCCAAGTTCCATTTGGATCCATCGGTGTGATCGGCGTCAATTGTCCCCAGTGACTGACTACACCAAACAAATGTCCTTACTTAGTCCATACATTGTTAAAACTTTCCCCAGTAGTAGTCCAATCTGACTCTTGCAGCATAGGACACCGGCAAATTAAAAGCTAACCATAAACTAGGAAATTTTAGTCCAAACATTAGACACACGAGAGGAACGCAACACACCACTCCACCTGTCGCCATAACAGCGCCAATGGGCCGGTTTGAACGCCTTCCACTCAACACAATTGTGTGGAAAAAGTTGATGTAACATTTTTAAGTAAATCCAAAGATTTTTTTTTTGAGTGTACCCCCGCCACTTTCTGTCTCTGCTGTGCAGGCGTCCCCCAACCGACCTGTAGGAGTCGCTGTCCACAACGTCCAAATTACCACCCATTGACTTCCACCCGCTGACTGCCAAATGAGCCAGTATGACGGCCGGCCCAAGCCGGAGGCAATGCTGACACCCGGATTCGAGACCGGAGTTTCTTGCATTGGTGACGAGGGCAATCTCCGCTGCGCCACCCAGCCGCCCTTTTTGCAAATAAACTTAAACTTAAACTTAGCTGCCAGAGATGGTGTACACCATCCCGTGGACTTGATGTTCACAATTTGTGTGTCGCTTTGGATAAATGCGTCAGCTAAATTACTAAATGTAAATGTGTGAAATAGGAAGACTATGGGTTTATGGTGGTTTAGGTGTTAAAATGGCCGGTGCTTGTGCCAGAGTGCTAATGTGCTAATTGTATTGCACTTGAATTGTAAAGTGCTGGAATAGATTGCATGTTAACTGTAGATTGGACATTACTGTGTGGGTTAGTGTGCTGGAAGGCCAATGCTGGTCTTATCTGGGCACCCAAACCCTGCTACATGGCCCATGTGAACAGCCAGGGGCCCAAACAGCCAGGGGCCCAAACAACTTCCACATTGGTTCTTTATCTACGGTGGTTGTGAGGGTATGGGCATTCATAGTGCTGCGTCGCCCTACGTGGCTCAGGAGGTAGAGCAGTCGTCTGGTAATCGGAAGAAGATTCCCGATTAGATTGAATGTGTGAGTGAATGTGTGAGTGAATGTGTGAATGAATGTGTGAGTGAATGTGTGAGTGAATGTGTGAGTGAATGTGTGAGTGAATGTGTGAGTGAATGTGTGAGTGAATGTGTGAGTGAATGTGTGAGTGAATGGGTGAGGGAATGTGTGAGTGAATGTGTGAGTGAATGTGTGAGTGAATGTGTGAGTGAATGTGTGAGTGAATGGGTGAGGGAATGTGTGAGTGAATGTGTGAGTGAATGTGTGAGTGAATGTGTGAGTGAATGGGTGAATGCGAGGCATAAGTTGTAAAGTGCTTTGGATAAAAGCGCTGTGTAAATGCAGTCAATTTACCATCTGTCTCTCTCTCTCTCTTTCCCTCTGGCTTCTTCACTCTGTCTTCATCCCTCTCTATATATTCCTTCTTATTTCATTGCATTTCATTCATCTGCCTCTGCGTGTGTGTGTGTGTGTGTGTGTGCGCGCGTGTGTGTGTGCGTGTGTGTATGTGTGTGTGTACGTGTGTGTAGGTGTGTGTGTGTGTAGCGTGTGTGTGTGCGCGTGTGTGTGTGTGCGTGTGTATGTGTGTGTGTGTGTGCGCGTGTGTGTGTGTGTGTGCGCGTGTGTGTATGTGTGTGTATGTGTGTGTAGGTGTGTGTGTGTGAGTGTGTGTGTGTGTGTGTGTGTGTGTGTGTGTGTGTGTGTGTGTGTGTGTGTGTGTGTGTGTGTGTGTGTGTGTGTGTGTGTGTGTGTGTGTGTGTGTGTGAGAGAGATTATGTGTCTGCGTGCGTGCGTGCGTGCGTGCGTGCGTGCGTGCGTCTGTGCAAGGATGATTCAGTCTCTAAGTAATTCCACAAGTACACAGAGGCAGACTGTTCCTGCATGCTCATTGGTTGGGAGGATGGGCTGTCTCAACCAATGAAATTATGCAAAAAACATTATGGCCGCATTGTGGTACCTGGAGTGTATACAGCCAGTTTGTGTCAGTGTGTGTGTGTGTGTGTGTGTGTGTGTGTGTGTGTGTGTGTGTGTGTGTGTGTGTGTGTGTGTGTGTGTGTGTGTGTGTGTGTGTGTGTGTGTGTGTGTGTGTGTGTGTGTGTGTGTCTGTGTGTAGTAGGGGTGGGAATCACCAGTTTCATCACGATACGATACGATATCGATTCTTTGGACAACGATACGATATTATCCGATATCACACAGTCTGCCACGATACGATACGATACGATTCGATGCAGGTGCCTGCGATCGATATGAGACGATATTATATGCCCATTTAACACAATCAGTAACATTTAAATCAACAAAAAAAAGGCAATGGAAATATCATTTGACATTTATATTTTTGAGCTCTTTCAGACATTTAAATGAAAAACAATCTATTGTTTTTAATACAAATAGACCTCCTGTTCACTGTTTTTGGTTTGTTTTTCTTTTTTTTCTCAATATTAACACTTTGGTTGCCTAAGGTTAAATTAATGATATACCATAGATTGCCAGCGCTATTTGTCTATGGAGAAAGTCCCCTTCTTTGCAGGGCTATAACTTTTTAAATTCTATTGCTACATTGCCATTATTAGGGCCCATTCAAAGTCCTATATGTATTGTTCATTGTGTAGCAACGTTAAACTTTTTCATTCACATATTCATAGTAAAGTATGGTCTAATGTATAAGTATGTTTTCATCTCTTTCTGCAGCTTTCTCCAGAACGTGATATATAGCCCCAAATGCATTATATTGATGATGAAATACAGTTTGATGGCAATCAGCGCGATATAAAAAATTCCAACTAGACGTACTTCTAGAAGTTACTACACGTCATCTGATGTTGACCGGATGGGCGAGGGGGCGTTTATAATTCCGTGGGCAGCGTTATACCAATCATCTAATGTGGGTCAAATGTTGATAATATCAGTTATTATCGAAGACGGTAACGTTACACGCTGAAACTCACCCCAGTCTCCGCACACCGTTGGGCGATCATCGTCGAGTAGAAATTTTATCATTATGGGATATATTATTACCCGGTCCATCTCCAGCTTGTATAATGGTATATACGTCCAAATCATGTTGTTTATCGAGTTATTGGCAATCGATCGCTATGTAGAGTGACGAGCTAGAGTCACGGGACATGTACCGAGTGGCCGGAAGCAATACGGACGTCTAGCAAAACCTCTAATGCGCTTCCTGTTAAGCGCTTGCGCCGATCGGCCACCAGATGGCGCTCCTGAACCGCCAGAGAGCTCAGTGGGTCCTGCTGGTGGATCTCAGGCCAGCGGAGGGACATTATGAATCCGATCGCAGATTTTTGAAATATTGATATAAAGACGACGTACAGCGTCCCCCGGCAACTTTAGCATGGCCAGCAAAGACGTCTAAAGACGGCTCCCGGCAGTCAAAGTGTTAATATCCTATTCACTGTCACAGAGCTGTATTTTGGCTGGAAAAGCCGGCCAGATCCTGTTAGTGGGGCTATCCCGAGAATGCACCCTCCTTCCCAGTCCCCACTTCTCTCTGCCTATGGCTCTGGGTTAGCTTGTTAGCTTACGCTAATGTAACGCTATCTTCGATCTTTAACGCGACGTGGGCATAATGGAGTGACGAGGATTGCAAAGCAGGTTAGATGCATTGGACCCGTTGCGGAATAAAACAGCAGGGACATGTTTTGGGTCACAGAATAGGCACAATAGTCTTGCTCGGCTCTGGGTTAGCTTGTTAGCTTACGGCGCTAACGTAACGTTATCTTCTATCTTTAACGCGACATGGGCATAATGGAGTGGCGAGGATTGCAAAGCAGGTTAGATGCATTGGACCCGTTGCGGAATAAAACAGCAGGGACATGTTTTGGGTCACAGAATAGGCACAATAGTCTTGCTCGGCTCTGGGTTATCTTGTTAGCTTACGGCGCTAACGTAACGTTATCTTCTATCTTTAACGCGACATGGGCATAATGGAGTGGCGAGGATTGCAAAGCAGGTTAGATGCATTGGACCCGTTGCGGAATAAAACAGCAGGGACATGTTTTGGGTCACAGAATAGGCACAATAGTCTTGCTCTAGTGACGCTCTGTGTGCTGTTGATGTTAAATGGAGTTTCACAACACTGGGCGCGGGGCGATGACGTCGCCGTCGCCGGATTTTCAAAATAAGAGTATCACAATATGAATCGATCTTTTTACGTGGCATCGATCCTATTTGATTATTGATAATAGATCGATATATCGATCTGGATCGATGTATCGTCCCACCCCTAGTGTGTAGGTGTGTGTGTGTGTGTGTGTAGCGTGTGTGTGTGCGCGTGCGTGTGTGCAAGGATGATAGATGAGAGATAGAGAGAAAGAGAGAGAGAGAGAGAGAGAAAGATAGAGAGAGAGAGAGAGAGAGAGAGAGAGAGAGAGGGAGAGAGAGAGAGAGAGAGAGAGAGAGAGAGAGAGACAGAAGAGAGACACACTTAACTCATTGGGCGCCAAAAACGAGATATCTCGTTTCTGAAAGCCAGCGCTTGAGCGTCCAAAAACAAGATATCTCGTATTTTTTTTACATTTTGCTTTTTTTTATTATTATTATTATTATTCTAAACACTTTGTGAGCCTTCCTGTGGCCTCTGAGTAACTTAGAATTTAAATGAAGATCGAATCCCGATAGGTGGCAGTATCGCCTACCCTTTTACAACAAGCGGTGCAGGGGGAAGGCTAAGAGAATCATCAAGGACTCCAGCCACCCGAACAACTGCCTCTTTGAACTGCTGCGGTCAGGCAAGCGATACCGGAGTCTTAAGGCGAGCACAGAAAGACTCAGAAGAAGCTTCTATCCCCAGGTCATCAGGCTGCTAAACGAACAATAAACACTATGCAACAACCATCAAATGCACACAGCACACACACCCACACGCACACACTCACTTAAACAAACAACACACTGCAGCACCCACTCTCCACACTTTAGATCACACAAACACACTTTATATTTATTGATAAAGGATTTGCACTACAACTCGTACACCTACTGTAAATTGTACCTAAATTGCACCTCATCCCATTTCTGCCTTGCACTATATAGTATTGTATATTAATACACTGCATAGTATATTGTATATTATATGGTAACTCAATTACGTATATTCTGCATCGAACATTGTACATATGTCTATACTGAACACTGTGACCTCATTTTTTTACTTCTAATTTACATGCTATACTATGTTATTTTATTTCATACTTATCTTGTCTTGCACAGTCTCTGGAGCGTAACAGTAAGAAGCATTTTGTATAAAAGTATTCTGTACTTCTCTGTATGACAACTATTAAAGAAACTTGAAACTTGAAACTTTGAACTGGGCTAGAGAACAAAACTGAAATTCTAATTATCGGCCCCAAAACAAAAAAAGATACGTTAATAAAGAACCTGGGAGGACTAACCCCTTGGATCAAATCTGAGGTCACTAGTCTCGGTTTATCATAGATTCAGAACTGAACTTCAATTCTCATATTAACAAAGTGACGAAAACATCGTTCTTCCATCTCAGAAATATAGCAAAAGTACGACCATTTATGAATCAAAATTATGCTGAGAAGCTAATTCATGCATTCATATCTAGCCGGTTAGACTACTGTAATGCACTTTTCACGGGTCTCCCTAAGAAAACCACAGAGAGGCTTCAGCTAATCCAAAACTCCGCAGCCCGACTGCTAACTAAAACCAAAAGGAGAGAGCACATTAGTCCAGTCTTAGCTGCTTTACACTGGCTTTCTGTAACATTTAGAATTTACTTTAAGGTCCTTCTCCTTACATACAAAGCTCTAAATGGACAGGGACATAGCTACATCGCCAACTCTAATAAATTACAGGCCAGCAAGAACACTGCGATCATCAGCTACTGGACTACTAGAGGCTCCCAGAAACAGTCAAAAGAGGATCGGTAATGCAGCCTTTATCAACTATTCCCCAAAACTGTGGAACAAACTAGCCCAAAACATCAGGGAAGCCAACTCGCTAGACATCTTCAAAAGACAGCTTAAAACCTATCTCTTTGCTCAGGCATTTCAATGAAACATCAGGGATATCCTGACAAATTGTACCTTACCTGCACTATTCTTACCCTACCTACTTTCATACACTTCCAATCAAAGTCGGATCTATGATGTTAGAGCGATGCTCTGTTGTTGTGAGCGACACACTGCTCTGTTGTTCTATAAGGTCATTTAGAACTGTACTTTGTAAAGAAAGTCAGTGTTAAGAGCGACTGCTCTGTTGTATGTTAGAGCGACGGACTGCTCTGTTGTATGTTAGAGCGACGGACTGCTCTGTTTTATGTTAGAGCAACGGACTGCTCTGTTGTATGTTAGAGCGATGCACTGCTCTGTTGTATGTTAGAGCGATGCTCTGTTGTATGTTAGAACTTTGTAAAGAAACTCAAAGTACTAAGAGCGATACACTGCTCTGTTGTTATATATTTTTTATTGAACAATCTTATCACACTTTTTTACTGTCCGTTCTATTTGATAATTTTTAGCCTATTTTAAAATGAATCAAACCGCACTTTTTTACTCTATCTAATCTATTCTATTTTATTATTTGTATTACTGAAGAACTGTGATTTGCCTTACCTTGCTACCTCTCTATCTCTTTGTATTTAAATCTTAAATTCTTTATGCTCGCTTATGCCTGTATTTTTTACTGTTGTGAAGCACTTTGAACTGCAACCTCTGTATGAAAAGTGCTATGCAAATAAAGTTATTATTATTATTATTAGTTTAGTGTGCGGGGGGGGGGGGTTTGATCATTCACTGTTGGGCACACTAGTAGCCACTATCATAAAATCATAAAAATACTATAGTCAAACCGGCCGAGGACTCTATTCTGCTCCATGGTATAGTCGGGCCCGAGCACAATAGTAGCCACTAGCCTGCGAACTGCAATGCAAAGGCGAGTGAACTATTGGAGATTATGAAGAAGAACACAAAACTTATGGATGATAAGGTGCGTTTTCACCAGACTATGTTGGATTCTAGTATTTTCAAGCGGGCTGTTTGGGTGTACGTTCCTGGATTTAATGTTACCCTGGCACTGCTAATGGGCACCTTACATTATATTTATTGATCCTGTTCTGATCCAAACACTTGGAGCAAGAGTGAGTACCTGCTGACAAAGGTAACGTCTATTTTACGTCTATTTTACCGAACCCCATCATAAAACATGCTTTTGTAATGATAGCAGCGTCCAAACCCCCCTCCCCCCCTTAATGGCTTTGTGAAGAAACATATGGTCGTGTTTACCTTTGATCTGGAAATAATATAGGTTTCAGGCAAGCAACCCGCACAATTTGCGCATATGCGCACAAAACACTAGATCTCACAATCCAGAAAACCAGCCTGGATTATTGTGAAACGGGGCGATATTTTGTGTGGGATAGCGCACAAACAAAGGTATGTAGAAATAAACAGTTTCTTCCCTGTTGGAGTATAAATAGTGCCTGTCAAATGAGCCGTACTATTGTCTCCATATCTATAATATAGAATATACGATGGGTCCGCAAACATCGTGAAAATGGTCAATAACGCTGGCGCCAGGGAGTAAAGATGGAAAAACAGCATGACAATTAATGAGTTAAGAAAGATAATGACGTTTGAAAACATTGGTCCTCATTCTCGAACACGTACCTTTGAAGAAAAACGTCACTCATTCTTAACCTGCAAGCGTGTTCTCATACGCCTGAATTTGCATACAGATCTCGCCATCTCCTTATAAGGTGAAGGAGGCGTTTTGGACAGCCTGAGCTCCTGCGTAATGAACTTAGTGATCGGGGAAGAAGACACAGGGGTTGGCCAATGACATTGAAAGCATGACCCGGCTTGCGTACAGACATATGCCCCCAAGTTGAATGTTGAATGAGCTCAGTTTTTCCACTGTTGGTCAATGTTAGCATGGTGTTATTCACCGTCAAAAATGGGAGAAAAAAAACGAATAATAATAATCATTCATATTCTCCTTTGGTTCATTGCAATTTTCTCAAGCATAGTAACAGACACAATATTTCCGAGACTGGGAATACACTCCCTGAGATCCATAGATGTCTGTCAGGATGGAGGTAGGTGAGTTCCAATTGTGGTATGCAATCACAGAGACGGAGATGGTGTACTCTTAAGCAGGTTCGTTTTAATAGTAAAGAACACAAAGAGTAATACTAGGATAAAATGCTGAGTGGCAGGAAGAAGAGGGAATAAGAATAATGGAGCTTAGTGGTGGTCCAGAAGCGGAACCGCCCGCGTTATCTCCGAACGCTATAATGAAGACCTGACGGATATCAAGCAGAATATAGGAAGGTTAAATAGACACCACATTCTAACATTCCACACACACCCCCGTGACAGCCAATCAGGAACCAAACCCTAAGTGACAGCACTAAGTGACAGGGGAGACATGTGACAGTAGCCAAGTGACAGATGACAGAATGGTGAGTGGTTCCAGACAGCAGTCAGCAACCAGAATGTAACAGTGCCATCCCCCGACGAACGGCACCAGACGTTCACCTGGGGGCCTCGGGATTCAGCCGCCGGAAATCACAGATCAGGCTGGGATCTAAAATGTCCCTTTGAGGCACCCAAGAATGCTCTTCTATCCCGTACCCCTCCCAATCCACCAAGAACTGAAACCCCCTACCCCTCCGCCTACAACCCATTATCCTCCGCACTGTGTAAATAGGCTGACCACCAATAAACCGAGGCGGAGGAATTGTAGGCAGTGGCGGGGCCAAGGGCGATAAGAGGAATGGCTTCAACAGGGACACATGAAACGTCGGATGAACCCTCATCGAGCTCGGAAGCCGTAGCCTGTAAGCCACAGGATTCACCCGACGTACCACTTTAAAGGGGCCTATAAAGCGAGGAGCCAGCTTCCTGGATTCCACCCGGAGAGGGAGATCCCGGGTGGAAAGCCAAACCCGCTGCCCAGGACGGTAAACCGGAGCCGGACGACGCTTGCGGTTAGCCTGCCACTGAGTTCTAACCGAAACCTTCTGCAGCGCCGTCCGGACCCTCTTCCACGTCCTGCGGCAGCGAGCCACATGTGCCTGGGCCGAGGGCACCTCCACCTCCTGCTCCTGCTTGGGAAACAGAGGAGGTTGAAAACCATATTGACACTGAAAGGGAGACATACTGGTAGAGGAGGAGAGGAGGGTATTATGTGCGTACTCAGCCCAGGCCAACCTCCTACTCCACGTTGCCGGGCAACCGGCAACGTAACACCTCAAGACCCCCTCCAGGTCCTGGTTGACGCGCTCTGTCTGCCGGTTCGACTGAGGATGGAACCCAGACGAAAGGCTGACGGAGGCGCCGAGACCAGCGGCAAAAGCCTTCCAGAACCTGGAGGCGAACTGAGTACCCCGGTCCGACACGATATCCACTGGAAGCCCGTGGACCCGAAAGACATGCTGTATCACCAGATCAGCCGTCTCTCGGGCCGAGGGAAGCTTGGGGAGGGGAATAAAGTGGGCCGCCTTAGAGAACCGGGCCACCACCACCAAAATGGCGGTGAACCCGTCCGAAAGGGCGAGGCCAGAAATAAAGTCCAGGGATATATGCGACCAGGGCCGTTTAGGAATAGGAAGCGGCCGGAGGAGACCTGCCGGTGCACGGCGAGAGGTCTTACTGCGCGCGCACACCGGACAGGCCGCCACAAAGGAACACGTATCCCCCTCCACTGTCGACCACCAGAACCCCCTAAGGATAAATTCCAGGGTCCTGGTGGCCCCAGGGTGGCTGGTGAGGGATGAGACATGTGCCCACTGCAGCAAGCGTGAGCGTGCCGCCTTGGGCACATACGACCGCCCCGGAGGGCCCCCACCAGGATCGGGCTCCCGTGTCAGCGCCGACTGTTACGTAACAGGCTGTTTGCCACTGTCTCCTGTGTTGCAGCAATCAGCTGCTAATTGGGAAGCTGCCTGTCTGGGCTAAAAAGGCCCTCCCCCGCCCCACACAGTCTGAGATTGCTACCAGGAAGACACTGTTGGAACAAGTGACTCCCTAACTTCCACCACTTTGATCTTTAGTTTGTGCTAGCTATCATAATTAGTATAGTCTTTTGGTTTAAACACAGACCATTGGTGTCTGTGTGCCCTTATGTTGCTGAGATCAGGTGTTGTGTAACCTGATGGGGGCTTGAGCCGGTCTTCAAACAGGTGAGTATGCCCTTACTTTGTGATTTGATTTGACTACTTGTATGCTGTTAAAATATTTAGTTTAGTGGACACCACACGTAGGTAGTGTCATTATTTTCTGGCTGTTTGTAGCTTCCTGTGTACCACTTACCCCTGGGGCAGTCATAGAAGGGATTAGTACCATCTACTTGTCTTGTACCATACCATATACTTGACAGGTTGATGGTCAATATGATCTTTGGCTGGTAGCAGGTGTGGTTGTGCTTTAGCTTCGGTGTAGGTAGGTTAGGGTGCCAGAAAATACAGGTAGTGTGTTAGGGCCTGATGTACGTTTTTTTTAGTGTAGACATGTGGTGGGCCTGGCAGTCCGTTATTGACTGCAGTGTAGATGTAGAAGCTGTGAGTAGTCATACCAGATTAGAAGGGGCACCTGTTTGACTTTGTTTGTTATTTTTTTGACTGTAACACAGTTTTTTTTTGCCTCACTGGTTTGTGTTACTGAAGGGCGTTGGTTCTCTTGTGTGGTGTGCCATTTGCTGTGCTTCAGGGGTGCTTCAGTTGTGCTTCAGTGGTGCTTCAGTGGTGCTTCAGCGGTGCTTCAGCGGTGCTTCAGCAGTGCTTCAGCAGTGCTTCAGCGTGCTTCAGTGGTTCTTCGTGGTTCTTCAGTGGTTCTTTAGTGGTTCTTCAGTGGTTCTTTAGTGGTTCTTCAGTGGTTCTTTAGTGGTTCTTCAGTGGTTCTTTAGTGGCTCTTTGGTGGTTCTTCGTGGTTCTTCGTGGTTCTTCAGTGGTTCTTCAGTGGTTCTTCAGTTCAGTTCTTCAGATAAATTGTGTGTATGCTAGGGTGCTTTTGGCAGCTTTTGGTAACTCTAAAGTGAGTAGTTTGTGGCGCTGGTACAGTAAGGATGGTTACCATAAAGGATTTTGTTGATAACCCTTCTGACGAGATGTTGGAGAGGTTTTCCAAAGAGCAGCTTCTGAAGCTTGCTGTGCACTACAATGTGGAGCTTACTGCCAGTGAGATGCGTTTAAAGATGACTGCCTTGGGGACTTTGAGGGCTATACTCATTGAGGAGCATGTGCTTGTGGCGAGGGTGGAGGAGCCTCTTTTTTCTGACGTGTCTCCGCTACTCTCTGGTATGGCGGAAGGTGATTGGAGGCTTAGAGAGTTAGCGTTTAGGGAAAAACAGCTACATCAAGAGGAGAGGAGAGAGGAGAGAGAGCGTGAGTTTAAGGAAAACAGCTACAACAAGAGGAGAGAAGAGAGAGCACAATCGTGCGCTGAAGGAGCTTGAATTTAAGCATGCTGCCTTGCAGGCGGGTTCTCTGCATTTGGAGTCGCATTCCGCTTTTGATGTCGGCAAAAATATTAGATTGGTGCCTCTTTTTTTGGAGAAGGATGTGGATAGGTACTTTCCCCTTTTTGAACAGGTGGCAACCACATTGAAGTGGCCTAATACGGCCTGGACGCTGCTGCTGCAGTGTGTCCTCGTCGGTAAGGCGCGGGAGGCGTATACTGCTCTGTCCCTTGAACAAAGTGCTGACTATGAGCTTGTTAAAGCTTCCATATTGAGGGCTTATGAGTTAGTCCCAGAGGCCTATCGTCAGCGTTTTAGAGGCTATTGCAGTTCGGAGGGACAGACGTATGTTGAATTTGGAAAAGAGAAGGAGAACCTGTTTGATAGATGGTGCACCTCTCAGAAAGCAGAGTCAAAAGAGCAGCTTAGACAGTTGATTCTCCTAGAGGTATTTAAAAACTATGTTCCTGATACCGTTTCCACTCATCTAAATGAGCGTAAGGTATTGAAGATAGGCAACGCTGCCTGTCTGGGCTAAAAAGGTCCTCCCCCGCCCCACACAGTCTGAGATTGCTACCAGGAAGACACTGTTGGAACAAGTGTCTCCCTACCTTCCACCACTTTGATCTTTAGTTTGTGCTAGCTATCATAATTAGTATAGTCTTTTGGTTTAAACACAGACCATTGGTGTCTGTGTGCCCTTATGTTGCTTCCCTCTGAGCCAGGGTCGTAACACCGACCTTACCACCTTATCTATGCCCCAAGACACGGGTGCCAAAATCAAGGCCGGTGGAATAATGGGATGGGGCTGCTCCTCCCGACCAGGAAGATCAAACTGGCGCGATAACGCGTCAGGTTTGATGTTCTTGGAACCGGGCCTATAGGAGATGGTACATCGAAATCGTGTGAAGAATAACGCCCACCTGGCCTGGCGAGCGTTAAGGCGTTTAGCCCCTTGGATGTAAGCCAAGTTCTTATGATCGGTCCAAACAATGAAAGGATGTGCCGCCCCCTCTAACCAATGTCTCCATTCCTCCAGTGCCAACTTGGTAGCCAATAACTCCCGATTACCCACGTTGTAGTTACGCTCGGCTGGCGACAGACGGCGAGAAAAAAAAGCACACGGGTGCACTTTCCCATCCTTTAAGCATCTTTGAGAGAGCACCCCCCCCTCGCGATGTCAGAAGCATCCACCTCCACAATGAACGGAACCTCTGCATCGTGGCGGATCAATACAGGGGCGGAAGTAAACCGATGTTCGAGATTGCAGAAGGCCGACTCCGCCCTAGGCAACCATTCAAAGCCAGGGAGATAGGCCTTAGTGAGAGCTGTTAACGGATTGGCTAAGGCGCTAAAGTTGCGAATAAAGCGGCTGTAAAAATTTGCAAAGCCCAACAAATTTTGTAACCCCTTGAGCGACGAAGGCCGTGGCCAGTCCAAGACTGCACTCACCTTGGCTGGATCCATGCGAAGATCACCCTTCGTCAACACAAAGCCCAGGAAGGAAACGGTATCAGTGTGAAACACACACTTCTCAGCCTTAACAAATAGTTGATGCTTGAGGAGACGGTCTAGCACCTCTCGAACGTGCAGTTGGTGTTGCACCATATCGTGAGAAAAAATTAGGATATCATCTAGGTAAACAAACACCGACACGCCAATCAAATCTCGCAGCACGTCGTTAACCAGGGCTTGGAAGACTGCCGTAGCATTAGCCAAACCAAAGGGCATGACCAAATACTCATAGTGACCATTAGGCGTATTAAATGCAGTCTTCCACTCGTCTCCTTCTCTAATTCTGACCAGATTGTATGCATTACGTAAATCAAGTTTAGAAAAGACCTGCGGCCCCTGTAAGCACTCAAAGGCCGTGTCCATGAGAGGTAAAGGATATCGGTTCTTGATGGAAACGTCATTCAATCCCCTATAATCAATGCACGGACGCTGACCCCCATCCTTTTTACCAACAAAAAAGAAGCCAGCGCCGGCAGGGGATGTGGAAGGACGTATGTGCCCCGCAAGCAATGCCTCCTCAATGTAGGTGTTCATGGCCAAGGTCTCGGGGCGTGAGAGAGAGAACATACGCCCGCGGGGCGGGGAGGTACCGGGTAGGAGATGAATGGGACAGTTGTATGATCTATGAGGCGGTAGTGCTTTAGCACGCGTTTTGCTAAAAACGTCCGCCAGGTCCCAATAGATCTCAGGAACCCCTATCAAATAGGGATTAGAGGGTAGAACAGAATCTGCGACGCTCCCCACCATCCTGGAGAGAGAAGAAGGAGACAAAAGAGAAGAGGGGGGGGAAAGGGAATGGACAAACTCTCGCCAAAGACCGACTTCACGTCGACCTCCGTTGAAAGTTTGCCCGTGCCCCAATTAATATGACGTCTGCAAGAAGCCAACCAGGGATGACCCAACACCACAACAGAATAGGGGGAGACAATAACAAACAATTGAACCTACTCCCACCCCGCCACCCGGATGTGTACAGGAACAGTGCGTTGAGTGACGCTCCCACTGCCCAGGGGCTGACCGTCCAGGGCGTAGATGTGGATAGGAACCCCCAACTCCTCGACCGGGATTCCCCATTCCCTCACCAACCCCAAGTCAATGAGAGCCTTAGTTCCCCTAACGTCACCCCCACAGTTAACCGCCACCTCCAAAAATGTACGTGTGTCCGTGGGTAGTGCTGAGGTGAGCCCACCTGCTGGCGCTTTCTCGGGACCCGGCGGAGCACCTCCCCTTCCCGACTGGCGCAGAGTCGAGCCGGCCTGGTCCCGACAGCTGCCGAATCGGTGACCGATGCGGCCTCGCCGGAAACAGTGTCGCTCCTCGATGAAGCGCCGCCGCTCGTCGTCCGAGAGTGACAGCACCCCAAGCTGCATGGATTCATCACCCAGTAGCCCACTCGTGTAATGCAGGAAGTTATCAACACCGGGAGGAGAAGGGACACGTACCTGGGTAGTAGCTTCATGCTCCCTCTCTCTCTCCCGATGTTGGTTGTCCATCCGAATGGCCGTGTTGATGAGCACTTCCAGCTGCTCCGGGATCTCACGCACGGCGAGCTCGTCCCTCATCCGTGCGGAGAACCCCTGGACAAACAAGACAACACAGGGAATTTCCGGCTAAGCTGCCTCCCGAGCCACGATCTGGAAATCAATGGCGTAATCTGAGACAGTGCGGAGGCCCTGCCGGCAGGCAAGAAGCCACCCACCGGCCTCGAAGATCGAGAGTACTCGGGAAGTATCAAAGACTCTTCTCAACTCCCCGGTAAAGGCGTCCACACTGTTGCAGATTGACGCCCCGCTCTCCCATTCAGCCGTAGTCCAGGAGAGTGCTCGACCGGTGAGGAGGGTGATGATGTATGCGACCTGGGATCTGGAAGAGGGGAATGAACGTGGCTGCAGCTGGAACACGAGTGAACACTGGGTGATGAACTCCCTGCATCCCTCCGGTGATCCCGCGTAGCAGCCCGGTGGGGATAGCCGTGGCTCCTGGGTCCGCTCCTGGTGCCCAATAGCTCCCCGACTCTCCTCGACGTTGAACGCCGCTTCTCCCGACGCCGTCTCTCCCACCGTCGTTCTTACCCCGGCCACCTCGACTTGCGCCTGCTGGGCCGTGAGCAGCGCCGAATGCGCCGTCTCCTGCGGCGAGCTGACGAGCCCGCCCAGCCAAACCAACTCGGCGCTGACAAGCTGCTGGTGTCCTTCCATTCGCTCCTGCGCACTACTCTGCACCTGGAGCATCTCCATGATTGCATCCATGGAACTCTGATGGTCAGGTCTTCTGTCAGGATGAAGGTAGGTGAGTTCCAATTGTGGTATGCAATCACAGAGACGGAGATGGTGTACTCTTAAGCAGGTTCGTTTTAATAATAAAGAACACAAAGAGTAATACTAGGATACAATGCCGAGTGGCAGGAAGAAGAGGGAATAAGAATAATGGAGCTTAGTGGTGGTCCAGAACCGGAACCGCCCGCGTTATCTCCGAACGCTATAATGAAGACCTGACGGATATCAAGCAGAAGATAGGAAGGTTAAATAGACACCACATTCTAACATTCCACACACACCCCTATGACAGCCAATCAGGAACCAAACCCTAAGTGACAGCACTAAGTGACAGGGGAGACAGGTGACAGTAGCCAAGTGACAGATGACAGAATGGTGGGTGGTTCCAGACAGCAGTCAGCAACCAGAACTTAACAGATGTCCCTAGATACCAAGAACATGCAAATGGACCTTGTAGAAGTGGAGCAATCTTCCATTTAATTGGGTATGTACTTTTAGGCAAGTTTTCTGGCTAGGCTAGGGCTTAACAGGTTAAGCGTTCACTTAAAACCATATATATTATTATGTTGCGTAATATGATTTGGGAGTCAATTACATTTTAGCATTGTTCTGTATATCACTGTGTGTTGAAACGTCTTGCATGTAGTCTATCCGTTATATCTCTATGCTTCCGACTCTCTCTCTCCTTCCACTAACTCCCCCCCCTTTCAGTCTGTCTCGTTATTCCTCCGTATCTTCCTCTTCCTCCTCTTTCTGTGGTACAATAATTAACCCAATTCTGCTCTGCCTCTCCTTTCTTCTCACCTCCTCTCATCTGTCCATCTTCCCCTCCTCTCATCTTCGCTCCCCTCCTCTCTGCCCCTCTTCCTCTCATCTCAGAGAATCGGGGGAAGGGTCTTTTATGCAGGGACTGGCGAGAGAGCGAGGCTGAAACGATAGTTATGAAGTATAAGTTATATGAAGTTATATGAACGCGGGTTCCGCATATTGCTTCACCTATTGACCTGGGCTCTGTGTGTAGAGCACCCGCTTCCATTAATTATTTTGTACTAAGCTAGGCTAGGTTGCAGCCGGATAGCCTGTACGCACAAAGGCTGGAAATTGTCTTCTGGTCTGACTCTAGACGGTAAGTGCATGTCCCTTAAAGGGGAACTATCTTATAAATGGCCTTTTCCAGTGTTTAGCATTGTTTCCTAGCTACGTGGACTTATATTAATAGGATCTATGTCTCTAATTCTCATTTTGGCGCATTCTTCCAATTCTCATCTCACAATATTGTCCCTCACTCAAGTGAGTCATCTGAAATTTAGCGTACCTTTGATGACGTAAGACGTTTATCATCTGCATAATAACGCCCGCCCCCTCTATGCTTGTTGCCAGCTGCCAGCCACCGCAGGTGAACACGCTAAAACATTATTTATTGCATTATGAATGCGTGGAATTGAAATTTAACAGTGAGTTAGCATTGGGTTAGCATTTAAAAACGGTATGAGCAAAAACTGGCAAGATACGTTGTGCTGTTCCTGACTGCCAAGCAGCGAATATGTCCTTGCATTCATTCATGATGTCGTGATCCGTCATCAATGGGCCAAGTTTGTTTTCTGCGACCCCGCCGAATGCTATCACAACTACTCGGAGTCACCTACAATGGCGAACTATTAATTATGAAGAGGAAGAGGACAAACGGTGATGATCCATCCATAACATAAGGTGATAATGATATCGTGCTCCACAAGCAATGGGCCAAGTTCGTTTTTGGATTTTTGCAAAGACGAGGGACTTTATGCTGCCGTGATTTCCTGGCTGTTGCTAAAGAAGAAGGGAGCTAGCCCGTACCATGTCTTGTACATACAGTACATCGTAATTAGTTAATTAGCAGTAGGACCTTGTTCATTCATCCGTTTTTGTATTACGGTACTCGTCCGTGTGTGTGTGTGCGCCAAGAACGTGCAACATGTGTATGTGTGTGTATGTGTGTTAGACGGAGTGAGAGAGCAAGCTAGGTTAGCTAACGTTTTTTGCCCTGTTTTTACATTATGGATTCATTTCTTTTATTCACACATATTAGTTATGGAATTCAAGGTCAATATTACCACATTCCCCACTTTGGCAATCACATTGTCATATACTGTATATTGACTTGATTTTCTATACATACTAACCATATAATATAATAACAAAATTTTTTTTTCAAATTTTTCTCAATTTTTCTTTTTTCTCACATTTTTCTTTCATTATTCTTTGATACATATCATCAATGAGTTTCTTCTTCTCGAGGCTCATTAGCCAGAGGCCCACCTTTTAAACAACAACTTTTAGGCTTGTTGAAAACAATAAAACAATTTAATCTAAACATTACACCTTAAAGTATAATAAAACACAATTTTTAAAAACCCAATTTTCTTAAGTTACAGAACGTTTGGTTCCACATTCTTTTATATGATCTGGGAGAGAAAACGTAATTAGTATCACAATATTTTCACTTTACATTCATTTTCTGAAATAATCTCTTCTTTCTGCTAATTTTATCTTAAAATAGTACAATCACATTTGCATAATCAATCAACTGCTTCCCATCTATCCTCCCCCCTTTATGACACATACGAAAAATGTCTTTCACTTACTCCATGCCCCAGGTCTAGTCATCTATTATCTCATGACAACCCGTCGTCAGATGACTTTTTTAGCATGGAAATTTCTCCAAACCACATCTGTTCAGTTATTACAACCTGGCCCCCCTGTATGGGGTTCTGTATAGACGGGGGCCTCCGTGTACAAGAATTCTTTCACCACAATTTGTAATTGACCACCATTGGACTGCAGAGAAGCAGGGAAGATGAAATTCTACGTTACCGTGCCATATATTCTAATGTAATGTATTCCATGCGTCCTCTGAGTTGATCTGCAATCCCCCCTGCGTGAATATTAAAGGCAACCAACTTGTGTTCAGCTTTTCTCTGATTGGCCACGACCCCACACCGCTAGCCCGCCCCCTTTTGCCGCGAGTGCGGCAGGAACCTTCAAGTTCCCTGGTGCAAAATAAATCTGGTAGTTCGTTTATGACGTTAATTAATAATAAACACTGTTAGGACTCTTAATAATAAACACTGTTAGGACTATCTGACTCTTAATAATAAACACTGTTAGGACTATCTGACTCTTAATAATAAACACTGTTACAGTGTTAGGACTATCTCGATTCACGCGTCACTACTGTAACTAGAAACTCTGGGTGTCACTGTACATCAGTGTGGAACTGTAAGCTGTAACGTTATGCGTTATTTCACGTTTTTAACGTCATAAACCAACGCACTACCAGATTCCCTCGTCACTGTACATCAGTGGAGGCTGCTTGCTGAAGCGCCAGCGGGGCGATGCGGTGGTTTGTCCCCGCCTTCCGTGCGCCGCCGCCGGCTTGACTCGGTCCAGCTCCAGCAGCAGCGGCCGTGCTCCGTTGTACTAGAAGCCCTTCAATGACAGAGCTCTCATATTTTGCGAATGCATAAACTATATCTTAAATGATGGCTATGTGTCTAATATGGCTGTCGCTTATCAATGACTTCGCGACAGCCATATTAGACACATAGCCATAATTTAAGATATAGTTTATGCATTTGCAAATATGAGAGCTCTGTCATTGAAGTGGGTGGTGGCAGTGTAACAGCGTTCACCCTGATGTAAAGTAGCGATTTTTATTGTTTTGTCATGACAAACCAATTACATCATCCAACATATGTGTAAAGAAACAACATATTCCAGTTAACGGTATATTTTTTAATAATTCATTACGGTATAAATTAGGTTAACTGGAGCTGTGGAGGCTGCTTGCTGAAGCGCCAGCGGGGCGATGCGGTGGTTTGTCCCCGCCTTCCGTGCGCCGCCGCCGGCTTGACTCGGTCCAGCTCCAGCAGCAGCGGCCGTGCTCCGTTGTACTAGAAGCCCTTCAATGACAGAGCTCTCATATTTTGCGAATGCATAAACTATATCTTAAATTATGGCTATGTGTCTAATATGGCTGTCGCTTATCAATGACTTCACGACAGCCATATTAGACACATAGCCATAATTTAAGATATAGTTTATGCATTCGCAAATATGAGAGCTCTGTCATTGAAGTGGGTGGTGGCAGTGTAACAGCGTTCACCCTGATGTAAAGTAGCGATTTTTATTGTTTTGTCATGACAAACCAATTACATAAGCTGGCTCTCATATTTGCGAATACAACAGCGTTCACCCTGATGTAAACAAAACAAGTCATTGGGAAGCGGCGCAACTCTCTGCCGCGCGGCAGCGCGGTCACGCAACTCTCTGCCGCGCGGCAGCGCGGTCAAGTGGCCGTGTGGCTAATCAGAGAAACGCTGAACGAAAGGCTGAACACAAGTTGGTTGCCTTTAATATTCACGCGTGAATATTAAAGGCAACCAACTTGTGTTCAGCTTTTCTCTGATTGGCCACGACCCCACACCGCTAGCCCGCCCCCTTTTGCCGCGAGTGCGGCAGGAACCTTCAAGTTCCCTGGTGCAAAATAAATCTGGTAGTTCGTTTATGACGTTAATTAATAATAAACACTGTTAGGACTCTTAATAATAAACACTGTTAGGACTATCTGACTCTTAATAATAAACACTGTTAGGACTATCTGACTCTTAATAATAAACACTGTTACAGTGTTAGGACTATCTCGATTCACGCGTCACTACTGTAACTAGAAACTCTGGGTGTCACTGTACATCAGTGTGGAACTGTAAGCTGTAACGTTATGCGTTATTTCACATTTTTAACGTCATAAACCAACGCACTACCAGATTCCCTCGTCACTGTACATCAGTGGAGGCTGCTTGCTGAAGCGCCAGCGGGGCGATGCGGTGGTTTGTCCCCGCCTTCCGTGCGCCGCCGCCGGCTTGACTCGGTCCAGCTCCAGCAGCAGCGGCCGTGCTCCGTTGTACTAGAAGCCCTTCAATGACAGAGCTCTCATATTTTGCGAATGCATAAACTATATCTTAAATGATGGCTATGTGTCTAATATGGCTGTCGCTTATCAATGACTTCGCGACAGCCATATTAGACACATAGCCATAATTTAAGATATAGTTTATGCATTTGCAAATATGAGAGCTCTGTCATTGAAGTGGGTGGTGGCAGTGTAACAGCGTTCACCCTGATGTAAAGTAGCGATTTTTATTGTTTTGTCATGACAAACCAATTACATCATCCAACATATGTGTAAAGAAACAACATATTCCAGTTAACGGTATATTTTTTAATGATTCATTACGGTATAAATTAGGTTAACTGGAGCTGTGGAGGCTGCTTGCTGAAGCGCCAGCGGGGCGATGCGGTGGTTTGTCCCCGCCTTCCGTGCGCCGCCGCCGGCTTGACTCGGTCCAGCTCCAGCAGCAGCGGCCGTGCTCCGTTGTACTAGAAGCCCTTCAATGACAGAGCTCTCATATTTTGCGAATGCATAAACTATATCTTAAATTATGGCTATGTGTCTAATATGGCTGTCGCTTATCAATGACTTCACGACAGCCATATTAGACACATAGCCATAATTTAAGATATAGTTTATGCATTCGCAAATATGAGAGCTCTGTCATTGAAGTGGGTGGTGGCAGTGTAACAGCGTTCACCCTGATGTAAAGTAGCGATTTTTATTGTTTTGTCATGACAAACCAATTACATAAGCTGGCTCTCATATTTGCGAATACAACAGCGTTCACCCTGATGTAAACAAAACAAGTCATTGGGAAGCGGCGCAACTCTCTGCCGCGCGGCAGCGCGGTCACGCAACTCTCTGCCGCGCGGCAGCGCGGTCAAGTGGCCGTGTGGCTAATCAGAGAAACGCTGAACGAAAGGCTGAACACAAGTTGGTTGCCTTTAATATTCACGCATCCCCCCTCGACTGAGCTGTTGAAGACAAAAGCACAAAGCAAATCCCATTACACAATATGTCAACATACTTTTAAGGGAAGCCATCAAAATCCATATGCAAACGTGGTGGAACTACTTATCTGTCATTGACCTGTTCCAATGCATCTCAGCCTTCAACAGTCCCCTCCCACCAGATCATAAAAAACATTTTGGGAAGAAAAAGAAAAAAATCAAACAAAGCCACACACTTCAATAAACAAACACCACTCTGTCGTGGCCTCCAGTCTGTGTAATAACCACGCATACCTAACAACATGAAAAAATGCTTTGACCCTTTCAACCTCCTTCCAGTCCACACAATTACAGATCAAAAAATAGAAAAGACACCTAAAAATGTACACTCAAACGCTCATCCACACATACCTTCTTCAACACACAACAGAGGCTCTCAACTTCTAAGACATTTAAAAGAAAGAAACTCGAATGAAAGTAGTGTATCAAAATAACCCCCGCTTGTAAAATAAAACCCAATCCTTTTCCCTCAACCAAATGTCTCACAGCTTATACAACACAATCAAAACTGAACTTAAAGTTCTCAGAAAAGAAAGAAAAACAAGAACTAATCAAACATCACAATTCAACATCATCCATACATTCTGAGCATACCACAGTGGCTGTTAACTTCTAAGACATTCAAAAGAAATAAACCTGAATGAAAGCAGCGCATCAAAACCACCACCGCTTTTAAAATCTCTCTCTATTAAAAAACAAAATACACTCTTTCCTTCAATATCTCACAGCCTCAAGCACCCACTGAAATCAAACGACACTCAGACATGCAGTCACACGCCACTCAATTCATCCTCACACAACTGTTCCATTCAAACATGTCCTTGTGACTTGACACGTCCAAGTTAGCACAGTCTCCCCTACAGGCTCCATTCAAACACATTTCAGTCCACATAAAAAGATTAAAAATAGAAATATATACTGACAAACCATTCAAAAGAAACAAAATCAAACGAAAGTAATTAAATAAAACTCCTTCAAACAACTGACATGAAACCAATCAAACACCTTTCATTCCATATCTCACAGCCTCCCTTCCCAACATATAACACATCTCATAAACAAATACTTTCAACCTCTCTCATACAACTCGTTAATCAACCAGCACACAGACACACAATGGTTAGTTTCCCTTCCTGCCTCACTCAGCTTGCCCTGCTCTCAATCTCAGGCTAATCCAATATTATTCACTTAGACTCCCACAGTCACCTTACTGTATACCTACTCTCAGAAGAAAACTAGAATTTCCTCCTCAATTCAAAACATATCAATGCCTTCTAGTGCTCCGACAGCTTCAAATTATTCCCTCAACCACCAGCTTATCATTCAAAAGTCATAAACCAATTGAATGATTACCTTAATGATTCTTATCGCTCGCCCTCCAGCTGTTTCCTGAATTAGCCCCCTGTCTCATCTCTCTGTCACTGCTATTTCCCTCCTGCTGTCTTGGATCCTGTATAGACCCCTTAAAACCACGTCCTGTGCCCCTGTTGTAAAAATAGCCGGTCATCTGTTATCACCCCCTGACCCTCACTCCCTATCTCCACCAGCTGTGACCTCTCTCCTGTTGCATCTAATCTTACCAGGCCTGCTTCGTCATCCTGTCATAAAAAACAGCCATTGTAAGCAACAGCTGTCCCGCTTGACCCCGCCTGGGCATACAACGTTATCAACTTCCTGCTGTAAAGATCTATTCTAGGTCCCTCTCGTAAGTGTAACAGCGATCATAAACAACAGGCTCTAGCATCCCCCGTGGCCCTCCGTGACCTGTCTCAAAAGGATCCCTACCCCCCTGGGCAATATAACCTTCTCAACTTTTGTCTCCCTGGCCACTGGCACCTGGCGCAAACCCTTGCACCCCCATTTTCCCATATGCAGGCCCCCCTGCAACTCCATCAAAAGGTTAATCATTACATACATCTCACCCTGGGGGCAAGCCGCCCCCCAGGGGAAGGTTAATTAACACCTATTTGCCTGTACTTCTAGTCACAGACAATAACACTTATCTTTACCACAGTGAAACTACGGCATGAAAGCAATCCTTTTACAAATAATCATCACAAACATATTAATTAAATTGTCATTGCATCAATACAATTGTTTTCTAACACAGACAGCAAGCCTCCATCAATAAATTATAATTCCCTACAATTCTGAGGCTTGTATCAAGCATTAAATGTCCTACCCATATTAACAGTGTATTAAAGCATTAACTCAAACAAGCATAAACAATCTCAAAATAATTTCCATTCTATACAGATTTTAAAATCACATATTCGCACAACACTAATCATGCATAATACAAATATAAGCATCTTTATCAAACGCCACTCATTAGAAATAAAACACATTACTAGTGGTCAGTTCCAATCATGCTAAGACTCAAAAACTGTAAACAGGATTTCCTGGGACTCTGTATATAGGTGACATGTGATATGTATTGTAGATGTATTAGTTAAATATAATGCAAGCAATATGTCCTTTTCAGTGTAGAGCGCTTTCCCAACTCAGCTTCTCCCAACCCCACTAGGTCAAGACTATACCCCTGTGTAACATATTATTGCCCAGTTTTACAGGTCCAATGTGTATATATATGTTCCTATTATTAATGATACACTCACCCAGAGTAGCTAAGTTTGTGAACCTTAACTAGGTCCAAGCAATGTATCCATTAAATACAATGCAAGCAATGTCATTTTCAGTGTAGAGCAGTTTACCAAATTCCGCCCAATACTATCCTCACACAACTGCCTATCTGTATATCTAATCATCATACATTACATATCACTTCTACTGTTTACACAAAATACACTGTACAATATACAAATACAAACATTTTCCTCACCTGTTATTCATCCTCAGAGCGAACGAAAATGAATGCAGCGATCCGCGTTGTAACGCGCATGCGCAGTAGCGCAAATGCACAGCCACCAATGTATACCGCGACAACATACAAGGATTATCACAAAACACTCGAGTTTCGTCCTAATGTAATGCAACGACAACCACCGCGTCCTTTAACACTTCCTAAACATCATTTTCAAAACTCGAATCATAACATATGTCGCCTGCAAACTCACAAAACAGTCGCACGCAAGCTAACAACCTAGCCCGCCTGATGCTATGTTCAATGCGCCCCCGGGCGCCGCGCGTTATGCGACGTTCGAGATCCGTACATTTCATTCAGCCCGCCTGTTCCCAATCTAACTCTAACCAACTCACACATGCTTAAATAACAACCTACTTTAAAAGAAAATAATTTAAAACATTCCCATATACCAACGCCGTCTACACAGTCCAACACGAATCATAAACCAATTCTCCTACCCTTCTCTTCGCCCGGCTCCACGCACAGCCAGGACGTTTCACACAATCCACTCAACACTATGACGTCATCAAACAGCGACTTCCTCCTCCACCATAATAACGTACACAATTGTTACCGCATTAAATATAACCCTCAAAACGGCCACAATCTCCTCAACTTACGCCTCAATTCGCTTCTCAACAGCAATTGCCGCCACAGTGTTTCGTCAATTCTCCCACATCGCCGCCTTAACATCCATAGTTTATCGCGGTCCTTCCACAGAGCCAAGCTAGGTAGCCCCAACTCCCAATATGATTCGCTTCGGACTCGCATACAGCCCTGATCCACGTTAAACAACACAACAACCCGGCCAAGGCTGCTCTGCATACATACAATACACGCAATGTACACTTACATTTGTAAACAGTATTATTAAACGATGTGTTGCTAAGAGCTCCTGTCCCCGTTTTGCTGCGACGAACGTGTCGAAATAGGACGCCGAAGCCAAACATGTTCTAATCGGATTTGTTGCGGCTTTTTGCTTTCTGTAATTACCCTTCTCACGGCTAACAAGCAAATCCCGCCTACCCTTCTAATCAACCCTCAATATCGGATCGACTATAGTTAGATCGGCTGATATTTTCAGAAAAAATCCCCTCCCCGTCAAAACTTTCGAGGTGTTCGGCTAATCTGATCAATATTTTCAAAAGCCTACGCGCTATGCTTCGAACAAGCCCCTCCCACCTATTTCACCATACCACGTTTATAATCTCGCGACCCATGACGATTCATCATCATATTAGCGCCCTCTACATATCCATCTGACTCCGCGGATCTGTTTCAGCGTTGGCTTTAGAGCCTGTAAATTCCATCTGCATCGCTCGCCGACGTTTAAAACCTCCGTACCCTGCCGCTCGAGAGGCGCCAACGAACGGAAATTCTGCGTTTGCCCAGCAAGACGTACACCCAATCCACTCACTGTTCAGATTCACGAAAAAAATAACCATCACATTTCTACGCTCCCTGGAATGACACGACCTGTCTTGTATCCCAGGGCATACTCCTATCGTACTTCCTAAACGCAAAGACGAATGTGGCCTTGATCAGGACCACACGCCGACGCGCAGTACAACACCATCAACCGAGTGACCGGCCGGGACCTCCCCGCTTTAAACTGACATTCTGCCCTATATGACCTATGATCGCCACGCACACCCTACTCACCTCATCATCTCCCTCCTCAACGGTTGCTCCGTCCTGGGCGAGAATCCCATGAGGCAATCTCTGTTCTCACCGTGGAACCAGGAAATCCTGTACTACAATCACGGTTCTCTCATCTCACTCTTTACCTTACCCTATAATCTTCTCTTCAAGATCTGACTCCTCTGCATTATCCATCACTGCCCATAGTCACTTCACAGTCCCACTTCCCGCTTATCTGTGACTATCCACGTTCTACCACTCCACGCCTTCGCCTTCAAGTAAATTACCTATCCCTAACCTATCCCCCTAAGCTATTACTTTCAACACACAAAAAAAATAAATACTATCCCAGACAGGCCCCCTCCCTCTCTGTCCCATCACGTCGCCACAGCCCAGAGGTGGGGGCAGCCAGCCCCCACAGAAGACCGCCCACAGAAGACCACATGATTGGACCAAAATGTACTTCTAGAATGTTATGATTGGAGGGAAGTTATAGTATATAAGAGCGAACATAGTGTTAGTTCAGGAGCCCAGACCCACCCCAGGCAAGGGCCTGGCACCAAATACGCTGCCCGTACCTATTGCCATAAACCTCAAACGAACAGGCCGGGAACGGCCTCCTGTGTCTGAATAATCATACAAACATCAAAAGCACATGATTGTATGTTTACTGCACAACAAGCGCGATCCCTTTACCTTTGGACAGTCTAACCTAAACACCGCTCCCCCAATCCTGTACGCAAAAGGCTATATTCATCCCGGGCCCCAACTAGTGGCTTACACACCAGCCTCCATCCTGTCCCTTTGTTCTCCATCCAGACAGCAAAATCCTGCACTGCAACCCCTTAATGAAAACGCATCAACCCCCGGCTCTTTTCCTGGATGTCCCCAACATGCAAGCAGGGTCATGGCTCTGAGCAGCCAGCCACATAAACCTCACCGCACATCTTCAGGGGGGGCACAACAGGGCGGGAAAGAACGGCACCATTTCTGTAGTATAATCCTATAGAATCCTAACAATATTGTACAGTACAAGGAGGTCGCTAAACTGGAGGAGGAAAGAAGGGTCATATGTGATCGAATTTGGTCTCCTCCTCTGACTTAGTCAGATGAGAAATAAACGTGTATAGCCAGACAACCAGAACTCTATTTCAACTCAACTGTTTTTTTTGTCACAGGGCCAAGAGTGAATAAAAGGTTGCTTTTCACATACAAGGATTATCAGAATACATTAACATGTCTGTTTTGTACAAAGAATCAACAAGGTTTGCATCTCAAAACCCCAACATACATACAACAGTCATTGTCAACATCAAATGAACATAGAGAATTTACTGTAAACATTATACATGAGTAAATCTGGTTTACAGATCAGGGATCTGTACATTACTCTAATCTAAACAACAATTGGTGTTTCTCATGATTTACTCACGTAAAATGCAATCAGCTCACAGTAGTCTCTGGGTGGGAAGCGGTGGAGCCGCAGACCTGGGGTGGGTCTGGGCTCCTGAACTAACACTATGTTCGCTCTTATATACTATAACTTCCCTCCAATCATAACATTCTAGAAGTACATTTTGGTCCAATCATGTGGTCTTCTGTGGGCGGTCTTCTGTGGGGGCTGGCTGCCCCCACCTCTGGGCTGTGGCGACGTGATGGGACAGAGAGGGAGGGGGCCTGTCTGTGGCCCCCGTCGGTGTGGTCTTTTGCTGAGTACAGAGGGGTTCTGCTGGTGGCCCCCGTCGGTGTGGTTGCTGTGTGAGTCTTCTTTCAGTAAACAGAGGGGGGTTCTTGATGGCCCCCCCTCGGTGTGGCTGCCCAAATCTCCTCTAAATGAATATATAACTTTAACATTCCTTCTATATGGTTACAGATGTCTAATATCATCCAAATACAGTCAGTGCTTTCTCAGACTGATACCAGACATCCTATGAAACCACACAACCTTTATTCACCAGACTGACTGATTTGATTTGATTTGATATTTTTTATTTTCGTGTCTTACATACAGATGTATGCCCAGCCCATATGGGCTTACAAGACACATAACAATAAGTATATAATAATATACTTTACCAATTACTTAACAAATGACATAGACCAAGATGGCCATAAAAAAAGAAAAATACAAGAAATTCATCCTCCACCACTCCCAGATCACACAGAACACACAACCGCTCCTCCTCAGGTTTACCCTGGAATCTACCCACTTCCACAGCCAATGGCAGGGTGCCAGACCTCAACTGGGCACACAGAGACCTCCGTCTTCTCTTTAAGTTTAACATTACATAAGGTTCAGTAAAATACTCATTTTAATTGCAATATATTTTCTAAGTTTAGGTTTTTTCAAAATCTCCACCTTCCACTTATCCTGATGGATTGTTGATAATTTTGTTTTAATTGTGTGAACCTTACACTGCAAATTGTTCATAAAAATCATACTCAAGTCAGTAGAAGAAAAAATCATAGACATCTCTCTTGACCAGGGATGACCGTGTGCTCTGTCCCAATTAAAAATATTTTTAGTCACCCTCCCATTTGGCAGCTGGACCAGGCGGTTCCATAACCTCACCATTTCACCTTTTTGCTTGACCAAGCAAGAATCCCACCCCATGTCCCCTTCTATAGCCCCTTTTGGTGTGTATTTATGGACTCCTAAAAAGTATCTTATGGCCCGGTTCTGGATCGCATTACATTCAGGAGCATCATCAAAACCCCATACTCCAGCAGCATAAAACAAAACAGAACTCACCATTGAATCAAATAATTGTGTATATGTTGAAAACCCAAGGTCAGTGCACACTTTCATTTTACTCAACACGCCCCCTAGCGCCCTTCCTGCTGACTCAGACATTATTTTCCTTCCTTCTCTGAAGCACATGTACTCATTAAAGGTGAAACCAAGATATTTATAAGAATGTGTGTAAATCAGGGGCGTTGGTCCAAATTGAAACTTATGACTACTCTGCTGTTCTTGTTTTTTCCTAAAGTGCATAATCTGTGTTTTTTCACTGTTAATCGCAAGTCTCCATTTCATGCACCAAGAACTCATAATATTCAACATGTTTTGTAAATTTGCTTCATTTTCTGCAAACAAAACAATATCATCAGCTTGATTTCTTGCGCCAGGTCATTAACATAAAGGCACACTCTGTCTATCTGTGATAGATATACCAGGATTCCATAACAAGAGTGTAATAACACTTGTTCCTCTGCTATTTAAAGTGAGCCACTGTTTACTGTGGGGTGTGACATCCCCTGTGGCCTTTTATGACCGGCAACTGTTGTTCTCTACTCCAGTCTTACCCCTGAGCGGGGGTTTGTTTGGAATGCACTTTTGGCTAAGCCCTGTTTTTACATTATGGATTCATTTCTTTTATTCACACATATTAGTTATGGAATTCAAGGTCAATATTACCACATTCTCTTCCTCTCCTTTCAACTCCCTGTCTCCCTGGTGTATTAGTCTTCTACTCTCAGCTGAGAGGGTAATTAGTTTTGCCGGGTATCAGTGAGTGTTCATGCCAAGGCCTGATGAATTTATTATGCGGGAAACTAGCGCTCACACCAGTAACATTCCAGTCCAATACTGTCTCCTCTGTGTGTCTTGACACTCTGTCCAGAGGCCATGGGGGGGAAAGGTCAAGGAGATGACCTGTATATATTCAGATTAAAATACTTTATTGTCTATATTTATTGTAACGTATAATATAACTGATAGGGCATACAGAACCTCATCTGTAACCCTTGTTTACACTGTTTATTTTCTCATATTTTTATATTCAGAGTAAATTATATTGCGTACACATACATATTTTTTCTAATTTGATTGCCTATATTTACGTCTTTATACTATTACCCTGCCCATACCTGTAACTCCCCTCCCCCATGCGAAAGAATGGTGAAATGTTTTTATTCTCTAGTTGACTGATTCTCTAGTTGGCTTTTGATACAAGGACAATACAACAGGTAATGCTTGATTGATTGATTGATTGATTGATTGATTGATTGATTGATTGATTGATTGATTGATTGATTGATTGATTGATTGGTATTGTATTTGTATTTGCTGTATTTTTGTGTGGATGTAAAGGGTCTGATTAAGTTGAGTCTAACTGACCTATATTCCGATTAACAATTGTTTAGGAAGATACCAAAAAGCTTATATTCCTCCTATAAATACAAGTCTTGGATAATGTCCTGTATGTGAATATACCCCACACTCATTATGGTAAAAACTATTGCGGCTTTAATTATGAATATCCAAGAAATCCTTCAGTGAATGGATGCATTTAGTAAGACCATTACTCAGTTTACACTAGGCAAATACAATGATTTATTATGCATGTCTTGTATGACCTGTATTGAATGTCTTCAGTGCCGGGTCACCCACACTGCAGCACTCTCTGAGCAGTTAGGGCTTCAGTGCATTGCTCAAGGGACCATAGGCCAGAGATGGTATGCACCAGCTCATAGCTGAGAATACACCCTCCTGTCAGGGTGCTGGGGATCGAACCAGCGACCTGTTCTGTTACTTCCTGGCTTCTCTACCGTCTGGTGAAGGGAAGGTGAGAAAGGGGGTTATAAACCACAGACTGATAATACAGAAGAGAGAATGGGATACAGATAGAGACAACACTAATGACAAGGAGACATGGGTGTGTACCAGTGGCGGCTGCTGACCAAATTTTTTGGTGAAGCACAAATTATTATATTATATTATATATTAAATTATATTTTTAAAACAACCCCTCAATGTGTGTGTGTCAGTGGTGGCTGGTGAGTTAAAAAAATGGGGAGGATGGGAGAGATAAAAAAAAATGTATAAAGAAGTACAGACACAGTGTGGTTATGAAGACAGCAGACAGACACTATAGTAAAGACAACAGGCACTAGTAGTAAATACCTTGGAATAACTCTTGACACACACCTCACTTACAAACATAACATCAATAGCTAGTCAAGAAAACAAATCAAAAACTATTTGTTTACAGCAAGATTTGACCATTTCTCAGCCTCACTGTTTCAAACACATATCTACATGCAATTTTTCTTTCAACAATATCTTACTGTCTCCCAATCTGGTCCCTCACAACAAAGGAAATTATAGAACCCATAGCAAGACTGTACATTAGAGCTTATAAAAAAGAATTGAATAATATTTCCACCCTGGACTCACCACTGTAGTGCATTCTCACAATCCTCTGCTACAACTTTTCAGAACTACACAAAAAATCTAGCCACTAAGTTCTATTTTATGCTCAGAAATAACACTTTCCCAACACTCACAGCTTTACTTCCAAGACACAATACAAGTCAAGAACGTATCACCAGATCAATCTCACATGCACTCATGTCAAATGCACACATTTCAGCACTATAGGAAATGAACCGCCACCGACAGACACACACACACGTGCACACACACACACACTACATTGGCCACAGCGGACCAGAACAAATCACAGCAGTTATGATACAAAATAATGCGTGTTACCCACGGAAAGAAAGCATACCAACGCACGCAGTAAAATACAGCCAATTAATTCATAACACATAGGCCCACACAGCTACTAAATATAAAAAAGAAATTTCACTCACCATTGACGTTACTTCTTTACGAGGAAAGTGTCCCTCCCATAACTTGTAAATGAAATACATCCTTCGATCTTCTCTGATGAAACGTTCAATGATCTCCTTGTGCAGTTGCAAACAGTTGCAAATCCAGCAATGCAACAAACAGCAGTCTTTTGTGATCTTTAAATCTATCCTTGATTTGCATGAGGATGCTGTCGATTACAGCTGTGTGTAGCTGGCTGTAGTGCGCGCGAGTGTCTGGTCTTCCTCTGGCTGTCCCACGGCCTGCACTGTCTTCTCAAAATATGCCATCAAGATGCCTGGTGATGGCCCTGACCGCACACCACTGCCACTTCCACTAAATCCACTAAAAAAATTTCTGTTGATGTGGGATGCGGGACAAACATTTTCGGGACTGTCCGATAGGTGGTCACCCAAGCGATTCAGCACAACAGCATTGCCAAAGCAGTGAAAGCACTCACGACACTCACCAAAGCTGTGGGCTCACATGAAAAGGAAGGCAGCACAGCGGTTCTTCCTCTGGGCGAACGTTTCGATGACTATGGGAACAAAAATTACGAAAAACAGGACAGGAGCTTGCTAAGCTAGGAGCTTGCTAAGCTAGTAGCTAGCTACAACTAGCGTTATCCTACAGGCGGCAACACAATGCCACGCCACGGTCAACTACACTAGATAGATAAACAAATATATATCATAAAACGAGGCACAATAAAGATCAAAAGATGAATTAATTATTATAATTATTATATTACGCTAATCTCTTCTTCTTTTCTCGATTTCTCTCTCTTTCAAGTTTCACCACACTTTGAATACCAAAAGGAGATGAGTGAGTCATCACTGGTGATGACATCACATGAGAAAGATCGAGAACAATAGCCAAGCAGGTGTTCTCTGATTGGTGTCAAAACGGTGTAAAAGCTGTCAGTCATTCAAGCCTCATTCAAATGATGAGTGAGGCTCTGCTTCACGGGCCAAACTCTAAAACTGCCATAGTCCAATCAAAGCTGCTATTTGGTGTTCATTCAATTACGTTGAGTAGTGAAGCAGAGGAAAATATACATTATAATGGAAATAAATATTTTTTTAAAATAAATAAAAATAAATATTTTTTATGTAATATGTGTGTTATGTTTTTGTCTATTACTAGTGAAGCACTGCTTCACGAGTATTCATACAGAAACCTCCACGGGTGTGTACGTACGTGTGTAGGCTACTGTGTGTGTGTGTAAGACACATTTATAATTTCCCCTGGTGTTGGTAAATTATAGCATGGACCACAATTATCTTTTTTATGCTCGCTTATGTCTGTATTTGTTACTGCTGTGAAGCACTTTGAACTGCAATTTCTGTATGAAAAGTGCTATACAAATAAAGTTTATTATTATTATTATTATTATTATTATTATTATTATTATTATTATTATTATTATTATTATTATTATTATTATTATTATTATTATTATTATTATTATTATTATTATTATTATTATTATTATTATTATTATTATTATTATTATTATTATTATTATTATTATTATTATTATTATTATTCTCTTGTGGGAAGGAGCTTAAGAGCATGTCCAGCCCATCTGGAAAGTGTTAGAGGGGACATGGAGGGTGATAGAACGTATGGTGAGATTGAATGGACAGATACCACATGGTATTTGAGAAAGGTTCAGGTAAAGAGTAATTCATTAGATAAATAATGGTCTATTTAGCATTCTGTTTGATGGTGTCTTAGGTTGGATTCCTTCCTCCGAGAACCCACGCAGGAAGACTCCCTTGTATTTGTCTGTCTTCGTTCGATGCTGAGCCACTTACGCTTGCCAATACAACAGCGTGCAGCCTAGGTCTAATGATGAATGTCAGGCACCTGTGGTGTGCTGGAGGTTGGCAGAAGGGTTGAAAGGCTGGTTCACAGTGAATAATTCCTAGAGGGAGAGCTTAAAACCCCTTATAAGCCCGATGGGCCCGGTACAGGGCCGAGATTCATATCACGGCATAAATCGATCAATACAGAACGTATTAATTAACGTTCTGTGTCTTTTTAAAATGTAGCCAAGAGTAAAGACCCTGACCCTGTCAAAACAGCAGTCAAAGTGTATATTTATATCTCCACCCACCCACTCACTGACCCCCACCACCCACTGAAACAGGAACCTCCTCTTTTTCTCCCATTACAGACAGCGGAAGTTCTAACACTGGTGACGTTAACCCTTTCACCGCCGCACTACCAAACGGTTAACCCTTTCACTGCAACAATACACAGAAGGTTAACCCTTTCACTGCCACACGACAGCAGGTTAACCCTTTCACTGCCACACTACAGAAGGTGAACCGTTTACTATCACACTAGTTAGTTCGCCGTCTGTAGTGTGATAGTAAAGGGTTAACCTTCTGTAGTGTAGGGTTAAACAGTCCCACTACACGATGCCAGCAGGGATGCTCGATATTGGCTTTTTTACCGATACCGATATTCCGATATTGTCCAACTCTTAATTTCCGATACCGATATCAACCGATATACATATACATATACTGTAGACCTCCCACCTCTTGCAGAGACAAGTCGCATTGTTTTCCTCTCTCCCTAGGCCTTCAAAGCCGTTCCTACCGCCGCCTCTACTGCTCCATGGAGCCCGACGCTGCTATGCTCTGCTTCGTGCCGGTGGCCGGACTATACTCAAATCAACTCTAAATGGATTTAATCAGTGGATTGCATATTTTCTTCAAGAAGCAGAATAAGGCTAACCCTCTCTGCCTATTGGGACATCATAATCGGGCTACCAACTTGAAGACGTGGTCATTTTTGGATTATCGAAGCTTTTGGACTGCAATAAGAAGATTTTGGATCTGTTTACCGCGCACAGGATCTACCAAAATGAACTGATAAGACACTTGGACACTTGGACTAATAATGCATTCAGTCATTTGGACGGAGTTGTTAAAACTCACTCCACTCAAATCAATAGAGTTATATTTCACTCTATTCGAATAAAATTTAAAGTGACGTGGCTGGGATAAATGGGCCAGTCAGTCAGCCAAAACAAATTCCTGGACCAAGGTCGAAACAGGGAGCTGCTGGAGTGGAAGGCCCTCTGGGAGATAAGAGTGGCGAGCGGCTTCCCCATCCGCAATCCCTACCTCCCCCACCCAGGACTTAGCTTGTGCACTCCCCCCCACCTCCCCCCCCCCCCTTCCTCTGCATTGGCGCTGCACTGTTGGCTGCCTCGTGTGAGGGATCACTCGCCCCCCCCCCTACAGCCCTGTAACAACCCTAACCCACTCCCCCCCTCCTTCCGTAAATGGCGCTGCCTATGACGGCTGCCAGTCTGTTTGCGGTGGTGAATATGCATATGTTTGTCTCAAGGCTTTGTACCATTATTACTATCTAAAATGTAATAATTGTGGAATATTACTGTAATGAGCTGTATGTGTATGATCCAAGCGTCCTATGATCCTCATAGGAGCATAACAGAAAAAAGCATTCCATGTGAAGGTATTCTGTATCTTTGCATGTCAACTAATAAAGAAACTTGAAACTTGAACTTGAAACATACATACACATATAAACCAATAACAAAATAAAAACACAGTTAAGAATCATACACATAAGCAAATAAACAAACAAACAAACATATGCACAGCCTATGTACAAAATAAATAAACAGTTCATCTCTAGTCTTTACAGTTTTCTTCAATTGCATAAACACTCAAATCAAAAGTATTACACAATTATCAAAACCTTACACGCAAGGAGCAAAATATAGGCCCAGATTTGCACCCCTACAATGTCAGCCTCACTTTTTGCAAAACAATACACACAGTGATTTGCAAAACACTAAACACACTTGCATTACATTAGACACAGAATGTCAAATTACCACACATATGAGCCAATTGGTTAACACAGCCATCAGATGCACAAACACACCATTGCTTAATTGTAGATACACAATCAGGTTTAAGCACTATACAAATGCAGCAGGTGAGTTCACCTGTCTTCAACCAAAATGGAAGGAGAGTGAAGTACTGTACACAGAGAACGTGAAAATATACAATACATTCACCAAACACTACACAAGACAACCAATGATGCAGACTGATGAAAATATAAATTTTCTCCCATTTTCCCAAATCAGTCAACATGTCAACATGGAGAATCACAACAAAAAATTATCTTGCCAGATCCAGCTAGGCAAAGAGATAATGTCTAGTATTTTCTGTTTAGATTTTTTTCAAAAAAAAATTGTATTACTGTAATTTTAACCTGTACTGGATACAGTATTTTATGTTTGTCTGATATTTGCTGAGCTTACAGTGTTATGCACATAGTAGCATGAAAACTGGGACATGTATTGTTGTGATTCTCCATGTTGAAATGTTGATTGATTTGGGTATATGGAGATAAATAAATTATATTTTCATCAGTCTACAGCATTGGTCTTGTGTAGTGTTTGGTGAATTTATTGTATATTTGCACATTCTCTGCGTACTTCACTTACAGTACTCTAATCACTGAGAAGTAGAATTGCTAAATGTGTTTTAGGTTAAGCACAGCAGTGTGTGTAACTGGTTCAAACAGAATTAAGTCATTATGTAATGTGTGTTTCATATGGTAACAAAATTAGTGTATGGTTTTGACAAGTGTTTAATTTAGCAAAGGATCTGAGGTGTTCTGATAATTGTGTGTGTGGTTGTGCTAATTGTGTGTTTTGAAACACCGGGCCCCGTTTTCAAAATCATGCTTAGGCAATCGAAAAAAACTATTGTGTGTTTTATTATATACATATGTTTCAGTCTTCTCATAAAAAAATAATTAGATTTTTGGGTCTTTTCCTGCCTTTGGTCCGCTTTGCATTCACATCTCAAATGAACCACAGCAGGGTTCACTTGCAAGAGTGAATGAGCTTTCACACCACCCCAAACCAACCGGACTATCCGAGGTTCGATTAAAGCTTATTATAGGACACTGGACATGGGTATGGATGGCTCCAGGTGCTGCTGCGTTAAAGTGCACATCTTCAATATCTGTACTATTTAAAAGGACAGTGCAGGACACACTCAAAGGTTATCGCACCTCAGAGATGGCAGTGGACATGTATGACAGGACAAAGGCCATATGTAATGGCCTTTGGATTGAGGAACATACTACCAGCCAAAGGAGGAAGCAGAAAAGGATGGGCGAGTATGTAGTTGAGTCATCTTGTGGCACAAGCTCAGACCTCAGCTCAGGAGATCAGCTGAGACAGAGACTGTTCTATCCAGTCGTCGACAGAATGCTGCAAGACTCTTTCTTGTGGCACTGCAAACACACACAAATCATGATAGTTTATGTAATTTAGTGCTGTGATGTGTGCTAATATACCTAAGGGACGCCTTACTGTACCCGCTGTTATTCTCTGGTTCTGCTAACCCTGTCATATTCTGGGGGTCATGCTCATGTGTTTTAACCAATAAACCTTGTATCTCTTGTAACCTGGTTGTGCTGCAAAAAGAGCAGCTTCCCCTGCTAATGACCAGTTTATCCGGCTCATAGTATAACTCACGTTTCTATTGTGATGTGATGTCTTGGGCTTCATAAATAATAATAATAATAATAATAATAATAATAATAATAATAATAATAATAATAATAATAATAATAATAATAATAATAATAATAATAATAATAATAATAATAATAATAATAATAATAATAATAATAATAATAATAATAATAATAATAATAATAATAATAATAATAATAATAATAATAATAATAATAATAATAATAATAATAATAATAATAATAATAATAATAATAATAATAATAATAATAATAATAATAATAATAATAATAATAATAATAATAATAATAATAATAATAATCATCATCATCACAGAATGTCGCCAGCGCATTATTGTCCTCGGCGCAGTGTCCACCGAATTCACCAAACCAAGCTGATAGAGTTGTGCCCTTCCTGATGACTTGTCGTACAGACCTTGTAAGTCTAAAAGCTAAATTACTATAATACCCATCAATGGCAATCAACTTAATGACGTCACCGCCGTGGCTGCCTGACCAATAAGCATTTAGATGTAAATACACGTAAAATAAAAAAATAGACACTTTCTGAGAAGATACTTCATCTGTAATGTAATGTAATGCAACCAAGTGACGGATCTCGTCGGGTCAGGTAGCATGTCGGGAACAATTAAATGAAATAAAGAACATGTGAATTAAATAAGTTACAACAAAGTTTAGGCTATTAAATTGTTTTAAAAGCCATGCATGCATAATGCATGAATAACACGGGAGGGGGAGAGAGAGAGGAGAGAGAGAGAGAGCATGTGTTTTAATGTCCTGACCAATAGCGCATCTTGAATAAACAATAAAACTATCTATCTACCCATAGAAGGAAAAGTCATGATAGACCGTCTGTAGTGTGGTAGTGAAAAGGTTAACCTGTAGTGTGGTAGTAAAAGGTTAACCGTCTGTAGTATGGTAGTGAAAGGTTAACCATTTGTAGTGTGGTAGTGAAAGGGTTAACCTTCTGTAGTGTGGTAGTGAAAGGTTAACCTTCTGTAGTGTGGTAGTGAAAGGGTGTAGTGTGGTAGTGAAAGGTTAACCTTCTGTAGTGTGGTAGCGAAAGAGTTAACCTTCTGTAGTGTGGTAGTGAAAGAGTTAACCTTCTGTAGTGTGGTAGTGAAAGAGATAACCTTCTGTAGTGTGGTAGTGAAAGAGTTAACCTTCTGTAGTGTGGGGGAGGACGTGACCCTCTTGCGCCGCCCCTGTGCCTCAAATAGATCCGCTATCAACTCTATCTTTAATCTTTCAAAATGTTCAGTTGCTATCGCTATTAGCTCTATCTTTAATTTTTCAAAATGTACAGTTGCTATTGCATGCACTCATCTGTGTTTCACCACACACATGAGTGCATGCTTACCAACTGTCCGTCTGCAACACTACTATCACCGACATCTAAGAAGGGAGATCCCCCCTTGAACGGCCCTTCTAAGGTTTCTCTCCTCCACATTGCCTGTGGAGCTTTTTTTCCCTATTGTTAGGTTTTAGTGAGTTTTTCCTTACCTTCGCGTGGGGTATGTCTGGGAGTGCTTGCATTCTTTCATTTATTTGCATTCATCTAGTGTTCTTGTTCTGTTCTTGACTTATTGTTATGTTGTCTTCTTGACTTGTTTAAAGAAGACCTGTACGGCCCATGGGGACATTAACGTGTGTTGTCGGGCCCTATAAATAAATTTGATTTGATTTGATTTGGTAGTGAAAGAGTTAACCTTCTGTAGTGTGGTAGTGAAAGAGTTAACCTTCTGTAGTGTGGTAGTGAAATGGTTAACCTTCTGTAGTGTGGTAGTGAAAGAGTTAACCTTCTGTAGTGTGGTAGTGAAATGGTTAACCTTCTGTAGTGTGGTAGTGAAAGAGTTAACCTTCTGTAGTGTGGTAGTGAAAGAGTTAACCTTATGTAGTGTGGTAGTGAAAGAGTTAACCTTCTGTAGTGTGGTAGTGAAAGAGTTAACCTTCTGTAGTGTGGTAGTGAAAGGGTTAACCTTCTGTAGTGTGGTAGTGAAAGAGTTAACCTTCTGTAGTGTGGTAGTGAAAGGGTTAACCTTCTGTAGTGTGGTAGTGAAATGGTTCTGTTTCGTTATGGCTTCGCTCAGCACCAGTTGCACTGTACTTCACTTCGTGCACAAGCACTGAATAAAAAATTCCACCATGTACCTTTACATCCCAACATTCGTCTGGCCACACCCCCATCCGCGTACCTTCATAAGCAGGAGTGTGGTCACCTACTCGCCTCCTTCTTCACTTTCACCACAAGGAAGTGCCTTCGGTAGATCCCGACTTGACGAGGTTGTTAGTAGAAGAAAGTTGGAAAACAAAAGAACGGAAGATACGTTGACATCATATCTTTATTTTCTCTCTCACTATTTTCGAGAAAATACGGCGATATTGTCTTCGTTACTGGAGTGTCTGGAAGATGATGGTCATTCCGACCTTCAACGGCTTTTTCGTATTAGGAGCTCACACCGCTGACATGCTCCCCAGCTACAGTCCTCCAGGTTGGGTACATACTGTTTTGCTTGCGAGCTCTGGTTGTTGTTGATGCTGTGGGGGTTAGCTGACAATTTACGAAACGCCGACTTCAGGCTGGGGTCCTCTGCTCGGCTTAAAATGCTCAAAGTCGGCTGCAGCCCGAAATGGGAACTGTGCTGGCCCCGCTGCATGTCTGGATCACCGTTGAAAACTGTGTTCTGACATTCTTTTTCTTTTCCCTCTTAGGGGAGGGACTTGGACAGCGGCCTGTCTGAAGTGTGGCTTGTTATGTCGTTGTGTACAGTCCAGGTGATAGCTGCTTAGCTCGCGTGCTAGTTGTGGACTACTTTGTTAGCCAGTCAGCTGTTAGCTGCGACGCTAGCCCGCTGTGTTACCAGGCTAGTAAACGTTAGCTTGTTGCTATCGGTCGAACGGCTGTTAGCTTAATGCTACACTGTTGAACGTTTTCTATGATTATAACATGCCTTAAACACTCTGACTACGACGTCATCTTTGACAGAGGATGTTAGTCGAACCTACACCGGAGCCCTGCCAGCGAGGATTGCGTCAAACATGGAGAAACGTAGCGGCTGGGTGGCGCAACGACGTTACCCTCGTCGTCAACACAGGGATGCTGTGTTCAACTTCGGTGCCCCGTTAGCCAGATTGCAGTTCTCTTGGCCGGCGCTCAGGGTAGGAAGGCCCCGACCGGACCTTAAACACTTCTTCTTTCCTTCCCTTCTATATGTTTTGTAATAACGATGTTTTCCAAAACGTGTGTTGCTGCAATACATTGAGGATACGGCACGTGTTGTGTGTGAATTGTCTTGTCACTGGTATAGCTTCTCTCTCCATAGAAATCGGGTTGTTGTTTACATGTGTAAAAATGATCTGGTTAGTTGTGATGAGAACATGTCTGTTCATGTAAATGTGAACTCACAACTAAGGGGGTTATTTAACCTATAAAGCTATGCTTAGTGACATGTGATTAAGGAATGAATTCTTTTCTCAGCCTGTAATGACAATGAACAGTGTGTTCACATATTAACAGGGTTACCTGTTCAACTTGGTCGTATCAAGGGTAAGGAAGGAGGGGTGATCCCCCCTGTTCCCTGGGGCTTCCCCACCCTCCTCTCAGACATGTTGTTTACAATATATTGTGTCACTGTGTTTGTGGGGATACGATGTAACCTTCAGCTTAATTGCTGGGGTTGTGCTAACCGCTTGAGAAACTATATTTTCCTAAAGAAAAGATTGTTTGGTCACTTATCGTGTGTGCTTAGCAAGGCCTGTGGCCAATACATAATCGAGGATTCTGTATTCTCTCGTTATGAAAAACGGCGTTCCTCTGTAGCAAGAGTGTACTTTTGCCATTTTTTGTTGTGATGAAGGGTTGTGTGTGTCTTGTGATCTACAACTGGGTTAGGTTTAGCCACAGAAACACATGTGTAAGTCTGGTACCGGGGCTCTAAAAGGGGCCCTCTCTATTCTGTGTTTTTTCCTTAGTAAAAATCAGATAGCAGGTTAGCACATGAGCTGTGTGAAGCTGTTAGATACTTCATGTAGCAGACTATGACTGTGTCATGCTCTATTTGTCATTACATCGTATCATGGGTGTGGGGTCGTAAAGGGGTGAACTGGTAATCCTTGCCTCCCCTTTTCTGATTGGTCAGGGGTTAAACCCTCCTGTCCTTCAAGGTTCCTGTCACATTGCTGTTCGGCACGTTACAGGGTAAGAGGGGGGGGGGGGATTTCCTGGTCCCACGCCCTGGAAGATTGGGCGTGTGCACCGCGGAAATTCCCCCGCCATAGAGTACGTCACTGAGCGCGTCTCTGTTGGTAAGACTTCCGAGATATACCTCATCTCATGTACCTATTGTACTCCATCAACGAATAAACCAAAATACACCCCTCACCTGCCATGCCCCGCTCCTAGTGGCGTGCTACATAGTACTGGGCATGGCCACCACTCACTCCTCCTCGGAAAAAATCGTTTCCAAAGAAAAGTTTCCCCAAGGGAACTCAGGGCACGCTAAGAGCGGGACGCTTAGCCAGTACTCATATAACTAGGTTATATACATAACCTGTCGTTATATTTCGTACTTGCATCGCGTCCCGCTCTTAAGCCATACCGAGATATGGGGTAGAGCGGACGCGAGGCCCGACAGATGCACCCCCTGAGGACCCGTAAGCCCACATCAAGGGGGAAGGGGAGTCCCGTCACCCCATCCTTCCTAATGAAGAGAGGGCGCAGTCAACTCCACCCGAGTGCGAACAAGAGGGAACTAGAACCCCTTGAACACACAGCACAGGCGGAACCACGTGTGACACAACACACTGTGGCCCATACCCACACACCCCTGCTACCCCACCAAAGGACGGGAAGCAGGAGAGGCCACAGACCTCAGAACCGCCTGGGAGACAGAACCTCCGGTCATGTCCATGAGGTAAAACCTTACGAAGGGACCCGGGGAGGACCATGAAGCTGCAGCACAGATGTCCTCCATCGAGGCCCCACCCAGCAGAGCGGCAGAGGCTGCCACCCCACGAGTGGAGTGCGCCCTGACGCCCCCAGGGGGAGCCAGCCCGGCCAACGTGTAGCAAAGGGCAATGCCCTCGCACAACCAATGGGACAGGCGCTGTTTCGATAGTGCCTTACCAGCACGAGAACCACCGTAACAGACAAAACTGATTGGTAGCCCTGAGGCCCTGAGTACGGCTGAGGTAAATCCCCAAAGCCCGGACCGGACATGACAGGTGATGGCCCGCCTCCAACTCACTCGCGTGAGGAGGTGGATGAAATGCCTGAACCACAATATCCCTGGAGCGGAAGGAACTCCGGATATTTGTAGGCACGAAGGCAGGATTAGGCTGCAGCGTGGCACGTCAATCGGAACGAAAGACAGGCACTCTGGTCGTACTGAGAGAGCACAAAGCTCACCCACGTGTTTAGCGGAGGTGACGGCCAGCAAGAACGCGGTCTTGAACGACAGCTGTTCCAACGGCGCTTGCTCAAGAGGCTCAAACGGGGCCAAGGACAACCGACCGAGGACCAATTGAAGATCCCAACTCGGAGCCAAAGAGCGTTTTACCGGCTTAACGCGTCGGGCGCCAAGCAGAAACCGCTTCACAAGAGGGTGGCTGAACAAAACATCACCCTCAAATCCCTCATGATAAGAGGATATAGCTGCTGCATATACCCTCACCGTCGAAGCCGACAGTCTATCAAGGATAGACTGGAGGTAAACAAGGAGAGTACCCCCTCTTCTGGAGTGGGCATGTCGGCGTGGTTAGGACACGGGACTGGTCTGGTCGCGCTGGTCCAGGTCAGTTAACCCGTTGTCCGCCGCGGATGCAGATCTGCTGTTCTGGTACCCTGAGGGACTTGTGCTTTTTTCGGGGGGGAAAATGCCGGGTCGGTCCGGGTGTCACAGGGTTAGGCGTTATGGAGACCCTTTGTTGGGTACATGTTGTACTCTGCACTATCGTAATGGCTTACGGCCATACCAACCTGTACACGCCCGATCTCGTCCGATCTCAGTAGCTAAGCAGGTTCGGTCCTGGTTAGTACTTGGTTGGGAGACCGCCTGGGAATACCAAGTGCGGTGTGCTTAGGGCTGGTTCTCCATTCTTTTCGCTCCTCTCTCACGCGTGGCGAAGAGGGGGCTGTTGGGGTGGTCTTGGACCTCCTCTGGTAACCCTGTGCTTCCCGTGCCGCCGGGCCCGGTCCGAAGTAAAGTTTCGTTGATACCGTAGGCCTGGGATAACCCTTTTTTGAAAACTGAAACACTTGTACTGCGGTATAGCCGGTGTATACCCGCAGGTGTGTTTTGGAGTTTTTTCTTGAGGGGTTATAGGAACAACCACCGTCTGTACCGAGAGGGTGGTTGATTCCCTGGTGTGTTGGAGCAGAGTCAACTCCCGGGTTACCCGGTTAGGTGTGCCCCTGCACGTTCATGACGTCTGCCAATCATGTCAGCCTTCTCTGCCTCGACCCCTCTGGGTGTTTTTTTTTTAATGGAGGCTTTGTCATGGTGATCAACAGCGCCAGCATACGCCCCTTCCGCCGGGGGGGCTGTTTTCAGCTGACTCCTTTCGCGCCTGTCTCGTCCGCAGTGCTCCAGGCTCAGGTTACAGCCTGCTGCCTGGTTTCCCCGGTGCGCTGCCTGCTTCCGTTGGTTAACGTTTTTGAGTGCTTACGGCCATGGTGACTACCTGTTCTGCAGGGTCAGTGTGCCAGGCGGTGTGCTATTGGGGGGAAAGGGCCCGCTCTTGGAGGGGCCTTATCCGAATACGCTGGCGTTGTGGGGGGCAGTGTCACTAAGTGACCACCTGGTGGGGTCTTGATGCCTGGCGTCATTGACCTCTCCGGGCCCCCTTTTTTCCAGGGGATCCAGTCCCTTCAGTGGGTCTGGGTCTTCCTTCGCGCTCCGCTGCTACTGCCTTGCCACAGGGTTGGGTTTGCTCTTGACCCCGTGATTTTGGGGGCAGTAACGAGGTTTGTTCCTTCCGTTCGTTCCCGGGTGGCATGCGGGTTGTGCGTGTGTGTAGTCGTGGGGTCAAGCCACGGTCTGCTCACCCTGTGCGTTGTGTTGCTTGAGTTCCTCTTTGCACGGTCGGATCCATCTCCCGCCCGTAAGCCTCCAATAGGGGGGGGTATCCTCCATTAGGGAGGGTCGGGGGGCTCGGTCGTCCCCGGTCTGATGGTTGTGGGGGGCCTCAGCGGGGTACATTTGTCGGGCTATGGCTCCCGGTCAGCTCCTGTTGTGCAACTGGTGCTGAGCGAAGCCATAACAAAACAGAACGTAAGGTTATGTTTATAACCAAGTTCTGCGGCCCTTGATCTCGCCTTATGGTGAAAGTTTGGGAAGGAGGCAAGTAGGTGACCACACTCTTGCTTATGAAGGTAAGCGGATGGGGGTGTGGCCAGACGAATGTTGGGATGTAAAGGTACATGGTGGAATTTTTTATTCAGTGCTCGTGCACGAAGTGAAGTACAGTGCAACTGGTGCTGAGCGCACCATAACTCACATAACTTGGTTATATACATAACCTTACGTTAACCTTCTGTAGTGTGGTAGTGAAAGAGTTAACCTTCTGTAGTGTGGTAGTGAAAGAGTTAACGACAGGTTATGTATATAACCTAGTTATATGAGTACTGGCTAAGCGTCCCTCTCTTAAGCCATACAGAGATATACCTCATCTCATGTACCTATTGTACTCCATCAACGAATAAACCAAAATACACCCCTCACCTGCCAGGCCCCGCCCCTAGTGGCGTGCTACATAGTACTGGGCATGGCCACCACTCACTCTTCCTCTGAAAAAATCGTTTCCAAAGAAAAGTTTCCCCAAGGGAACTCAGGGCACGCTAAGAGTGGGACGCTTAGCCAGTACTCATATAACTAGGTTATATACATAACCTGTCGTTATATTTCGTACTTGCATCGCGTCCCGCTCTTAAGCCATACCGAGATATGGGGTAGAGCGGACGCGAGGCCCGACAGATGCACCCCCTGAGGACCCGTAAGCCCACATCAAGGGGGAAGGGGAGTCCCGTCACCCCATCCTTCCTAATGAAGAGGGGGCGCAGTCAACTCCACCCGAGTGCGAACAAGAGGGAACTAGAACCCCTTGAACACACAGCACAGGCGGAACCACGTGTGACACAACACACTGTGGCCCATACCCACACACCCCTGCTACCCCACCAAAGGACGGGAAGCAGGAGAGGCCACAGACCTCAGAACCGCCTGGGAGACAGAACCTCCGGTCATGTCCATAAGGTAAAACCTTACGAAGGGACCCGGGGAGGACCATGAAGCTGCAGCACAGATGTTCTCCATCGAGGCCCCACCCAGCAGAGCGGCAGAGGCTGCCACCCCACGAGTGGAGTGCGCCCTGACGCCCCCAGGGGGAGCCAGCCCGGCCAACGTGTAGCAAAGGGCAATGCCCTCGCACAACCAATGGGACAGGCGCTGTTTCGATAGTGCCTTACCAGCACGAGAACCACCGTAACAGACAAAACTGATCGGTAGCCCTGAGGCCCTGAGTACGGCTGAGGTAAATCCCCAAAGCCCGGACCGGACATGACAGGTGATGGCCCGCCTCCAACTCACTAGCGTGAGGAGGTGGATGAAACGCCTGAACCACAATATCCCTGGAGCGGAAGGAACTCCGGATATTTGTAGGCACGAAGGCAGGATTAGGCCGCAGAGTGGCACCGCAATCGGAACGAAAGACAGGCACTCTGGTCGTACCGAGAGAGCACAAAGCTCACCCACGCGTTTAGCGGAGGTGACGGCCAGCAAGAACGCGGTCTTGAACGACAGCTGTTCCAACGGCGCTTGCTCAAGAGGCTCAAACGGGGCCAAGGACAACCGACCGAGGACCAATTGAAGATCCCAACTCGGAGCCAAAGAGCGTTTTACCGGCTTAACGCGTCGGGCGCCAAGCAGGAACCGCTTCACAAGAGGGTGGCTGAACAAAACATCACCCTCAAATCCCTCATGATAAGAGGATATAGCTGCTGCATATACCCTCACCGTCGAAGCCGACAGTCTATCAAGGATAGACTGGAGGTAAACAAGGACAGTATCCAGGGGGCAGGACACCGGTCCCTGCCCCCCGCCTTACACCACTCTTAGAACATACGCCATCTGCCCGCGTAAAGCGCGACAGTGGAGGGAGCATGTGCATTCCGGATGGTATCAACCACAGAAGGGTCCATCCTCTCCAGACTTACCCTCTCACCAGCCAAACCATCAGACGTTGGCACAACACCGGGTGCTGAACAGCGACCCGTGTGCTTGAGTGAGGGCCTTCGCCGACCAAGGAATAGGCCATGGCGGAGCTACCAGTAGCTGGATCAGGACCGGGAACCACATAGCTGCGCCCCAGTTCGGCGCAATCAGGATCAAGGACCTGCGCTCCTCAACGTACCCGCCCCAACAATTGACCTAACAGATGTATGGGGAAAGAATCCCAGGCGGCACGGCATCGGCCCCAGACCTGCCTGGCTATGTCCGGACGTAATCCCCACCCGTCGGGATGAGGTTATTGGAGCGTTGGAGGTTATGCCAGCCAAGATGAAGAGGACATCGTTCGGCAGATGGACTGAAAATAAAAGTTGTTGCATGTTAGACAGTTCAGTCAGGCTAGCCATCCCGGCTAAAGACAGGGACAGCTAGTTAGCTTTAGCTACGTTATAATATTGAGTGCTAACGTGTGGTTCAGTCGGGATATAGCCATGATGATGTCGGCTAGTAGCTAGCTTAGCTAAAGGCTAACTAGCGTTAGATAACCTAGAGACAGCGCGTGCAGCATTGTTATGCCAAGATGAAGAGGATGGTCGTTCGGCAGATGAACTTCGTCAACTCCACGTGGTTGTCTCCATCCTCTTGGACGTTTGGTGAGTTTTTAATGCCCTCTATTCTATTCCCGCCGTGGATATCTCTCTCTCTCTCTCTCTCTCTCTCTCTCTCTCTCTCTCTCTCTCTCTCTCTCGGGAGCCAAACGGGCCGACTAGCTGTTGTAGTACTAGTAGCTAACGGTGTGTGGCCTGGTGTCAGTACCTGGTGCGAGGGAGGTGAGCTTGGTGTTTCATTATGAGAATATCTCCATGCTCAAGTCGGCTATAGTCCGCGAGGGACTTGTTGCCGGCACCGCTATGGTAAACACCACTCTGTAGTGGGACGTGTATTGCCTTCTTTTTCCCTTCTCTCTTCGTATGAGAAGAGGAAAACACAGCGGCTGTCTGAAGTGTTGGCCTGTATTGCTTTTCTCACGTTGTACAGTTTTTCAGTGGTAGCCGCATAGCTTGCTTCTGCGTTAGCTAATGGTTAGCGATAGCCGGGTTGAGCTAACCGTTAGCCAGTTAGCTGTTTAGCTACGACGTTAGCTGCCGGCTGCGCTCGGCTGGGAACGTTAGTTTGAAGCTATCAGTTAGCCTAGAGTTAGCTGTTAGCTTGTGCTACGACCATTGACATTAGCCGTGAGAATAGCAGGGGGCCCTGGCACTCTGACTATGACATCATCTTTGACAGAAGATGTAGTCGGGCCTGCACCATGACAAGGCTCCGGCCATAGCTTCTTTTTGTCCCGCCAGCGAGAGGCCTTTCGTCAACGTAGAGACCTGTGTTGCGGCCTTTCGCCCTGCGTTCCTTAGTGCAGGTAAGATGTCCATTGGACATTACCCCACTCTTCCTTCCTTCCCCTCCCGAATGTTTTGTTAATAACGATGTTTTTTTCCAGGCAAAACATATGTTACTTCACAACATTTGGAGATACGACATGTGCTGTGTGTGAATTGTCTTGGTCGTTTGTGTAGCTTGGGTAGCGTTGGCCAAAGCTGTGTGTGGCCTGGTGTCAGTACCTGGCTACTCTATTTGCAGTTAGCCTATTTAGCTGATGTCGGCCATTGGCTCCTTGCTACTTTGTTTTCTCTGGTATAGACCCTCTTCTCTTTGGATTTAAGTGTTGATCTTTGTCCTTTTGGATCTATGTATATTCATGTTGCCTTTGTGAAGTTATCTTTTCCATCTGTTTTGTTCTTCCATTAAAAGTTGAATATCCTTTAGGGGCTCATCTTTGCTTATCTCTCTCTCATACATGCTCTCTCTCTAACACACACACACGACACACAGACATGCTCTCTCTCTCTAACACACAAACACACATGCTCTCTCTCTCTCTCTCTCTCTATCTCTCTCTCTCTCTTTCTCTCTCTCTCTCTCTCTTTCTAACACACACAGTCTGCCTATGGCGGCCTTTCCCGATGGCTCGCTGAGTCTGTACCTAGTCAAGGATCTTCAGTCACAGTGCTCAGGTATTCTGCCACTGTGTACTCTCTGTTTAGGGCCAAATAGCATTTCAATTTCTTTCCAATGTGTCTCTCTCTCTCTCTCTCTCTCTCTCTCTCTCTCTCTCTCTCTCTCTCTCTCTCTCTCTCTCTCTCTCTCTCTCTCTCTCTGTACACTGTATATTGACTGTAGAACGGGAGCTCTCTCTCGCTCTCTCTCTTGCTATATGTTGACTGTATCATGCCCACCCTCGGGCAGCGATATTATTTAAGAATATGTTGACTGTATGAAAAAAAAATAAAAAAAAAAAATAAAAAAAAATCTTTTGGGGGGGGGGGGGGGGGGGGTGGGGGGGCCTTGCGTTTAAATCTCACACAGGGCCTCGCATTTCTCCCAGGCGGCCCTGCCTGTACCCATATTCACCCTGCCGGGGGTGTGGGGAGCCCTCAGGCCGCGCAGATGGAGGACGCCCATAGCCAGCCGCCCGCCGCCCGGTGCAGACGGGGGGAGCGTACTCGCTCTGAGAGGGATGCCCATAGCACTCCACCCGTTGACTCCACCTTGACCGCCAAGGACCAGAACGTCGGCAGGGCAGAATACACTTCGTAACCCCTGACGACGCAGAGGCCCCAGTGCGGCATCCACGCACTTGGTGAAGATGCGGGGAGCCAGAGAAAAGCCGAACGGCAGCCCCTGGTACCCATACGCTAACCCTGTAAGGAAGCGTAGGTAAGCCCTAGGACGGAAGATCGGGAATGCGAACACGCATCCTACAGGTCTATGGAGGAGAACCAGACCCCCACCTGACAGTGTTCAACAGGTAGGAGACGATCCAAAAAATACCGAACCTTCCCATGGTCCAACATGGGTCTGACACCCCCCCCCCCCTCCCGATTTCTCAGGCACCAGAGAACACCGGGAGGAAAACATCACAACGATGGCTTGCTTCGTCCACAGAGATCAGATCTCGTCGACCAGAGCTGTCACTGCTGGTGACCCTGACAATAGGGTCTGTACCAAACCCAAAAACGGGTGGGGTTGTGTAAATACAAGTCCCTGCCTCAGCGTTCTCTCCATCCACCTCGACATATAGTACTGCCGTAGCCATATGTGATGACACTCCCAACGCACCCGCCGCCATGTGGCGCAGGACCGCAAGGAACTGTAGATAGGTGGCCCGGTCCCACCCGCTGTGCGTAGCCAACCCTGGACCCGTGCGAGCAGAGCGTTCCGTGGAGTCGGGTCGGAACCTGACACTACCCACGAGGCAATCGCACCCAAAGGGGGACCCCGACAGAAAGGGTCGGTTTGATACAGGGGAAGCTGACATCAATCTAGGTGACAAAAGCCCCCCCCCACTGAACACCCCTCCAGAACATGCTGAGGAGTTGTTCTGCAGCCGGACATGCAAGGCGTGAGGACCCCATGGGTTCCTACACACCGTAGCCCTGCAGTGTTATTACTACCACCTAAATCCCGCGCACCTCTTCTTTTCAGACCACTGCCGATCTCGCGGGAGTGGGAGGCACCAACATGATACCTGGCCTGGCGAAGGCGAGGCCGGGGAAGCCCGCACTGTGAGCCTCAAAAGGTTTCGAGCCCCCCTGCTGACAACACCTATAGTTGACAGACGTAACACCAGGCTCAACCAACACAGCTTATGGTGTGGGAGCCGCTTGACAGCACAACATTCTCACGGACAGACCCAGGCTCTGCCATCAACTGGGTGTCAGCCCCTGTCCTCATGAGAAGCGAAAAGCGGGGCCACCGGCCCGCAGCCAAAGGAAACAATTCTTTCCGCTGGTGTTGGGGGAGGGAGTGATCGGAGAGCGGGCTGCTCGCGGCAGGACGGCGACGGCTTGTATATTCCAAGCCGAGCCCATCCAACATGGCCGATCCCTCGCCGCCAAGGCAGTCGGCCTTGTGGACACCTGTCGATTCAACGCCCAGGATACCTCTGGCGGGGGAAAACATGGCCGCCTGTCGAGGGCCTCGTCATCGCCGCTGACGAGGCCGTGCTCTCTCTTCTTCTGGCTGCGCGGTGTGAGGCGGTGTGGGGCCTAGGACAAATCCCGCCCGCGCTCCAGCGGAAGACCAAAATCCTCTGCGGAGAGGGGAGCCCTGAGCGGTTATAGCTTGCGGCTGGGTCAAAGCTAATAACGTCAACAAGCTCGCGCGATGTGTCGACGTCGGCTGGCCCTCAAGGCCCCGCCACCAGGCACCATTTTTCAATAGAAAAAAACAGCAATTCGAACACAGTTCTAATCGCTGCCAATTCCATACCGTGGCGGTACAGGCTTTAGCAGCCCACCAGCCACTCGCCGGGCCAACCCACCTCATGGCGTCGGCCGGGCGGGGCACTGTTTCAACATGTCAAAAGCAAAGGACTGATGCTAACATGGAGCACCAGTGGTGGTTGTAAACAGCAACCTCCACTGTGGTGTGCACCATGAAGGGGTTAATGAATAAATGAACTAACACCACGAACATACTGTAGAATGGGCAAGCCCATGTACACAACGTTACGGGGAGGCGGACCAGAGAGAACCAGTCCCGCATTCATTCATAATATTCACAACAGCACACCAGCCCTAGACCTCAGCCCATTTACCCATGAATAATAAATAATAATAATAATGGATTCAATTTGTACCGCGCTCTACATTCGTGAGAATCTCAGAGTGCTACAGGAGATAGACAAAAGTTAAGTGAATAAAACAATTTAAAATTAATAAAAACAATTAAAAAGACTAACAACCAGTGAAATGGAAGAACCTAAGAGTAAAATAAAATAAAAGAATAGTAAAATGAATAAAAGTAAAAATAAAAGTAAAAGAAAATTCAGGCAAAAGCCTTGTTAAAAAGAAATGTTTTTAGGCCCCTTTTAAAAACCTCGACGGATTGTGGTGCTCTTAGGTGGATGGGGAGAGCATTCCAAAGTCTGGGTGCGGCAGAGCAGAAGGCGCGATCGCCCATGGAGTGCAGCTTAGTCCTGGGGGCTTTGAGGATGTAGGCTGTGCCGGAGCGGAGGGAACGTGAGGAGGACTGGGGGGTGAGGAGTTCCTTGAGATAGGCAGGGGCACCACCGTGTACGCACTGGTGAGTGAGGAGGGACACCTTGTACTCAATTCTGCGTTCCACGGGGAGCCAGTGAAGGGATCTGAGGGTGGGGGTGATGTGATCATATTTGCGCACCCTCATCAGGATCCTAGCAGCGACATTCTGGATGGTTTGCACTTTTTTAATGCTTTTACTAGGGATCCCGATGAGGAGTGCATTGCAATAGTCCAGCCTGGAGGAAACAAAAGCGTGGACGAGTTTCTCGGAATCTGCCAGGGTGAGTGAGGGGCGGAGTTTAAACGGAAGGTAAACAAAGCCCCCCTGCAATACTCCCCCAGTAGACACCGATTGACCGTCAGCATGAATGGTTGAGAGGAGGGAAGATTGTAGCATAGACAGACATTCCCGTAGCAGAGAGACAGAACAAAAACAGTAGCCCCACTATAGCATAGCGTTCAACGCTAATGTGGACAGAAAACAGTCAGCTGAGCCACAACACTGGCCGCCGCTAAATTCCATCCTGCAGAAGTATAGCTCTACTGCCACCCGTCGGGCCGGGTGGGACACCGTCCAGCTCTGCCGAGGCACAGGATCGATGCTACCTGGCTAGGCTACCTAGCCACGGCACACCCGCCCTGCACCCTGTTGTCAACCCATTTACCCGTAAAAGGGTAAAATAGGACTCAGCAAAACCCCCCACATTAGCTACCGACTGACCTTCATCAATGAACCGGTTTAAGAGGAGGGAAAAGCGGCAACATCCCACGGCGGGGAACATTAGAACAGTGCCCAGCATTTCAGCAGTAGTGTTAGCATTAGCATTAGCATTTAGCGTTAGCATTAGAGTTTAGCAGCACGCTCCAGGATCGCTTGGAACCCGTTCACCAAACCATCCCGCCCCTGGCGCCGACACACAACATGGTTGTGTAACAAAACAAACCAGCATTACTAACACTAGCATCAATGCCTGATGACACAGGGCTCACCTGTGTGCAAGCCGGCTCGATAGCCAACCTCGCACGCTGTTCCTCGATCTGCTGCCACAAGACGAGGGAACATCAGAATAGACCCGACGTGGCGTTGGAACATACCCCGAAGATTCCAGGGGTAAGCAAATCTCCGTAAGTATTCAATATTATCTAACTTTTCAAATCAACTAGTTGCATAGGGCGTCTTGCATCCGCTATGATGGAAACGAAAATAGAGGAAGAGTGAGTGGTGGCCATGCCCAGTACTATGTAGCACGCCACTAGGGGCGGGGCCTGGCAGGTGAGGGGTGTATTTTGGTTTATTCGTTGATGGAGTACAATAGGTACATGAGATGAGGTATATCTCGGTATGGCTTAAGAGCGGGACGCGATGCAAGTACGAAATATAACCTTCTGTAGTGTGGTAGTGAAAGAGTTAACCTTCTGTAGTGTGGTAGTGAAAGAGTTAACCTTCTGTAGCGTGGTAGTGAAAGGGTTAACCTTCTGTAGTGTGATAATAATAATAATAATAATAATAATAATAATAATAATAATAATAATAATAATAATAATAATAATAATAATAATAATAATAATAATAATAATAATAATAATAATAATAATAATAATAATAATAATAATAATAATAATAATAATAATAATAATAATAATAATAATAATAATAATAATAATAATAATAATAATAATAATAATAATAATAATAATAATAATAATAATAATAATAATAATAATAATAATAATAATAATAATAATAATAATAATAATAATAAATAACTTCATTTTATATAGCGCCTTTCAAGGGACCCAAGGTCGCTTTACATAGGGGGGGAGGGGGAATAACAAAGTAACTGACAGTGGACAGACACAACATATACATATACACATAGTGAGAGATTAGGGGTTAAATAGTGAAAGGATTATGTCTGTTTTCATTCAGCATCAGTAGCGGCTGCTGGTTCTCTCTCCACTAGGGGCGCTATACCAAAACATTTTGCAAACATGTACAGTACCACGCAACCGACTCATGGCAAGACGTGAGCGATTCGACTCACGCTCACGGCAATGAATCGGCTCGTATGAACGAGTCTCTCAGCTGTTACTACAACAACACACAACCAGTCAAATAAAGTATAGTCTAATTCACAACTTGAAACACAATATATAAATAGAAAAGTTAGAAACAAAACTCGCTCCGTCTCCAAACACACTCAGATCTCTCCCTCTCTCTCCTTCTCTCTCTCACACACAGCGCGACGTGGAATCGATTCGTTACACAATCAGACCTAGTATATGTAGTATTATATACCAAGAATAACTTCAGTATGAGTACAGGGCTGTACACATATTTTGCATATTGTTAAACGAGCCAAGGCTAGCTATTAAACTATCGATATGAATCGAAAATCTGGGACCCTGATGTAAACAAGACAAACGTCTTTCTCAGGTCTGCATCCCCTTAACAATTGTGTGTATTGAGCCGTACTACCCATTCTGCAATCTGTTAATAAAGTTTTCATTCATTCATTCAATCAAACATAGACGATATTGAACAAGCCATAATCCACGCATTTTCAATCCAAAAGAAAGAGAGAGAGAGAGAGAGAGAGAGAGAGAGAGAGAGAGAGAGAGAGAGAGAGAGAGAGAGAGAGAGAGAGAGAGAGAGAGAGGCAGGCTATGCTCGGAGCATTTTAGTAACGTTAAATTTTCAACAAGATTGCTGCTATTTAAACACTTGATGGAAACGGGGTAACGTTAACCTTATGTCGACTGTAGTATTATATGACCTCGACATAACGTTTAAACGTTAACGTTACTCCGTTTCCATGCAGTATTTATAAATGGGCAGCTAAGCTAACGGAGCTAACTGCTAGCAGTAGCTAACGTTAGCTGATATTATGCGCCATCAGTAGAGAGAAATATCGCTAATCTACCTTGTTGTTGGCAGAAGGGCTTGTTGATAAAGTGTATATCCACTCCATGGCATTGTCCATCCAGCCTGTGTTGATGTCCATCCATTGTCCATGCATGTCCCTCCACACTGCATCCATAATATAGCTTGTTAATAGCCAACAATTACTGAGTGCCTTTGTCCATGACCGCCTCGAACAGCCTGCAAACTACCTGGTGTTCTATCGCCATGCTCTAAGACAAACTCTAACCTTAACCAACTTTGAAAGAGTGCCTAAGCCTAACTGTTGAAATAACTTGCCATCACGCTCCAAGACAAACCGCTGCATCTCACAACAACACAACTATCTCTACCAAGCTAGAATAAGCTAGAATTGGAACATTAGAAAGTGGATTCGGCCAATCAGAGATCGTCTCCGCGAAATGCTGCTTCGGAAAAAAATACTGGCGTCGGCCAATCAGAGAGCGTCTCCGCGAAATGCGGCTACAGAAATTCTTGACTGCTGCTGCCTAGACCGCTTCAAATCGCGCCCGGATTCCAACATAATAGTCATATTTCAACGCACAACGCGTTACGCACTGATTGGCTGCTACGGATACAGCGATCACACAGTGACGCGCACTCAGAGCGCTATCGCGTCTAGCCCGGGCCGAGAAAAAAAAAAAAAAAAAAAAAAAAAAAAAAAAAAGTGAGTCACTTCCTGTTCAAGAAAACGAGTATTTATTATTTTATTTATTAACGTTAAATTGTGCATTGGAAACACAAACATACTTAAAATGAGTAAATATTATTAATTTTAAACATGTTTATATTATTTATAGGGCTATAAAACAAAAAACAAAAAAATTATTGTTCTTGTTATTCTCTCATATAACCAGGGCAGGTTCTGAGGTGGGGCGGCGCCCTAGCGCCCCCCAGTGGCGGCCGCCACTGTTCAGCATGCATCAGGAGCACAGCTCGCTGCTCGCACACCATCCCTCACCCTCTCTCGCTCTGAATGAAACGGAATGCATTGGTATCACTCCACTGCCTGTCCTGACCAATCGCGCATCTTGAAAGGCGCCTGTATGAAAAATGCTGACGAAATATAATACATAAGTTGTTTGTTATTTTCTTTGAGTTTCCCTATTGAATGAATTTACTTTCTTATGCCATTAGGTTGCAATAAATTCACTCGAACGAAATTTGTTCGCTCATAAAATTTGTGATATTCTAAATGTGTTTTAATGTTGTGTAATGACAATACACCCGAGTACCGACTCGCGTTTTATGATGAAGGTCTTTTTAATATAGACACTGCGTTTGTCACAAGTTAAGTTGCTATAACTTATAACGTTAAGATAAGTGTATTAACATTTTCCTTCTCTCTGCTAAGAAAGGAGAGCGTGTGTCCTTGTGTGTGTTTTAACACCTTGTTAAGTAGGCCTACCTGTGAAGATTAATGCATGAAGCACGCGCAGACAGACCACACCCAGCGTAAAGCCCTCGCTTGTAGTTTTTGCCACAGTGTGAGAGACAATACTGTCGAACTATTTAACAATAATTAACTCATTTACATGTCGTATTTAAGTTTGCAAATAAGGGAACAGAGCAATGACATTTCAAAGCAGTCAAAAAAGCAAAATTTCGATTTTTTTATTTTTCTGAAGACATTTTCGCATTTTCTGACACTTGTATCTTGCCGGGTTTGGTCACGTCGGGCCACATATGTGGTTGGCGTTCAATGATTGGCGGACAAACATGTATTAAATTGTTGTTGGCAGGGAATGAGTTAAGAGTATGACTTGTACATAGAAAATACACTTTTTCTTAACCCACCATACAGTACATTAACACAAATGTATTAATAAGTGGGCCAAACCCCACAGGATTACAAGTCATCCATACAATAGACCATATTAGACTTTCAGTACCATTACTACATACATTATTTTTGTTATTCTATTGACATTATTGTTATTGTTAGTATTATTATTGTCCTGTGAAGTAATGTCTATTATTATTATTATTATTATTATTATTATTATTATTATTATTATTATTATTATTATTATTATTATTATTATTATTATTATTATTATTATTATTATTATTATTATTATTATTATTATTATTATTATTATTATTATTATTATTATTATTATTATTATTATTATTATTATTATTATTATTATTATTATTATTATTATTATTATTATTATTATTATTATACCTGGGTTTAAAAAAAATCCTCCAATACAAACATTTTGATTTACAGTCACACAGTCGTTTTGTTTACATTTGGATCGAGGATTTGGCCTTTTAAGGCAGCTAATTGTCCTCCGGCAGCATTGTTTTAACTCTTTGTCGTCCAGGAACAGTGAGCAGTTAAACGGTCTCCACCCTGGTGCCTCTGTGTCTACTGTCCAGCCCGTCTAGTAGGGTCTGAATAGATTGCAGGGGGACATATATACAGTCAGTGTCTCTGGCCAGACAATAGCTTCCACCCGCCCCAGCTATTTTAAGTTGCTTCCTCCATCTTTTAGCCTCTCTCCAGAAACTCCACCCACCTGTCTTTATTGTGGACATCTACTGTAGGCATTGAGGGCTGGTGGGGTTACCTTTTAAACATGTCTTACATCATTACTGATTACCCGTTTACAGCTGCGATCTGTTAAAGGAACACGCCAATGTTTTGGTAAATTACCCTGGAGTTAGACAAGCAGATACATACCCTTTTCTTCTCTGTGCATGCATTAGGCTTAGGGAACAGCCGCACCGTTAGCCTAGCTTAGCGTAATTCACTGGAAGTAGGTGTGCCTAGTTCCCAACACTCCATGAAATTAAATACACTCCAAATACAACTCCAAAAATGTTGTGACCTGTGTATTTACCATGTGGAGAAATAAAATTTAAGAAATGGACATTTTCGTTTTCTAAGCAGTTATATACCCGAACATTTATTTTGCCGAACCACTGCTGCCTGGGTGCAGTGATTTCATCACCTCAAAAGCCCTGTTGTTTTTTGAAAAACTGGGCTTTTGAGGTGATGAAATCACTGCACCCAGGCAGCAGTAGTTCGGCAAAAACTTGTTCAGAGTTTATATCTGCTTAGAAAATGAAAATGTCTAATTATTTTTTCTTTAAGGTAAATATGTTGGCCTGCGTCAATTCAGTAATGTAACTCCACTAATAACTCTCTGATCACTTTCAGTTACTTTTGGATTACTTCTAAAAAGATTACTTTGCTGTCTGTCAGCTTACCCAAGGCGATTGAAGGATGTCTATGTTTTTCAATGTGTATATAATGTATATATATCGGTGGGTGACAGCATTTACTCAGACGGATCTATAGATCTTAAAAGTAGCTGGCAGTCAGAGAGTGTGTGTCTCCAGTCGGACTGCAGATGAGGGCCTGTTGTCAGCTGAGCTCTTAAGCCCAAAGATAACCAGCCAAGGTCATTGTCTGCAGCAGCGCTGGCGCCACATAGCAGTGTAACCACAGAGGGGGGATAATATCAACATTGCCGTTGCTATAGTGATCTGGGTCAAATAGCTGTGGTCAAAGACAGCGCATCACATAGTAACAAGGAGAGGGGCGGGCCTGTTGTTAGGGGGAGGAGGTATGATGTGAGGGTAAGGTTAGACTGAGCTACGACACACAGAGGAGAAGCGTTGATCAGAGACTTTGAAATGGCTCCCTCCTCCCCTCGCAAAGGGGGGGGGGGCAGCAAAGGAGAAGATGACACATCATCAATAGCATATATGGTGGTTGGCTACGACAAGGCGCAGAACCATCGGACTAATGACAAGTGACGGAGAGAAGAGAATTAAGACTGAACAATGACAATACAGAACTGGTTTACATCTGATGACGAGGCTAGGTTTATGAAAATAAACATGATGATCTGAGGAAAGAGATCAAGTTGCAGTGTTGTTTCTTATGACTATGGATGTACTATCAGGGGTTGCAAGAAAAACACAACGCACAACAGAGAGAGAGACGAAGGAGATGATGAGATGAGATTGGCTGATTGCCAGAATCCAAGAACATGCATTTAATCAGGTCTACAGAATATGAAGCAAAACAAATATTTGACTCCCATTTGATTTCATTCTAAATTAGCTGCAATTGAAATTACCTTGTTATGAAAATACATAGCCATGACTAACTGACAAATCAAATCTGACGTTAGCCTCCATAATCACAATGAAAAGCCAACATCTAATCACTTTTTTTTACTGTAACTGTAAGGGATTACAGTAATGTTTTTTTTGTTATCAAATATCAGTTAATCCATTACATCTCGTTCGTTCCTTCCGAGTGCGGGTTGAGTTGGGGCGAGTCACAGGGGTTGGGTGTCTCTGTCAGCCTCGAATGGTTTCCTGGTTCTCTCTCTCTCTCTCTCTCTCTCTCTCTCTCTCTCTCTCTCTCTCTCTCTCTCTCTCTCTCTCTCTCTCTCTCTCTCTCTCTCTCTCTCTCTCCCTCCCTCCCTCCCCCGGCCCTGTCGCCACGGTGATGATGGGAATGATGGATTGCCAGCAATGATATGGGGGTCAGGAGTGGGATCAGAATTCCAGCTTCATCACTCTCTCCCTTGCCCACAGTTGGGGGTTTGATTCCCACTAGGTCCACATATGGTGCATAAAATGACATGTGCTGCAGTTATCTAAATACAACACACACACACACAGTGGCCTGCAATAGCCTCCACAGCACAGGAAGCCAGGCTTTCCGATGGCAGGAAACAGCTCTTGCCATGGAGACAGCAGTCTGAGGAGGAATCAAGCAGGTCAACGACGCACACGCGCGTGCACACACACACACACACACACACACACACACACACACACACACACACACACACACACACACACACACACACACACACACACACACACACACACACACACGCACACACACACACACACACACACACACACACATGTATTTATTTCTATACTATACTATGAGGACTATTACCTAAATTGCATTGAATAGATTAATTCTCTAGTCCCTTACCTTAACCCTCATCACTACATGCCTAACCCCTACCTTACTTTAAACCTAACCTAACCTTAACCTAACCATAGAATAGCCTATTTTAAAGGGGCCCTATTGTGAAAATGGCCTTTTCCTGTGTTTTGCATTGTTTTTACAGAATCATGGGTTGTCACAACACTGAGAACATATTCAATATGTACACAGAGCCTTTTCTGCAGCTGTGACAAGAACCCTCCCTTTTGAAATCAGCCATATATCTGTGTACATGTACAGATACACACACTTACACATACATACATGTACAGATACACACACACACTTACACATATATCCATACATACATACATAGATACATGATACATATATACATGTACAGTTACACACAAGGGGCAGGTCACAGAGGCATTCCAAATGAGCACCGGGGTCAGACAAGGTTGTCTGCTCTCGCCCTTCTTCTTCCTGCTGGCCATTGACTGGATAATGAAGACCTCCACAGCACAGAGAATGTACAGGATTCAGTGGACACCTTGGACGCAACTGGACGACTTGGACTATGCTGACGATTTGGCACTACTGTCGCACACCCAACAACAGATGCAGGAGAAGACCAACAACGTGGCATCCACTTCCGCGCAAGTGGGACTCAACATCCACAAAGGCAAGACTAAGATCCTCAAGACCAATGCAGAAAACAACACCAACGCAATCATGCTGGATGGCGAGGCTTTGGAAGAAGTTGTAGCCTTTACCTACCTTGGCAGTGTTATTGACAAGCAGGGCGGCACAGATGCTGACGTTAGAGCACGAATAAGGAAAGCACGTACAGCATTTGTGCAATTACGGAACATCTGGAGCTAAAAAAAACGGACTTCCAACACCAAAGTCAGATTCTTTAACATCAACGTCAAGGCAGTCCTACTATACGGAGGAGAGACGTGGAGAACTACAGCTGCAACCATCAGGAAAGTGCAGGTCTTCATTAACAGCTGCCTGCGGAAGATCAGCCACATCCGATGGCCAGACACCATCAGCAACTGCGAACTCTGGCAGAGAACAAACCAGCTGGCCGCAGAAGAAGAAATTAAGAAACGCAGAAGGCGCTGGATAGGCCACACCCTGCGAAAGCCCGCAAGTACCATCACCAGACAAGCCCTAACATGGAACCTGCAGGGCAAGCGGAAAAGGGGCCGCCCGAGAAACACCTGGCGCAGAGACCTGGAGGCAGACACCAAGACCATGAAGATGACCTGGAACCAACTGGAGAGAACAGCTCAAGACAGAGATGCTTGGAGATCACTTGTTGATGGCCTATCCCCCAGAAGGGGTAGCAGGCGTAAGTAAGTAAGTAAGATACACACACATACATACATACATACATACATACATACATACATACATACATACATACATACATACATACATACATACATACATACATACATACATACATACATACATACATACATACATACATACATACATACATACATACATACATACATACATACATACATACATACATACATACATACATACATACATACATACATACATACATACATACATACATACATACATACATACATACACACACACTTACACATACATACATGTACAGATATACACACTCTTACACATACATACATGTAGATACACACACACTTACACATACATACAGGGCCGCCTCAGGGGGTGTGCGAGCAGGGCCTCACGGGAAGGGGGACCTCGCAATTTTTTATTTTTTTTTTCTCCAGGCCCCCCTTCCTGCGAGGCCCTTTTTCATCACAGACCTAAAATCTAGTTTTGCTTACATGCTTATATATTTCACATTAGTCACGTTTGTAGAATGTGTCTGACTTGTTCAGGGCTCTGTGGATTTGCAGATATACTATTGGAGTTCTTTGGCTCTGCAGATAAACTATTGGAGCTCTGCGGCTCTGCAGCAGATATACTATTGGTTTCAACGAGGGAAGGGGTTACAGGTAAGGTACAGCCAGGCGGCCGGAGTGCGTCTGACTATTTCCACGGGAGCGTGTGCAGCATTGGAGGTTATGCCAAGATGAAGAGGACGTTCGGCAGATGGACTGAAGATGAAAGTTGTTGGTTGCATGTTAGAAAGTTCAGTCAGGCTAGCCATGTCGGCTTAGCTAAAGGCAGGGACAGCTAGTTAGCTTTAGCTATGTTATCGAGTGCTAATGTGTGGTTCAGTCGGGCTAGCCATGTCGGCTAGTAGCTAAAGGCAAGGACAGCTAACTAGCGTTAGCTAACCTAGCTAGCTAGCGTTAGCTACGTTATCGAGTGCTAACGTGTGGCAGATAAACAGGAGAACAGACTCCCAAGTTAATCCCAACGGGGGGGACAATATGGACTGGTGATTTGTGGTGAACTTTGTCAACTCCACGGTTGTCTCCTTCCTCTTGGACGTTTGGTGAGTTTTTAATGCACTCTATTCTATTCCCGCCGTTGATCTCTCTCTGTCTCTCTCTTGCTCTCTCTCTGTCACTCTCTCGCTCTCTCTCTCTCTGTTGCTCTCTCTCTCTCTCTGTCTCTTGCTCTCTCTCTCTCTCTCTCTCGCACTCTCTCTCGTGCTCTCTCTCTCTCGCTCTCTCTCTCTTGCTCTCTCTCTTGCTCGCTCTCTCTCTCTTGCTCACTCTCGCTCTCTCTCTCTCTGTTGCTCTCGCTCTCTCTCTCTCTTGCTCTCTCTCTCTCGCACTCTCTCTTGCTCTCTCTCTCTCTCTCTCTCTCTCTCTCTCTCTCTCTCTCTCTCTCTCTCTCTCTCTCTCTCTCTCTCTCTCTCTCTCTCTCTCTCCTCTCTCTCTCTTGCTATATGTTGACAGTTGACTGTATCATGCCCAGCCTCGGGCAGCGCTATTATTTAAGAATATGTTGACTGTATGCCCAGCTTCTGGCAGCGCTATTATTTAAGAATATGTTGACTGGGGGGGGGGGGGGGGGGGGGGGGGCTTGTGTTTAATACATACATACATACATACATACATACATACATACATACATACATACATACATACATACATACATACATACATACATACATACATACATACATACATACATACATACATACATACATACTGTGGATATCATCCCTCGTCACATGGTTACGTAGAGGAAGACACTTGCTGGCCTGCAAAACAACAGACCCCCATCCCATTTAAGAACAGAGGAATGTGTGGAGCTTGCAGATAACCTGAACAGCTTCTACTGCAGGTTTGATACACACACCTTCACTCAGGAGAGGGAGGAGCTGACCACCAATCTCCTGTGTAAAGCAGCGACTAGCACCAACCTAGAGTTTCACCCTAGGGAGGTGGAAAGGGTGCTCAAGAGAACAATAAAGCATTACATCACGCGCAGGAGTGGGTTATGAGAATTAGACCATGCCTATGGGTGGTCGTCAGTTTTAACAATTTTTTTTATAGTAGTGAGTGTCTATGTATTGTGACTGTATGTTTGTCTTTCAACCACTGCACACATGAAGTTCCGAATGGAAAATAAAGTAATTTGAAGTTGAAGTTGAAGAAGGGCGATACTATTGCCACGGGCAGAGGAGGGAATTAAGGAGTTGATTGCGACTGATGGAATACACCTGTGCACCACGTGATCACCCACATCCCACACACACAGAGACACACATAACATAAAACCCTAGGAGAGACAGAGAAAGGTTGAGTGGAGGTGAGGAAGGAGCAGAGATCGTGGAGAGAGTGTGATATATTGAGGTTGTGAGGTGAGAGGTAGTTGGAAGGAGAGGTGAGAGTGAGAAGGTGTTTGTGGTACTGGACCCTGGACTGGCTGAGATACCCCCCTGTGAAATTTGAACATTCCCTTTTTGTACGAGAGCCTGGAACGTGTTTTGACCCTGGACTGTATTTTGACTACTCTATTGCCTATCGGATTTGGACTTTGGATTAGGGCTGTCGCGGTATGACATTTTCCCACCGCGGTTGTGTGTGTGGCTAATCACAGCGGGATGCGGTGGTACCGCACTTCTATTAAAAAAATATATATATAATTTCATTTTTTTTTTTTTATATTTTTTTTTATATACCTGTATATATATTTTTTATTATTAAGACATGCAAGTTTACCCGCGATCGTGATTAGAAAAATATTCTAAGGTCCTAGGAGTCCTGAAACTATTTGAACCCTTTCACTGCCACACGACAGAAGGTTAACCCTTTACTATCACACAGAGCATGTGAGCGGAGCGGAGCGGGTGGATTTTGAAGTGAGTGCGGAGTGGGCTTTAAAATGGGTCCGAGTGACTCCGGAGCGAGAGCTCTCCTCCGCTCCGAGCCGCTCAGTGCACACGATCACACAGTGGTTTAAACTGATGTAATATACATGTAGTACAATGCCAAAGCAATAGGTGGTGATGTAGTTCAAACATGAAGGCCATTTTCAACCAATCAGAAGGGTGAACGCGCTCACTACACATCCTGCTAAGTCAAAACAGAAATCCGCCATCTTTAAATCACCTCGGGACTCGGGTGAACTAGTATTTAGCAACATTTATTTTCAGCAAGAAACAAACAAAGTGCAATAAAAAAAAAAAGGATACATTCACTGTGTTCTGCCTCATTTATTGATGAAACGAAACCAACATGAACACAATGTATCACCAAGAGCGGAGAGTTTAGTCTCACAAAAAGAGCGCTGATGTTGTGAGCTTACATGCTAACGTGAATCGGATCTGCCAGTATAAACACTTAGCTTTGCGGCTAGGCTAGCTACATTAGCATAGTAAAGCTAGTAGAATGGTTGACTGAAAACGTTATTTAACAGATTTCAGAATGGGTACAATACAATACGGCTCAATACTGTAACGATTGGGGGTGCTAATGAAGGTGAGAACACAGTTTGCAGACAAGGGAGAAGGAACGAGGCAGAGACGAGGGGTGAAGCTTAAAGAAGGGATATTTACTACAACCAAAACTACAAAACAAAGGGAGGCACAGTTGGGCTGGCTCTGGAACAAACACGGACTGATAACAAAAACAAAGAGCACCAAACAAAGCTAACAAAACAAACAGAAGAACAAGCTCACTGACTGGACAACAACTCACATGATAGGACATAGGCACGATACGGGAACAACACGGGGTACTGGAGGAAATTACACCACAAGGAAGTGAGGACAAACAGACACCTAAATACCAACACTAATTAACAACGATCAACACCTGGCAGGGCCAGGCCAAAACACAGAATCACAAACACAACCAGACAGGGGGGATGACATCAAACACAGACAGGGATGGCCCAGGATAATAATTAGAAATCCAATCAATTATATGAAACCAACATAAAATGGCAGACCACACCATCGGGCTTAGGTCACCAGAGGGAGGTAGGGAGCCAATGTCATGAGGAGAGCACTGTCCAATGTTATTCTCATGCCCGGTCCAGCCAGGGCCGGGCCTTGGAACGTAACAGTACCTCCCCCTCAACGGGGGGCTTCCAGACCCCCGAGAATAACGTCCGGACACAGGCGAGGGAGGAAGCCGGGAACGCAGGGAGAGGACCCGGAGACCTGGGGCCGGGAGGCTGAGCAAAAAACCCAGGAGGGGTACAGCAGCCAGGAGGGTCGAAAACGGTGGCAGATGCCCGGAGAGGGGGGGTGGGGACGGGAACAGAGGCCCGTAGAGGGGAGGCAGGGAGAGAAACAGGGAGCTGGAGAGGGAAGCCGGAGCTGGGAGCAGAGGCCCGACGAAGGGGGGTGGGGACGGGTGCCGAGACCCAGGGAGGGGGGCTGGACCTGGGATCAGAGGCCCGACGAGGGGGGGTGGGGACAGGTGCAGAAGCCCGGGAAGGGGAGCTGGACCCCGGAGCAGGATCCCGGACGAGAGACCCTTCAGCCGCCGGACTAGGTACCAGTTCAGGAGAGCCGGAACGGAGGTGCGGCGGCGACGACCCCCGGAGCAGGACCCAATGCAGCCGACGAGGAAAACCACGGCGAAGACCACGGCGAAGACCACGGCGAGGACCAGGGCGCCGATCACGGCGTATAGCTGGACCAGACGGGGAGCCAGGATCAGTCGAGGAGCCGGGAGTCGGCGTAGCAGCCGGACCAGGTGTAGAGGACGGGCAGGGCATGGAGACCGGACCGGTCTCGGCGGCGAGGCGTGGCGTAGGATCCGGGGATGAGGAGCCTGGACCCAGTGTAGCAGCCGCACCAGGCGTAGAGGCTGGGCAGGGCGTGGAAGCCGGAGGAGGAGCGGTGACAGCCGGGACTACGCCGACCGGAACCAGGCTGGCAGCGACGACCGGATCAGCTGTGGAGGCCTTGTCAGCGGCACTAGCCCCGCTCGCCCTCCGAGCCTTGCCAGGACTTCGAGGCCTGTGAACTGCGGGGGCTAGGCCAACCGTGGGCTCTGAGCTAGCTGTAGGGGCTAGGCTAGCTCTCGGGGCAATGCTAGCTGGGGAAACCTGGCTAGCTGCAGGGACAATGCTAGCTAGGGACAACTGGTCCGTCTCACGTACTAGGCTGATCGTGAACCTGGAGATTAGGCTAGTAGTGGGGATTGAGCTAGCTGGGGACGCCTGGTTAGCTACAGGAGAAATGCTAACGGGCAGAGCTGTGCTAGCTGGAGACACCTGGTCAGCTACAGGAGCGGCGCTAACGGGCGGGGCTGCACTAGCTGGGGACGCACGGTTAGCTTCAGGAGCTAGGATGACCGTGAGTTGTATGCTAGTCGGCTGACTAGCTGCGGGGGGAAAGCTAGCAAGCGGGGCCAGGCTGGTGGGTAGGGTACTAGAGAGCGACCTAAACCCCTCCTAGAGGGCAGTAACGTAGTCGGCCATAACCCGCATTGCAGGCTCCTGTGTCGGACTCTCCTTTGCAACCTTGTCGATCGTCTGGAGCCAGAAGACCCACTTGGCAGGTGAGTACTGTTCCAGATCACCGTTCATCAAGCTCTGAAGGATGAAAAAAGTGTCTGCCACCTTGTTTGCTGTGCTCTTGATTGGTGGTGTCATTCTGTAACGATTGGGGGTGCTAATGAAGGTGAGAACACAGTTTGCAGACAAGGGAGAAGGACCGAGGCAGAGACAAGGGGTGAAGCTTAAAGAAGGGATATTTACTACAACCAAAACTACAAAACAAAGGGAGGCACAGCCGGGCTGGCTCTGGAACAAACACGGACTGATCACAAAAACAAAGAGCACCAAACAAAGCTAACAAAACAAACAGAAGAACAAGCTCACTGACTGGACAACAACTCACATGATAGGACATAGGCACGATACGGGAACAACACAGGGTATTGGAGGAAATGACACCACAAGGAAGTGAGGACAAACCTAAATACCAACACTAATTAACAACGATCAACACCTGGCAGGGCCAGGCCAAAACACAGAATCACAAACACAACCTAGACACAAAAGCAATGACACCATAAACACAACTAGACACAAATGCAATGACACACAACAACCAGACAGGGGGGATGACATAAAACACAGACAGGGATGGCCCAGGATAACAGATAATTAGAAATCCAATCAATTATAAAATGGCAGACCGCATCATCGGGCTTAGGTCACCAGAGGGAGGTAGGGAGCCAATGTCAGGAGGAGAGCACTGTCCAATGTTATTCTCATGCTCGGTCCAGCCAGGGCTGGGCCTTGGAACGTAATACAATACAAACAATTGTTAAGGGGCCCAGGGGGTGCAGACTGTTGTAGTTTGGTCAAATCAAGCTAATTTACAAATTTTTTTCTGCTGAGCGGGCCAGAGCGCGGATCACTTGATGCGCAAATGAAGATGAGCACTGAGCGAGCGTGGAGCAGCTGTTGTGTGGCAGGGTTAACCTGCTGTCGTGTGGCAGTGAAAGGGTTAACCCTCTGTGTATTTTCGCAGTGAAAGGGTTAACCGTTTTGGTAGTGTGGCGGTGAAAGGGTTAAACATGTTTGATAATCTATCCATTTTTCCCTCAACGTTCTGAAATGTGATAAAATTAGATTAGGGTGTTGCCTGCTCCTTTAAGAGTGATGCGTTGTGGGATATATGCCCTTCTCCAACTTAAAACTAACGTTATTTGAGCAAACATTTAACATTATTATAACACTATTTTAACGTTAGTGAATTTGAATGCACATACATAGCTAGTTAAATATCACAACTTGTGTCATCATTGTTCATCATTGGGGGAAACTAAGTGATGCCTCGCTCTACCGTCCCTGCTACACTCGGGACTACACTAACCGTATAGATAGCTAGCCTATAGCTAACGTTATAGATAGCGAACGTTAACCAACGTTTGCAAATAAAGCTAACGTTATCCAGTTGACATTACAGATCATAATAGCTATAATAACGTTAACGAAGTGAGAGTAGGGAAACGTTAATGTAGTCCCGAGTGTAGCGGGGACGGTAGAGAGAGGCAGCACTTAATTTGCGTGTAACGTCAATAACATTAAGAATAGAGAGCTGCAAACGGAAATAAATGCCCAGTCCTTGAGAGAACTGAGTGTTTACTGTCACCACCTTACAGAGGGAATTACCCCGAAGTCCGGCTAGTTATAACAAGCACGTTACATGACCGGCACTTCAGCCCGGGAGTGTTGGGAGAACGCTCCCTGTTATGATTCAAGGTAGGAGTTGAGTCCAATAGTAGAAGGTAATAAGGAGACAGGGATGTGGTTGCTCTTCTCAAACATATGTGTTCTTTTATTATCAGAATCACTAGAGCAAGATACTGTAACGATAACGAATAAGTAGCCAGGCTACAACTGTTGGTATAGAAGGGAAAGAGAAACTAAATAATAACAGCAAAGACAAGAGGTCCCACTTCTTTTCCGTGGCCGACTGCTCGCAGTAGTTCTGTTGAAGATCCGACAACAGACAGAGAAACAAGGGATTACTATAAAGGCAAACTCCCAGCAAACCACACGCAGTAATTAGTGACAACAACCCACAGGTGACAGTCAATCAGTGCTAATGACAGAGAACAGGGTGAAGTACTCCAGAATGGCAGTAGGGTTTCCACTCCTGGGAGAGGACAGAAACCCAGAACGTTACAGCTCCCCTGTACTCTACTACGGTTCAGATTAATACAGGAAAAGGTATACATTGGGGGCTCGAGTCCGGAATATGAAAATAAATCCTGATTTCATCTGTGAGTTGTAAACTGTATGGAAGTTAGCTCATGCTACTGGAAAACGGACGCACGAGGCTAGAACATATAGTTGACACGTCTGATCCAAAGATAGAATGTCCACAAGGTCTGTTGCAATAACACCCCAAAATGGGTTTATTTACACTAAACAATAATTGATGCACAATTTGCATATAATATATAAAGTGAACGATACTACCTTGTACAACAACACATTACTATCTACAAACAAAACAAATTCACCAAACAACAGCAACGTTCGACGGCGATGGTCAAAAACTGTTGGCTCTCTGTCGGTAACCAAAACACACCTGTCATCAGTCCCATTACCCACTAAGTAGCCACGTAAGTCACCTACTGGTGAGCAATGGGAACTGATGCCATAAACCAATAGCATGCATGGCTGTCTACAGGCAGAAATCAACACAAATACGTAAAAATAAAACAAGTACATAAAATATAACATATGGCAATACAACCATGTAAATTGGCTCTTACACACCGACCCTAATTGTTAAATGTCATAACATATACAATTATAACATGAAATGAAAACCAAAGAGCCAAAGTGTGCCATAACAACAAAACAAATCAAATCTTTGAGACTATGGCCTCATGCATAACAAAACAAAACTTAGGACAAAGCCCAGTCACTGCTCATTCCAAGATTAATGTCTTGGCCTTTAAGCACTGAGCACCCCAAGCCGTTCCCGTCTGGGAAAAAACTCTAAAACTCTGCTGAGGAGCTGCAGAGTCGACAATGCCAATAATATCTCCCGCCATCTTGTCCATTGACGCTCAATATCATTGGGAATGTTTTCATCCCAGCTGCACACTCTTCTCCACAGTTTGAGCAGCATGGACTTGGCAGGAAGTGTAACTGGGCCAAGGAAACTCAAGGGATGGCACACCGAAATCTGGTTGTTCAGTGAAGTTCCCAGGTTGCTCAATGTCTCTTCCAATCTGCTCATGGAAATCATATTGACAGTGGCCACTGAAATCCCATTTTGAGGACCATCATTTTCTTGCAGGGGGCCATTGACCACCCAGCCCAGAACAGTTCTCATAGCATACGGACCATTTCCACGGCCGTTGATCACCTCCCAAGGTTCCAATAACCTGGGAGCATTGGTACCAATCAATAGATCAACATTTGCCTTTATGCTGGGAATTTGGACATGGGACAGATAAGGCCACTTCACCAAATCTTCCTGCGATACAATATTGTCACTGGTCACAGGCATTTTCCTTTGTGAAAGGACTTCTGGGAGGCTATAGAAAGTGTCCCTATTGAGACCAGAGACCTCCAAACCTTTCAGTGAGGTACTTGATACCACCTGCTCCTGCCTCAAAGTGCGCAGAAGGAAGTTGGTCTGTGGTCCAGTCACATCCAATGCACTCATTAAATGTTCAGAACAAAATGTTGCAGAACTGCCAGGGTCGAGAAAGGCTTTGTTTGCATTATCTTTCCATTTGTGGACTTGACTTGGACTGGCAGAGTGGACAGCTTAAAATGTCCTCCGCCGGCCCCAGTAAGACCACAGGTCTGCGTGGCTTGACAGCTGAAGTGACATTTGAATTAGGCTGCTGGTATGTGCTGAAGTAAGGCCTGTCAAAGTGAAGCATGGTTGGATGTGTTTTCTCACAAACCTTGCAGGTTAGGCACTTGTCGCAATCAGCACTCATGTGACCGGAACACAAACATCCGAAACAAATCCTGTTTTTCTTTATAAAGATAATTTTATTGCTGTGCTTCTTGCCTTTCAGCTGTGGGCACTCTGCCAGAGAGTGATCCTGAAAGCAGCACACACAAGACTCAGATTTTTCCATTTCAAAATCCTGCCCCCTATGGACAGAGCCTGAGTCTGCTTTGAAATCCTGTCCCCTATGGACAGAGCCTGAGTCTGCTTTGAAATCCTGTCCCCTATGGACAAAGCCTGAGTCTGCTTTGAAATCCTGTCCCCTATGGACAAAGCCTGAGTCTGCTTTGAAATCCTGCCCCCTATGGACAAAGCCTGAGTCTGCTCTGAAATCCTGTCCCCTATGGACAAAGCCTGAGTCTGCTCTGAAATCCTGTCCCCTATGGACAAAGCCTGAGTCTGCTTTGAAATCCTGTCCCCTATGGACAAAGCCTGAGTCTGCTCTGAAATCCTGTCCCCTATGGACAAAGCCTGAGTCTGCTTTGAAATCCTGTCCCCTATGGACAGAGCCTGAGTCTGCTTTGAAATCCTGTCCCCTATGGACAAAGCCTGAGTCTGCTTTGAAATCCTGTCCCCTATGCACAGAGACTGAGTTTGGTTCCTTGCCGTCCAGGCGTGTGAAAGTTGTAGCAAAGCTGTTGCCTTCAGCTCTGGCAAACTTGGATTGAGGCTGGGACTTGCTCCTGTTGCTCAATCCATCCTTTATGGTTGGTTCAGACCAGGCTGCAGAAACAAATTAGTGGGGGGGCATAAAATGTTCTCGGGGGGGCACAATGGTTTTTCAACACAGGTTCCCTTTTATACGTTTCAGCTGGGACAGCGGCGCTGTGGCTTGATTGGCGCTGCCCACGGTGCTGAACTAAACAACAGAGAGGCAATTGAAAAATCTAATTTCTCTCTATCTTAAGAACTTTCACTTATACACAAACAGACTGAACGGATATATATAACAGACCTGCTGGGGCAGCGGACTGAGAGCAGGGGACACAAACAGGCTGGATAAGATGGTCAAGAAGGCCAGTAGCGTGGTTGGGGTGGAGCTGGACTCTAGCGAGGGTGGCGGAGAGGAGGAACCTTGCTAAGCTCCAGGCCATCAGGGAAAACCCCTCCCACCCACTACACACAGACTTGGCTGACAGGAGGAACATGTTATTGGCTCACACTACCTAAATGCAGCACTGAACGGCACAGGAAGTCCTTCATTCCGACAGCCATCAGACTATACAATGCATCACTGTGCCTCACTGAGCACAGAGTGACAATTACCATCTTCCTGGACTCTTACTTTTTAAACAGCACTGTGCATTATTACACCTACTGTAGACTTCAGTATATTTTTACTGTATTTATTTACTGTATCTTTTATTCTATTTGTATTTGATAAGTGCCCAAGCTAGGTCTTAGGTCAGATCGATAACTTCATAACTCATTGGTCTGCTCATCTTGACATCAAACAGCGTCCTGCGAAGTGGTTGACATGCAGAACCAAATGAGTCTACAAAATGTTGTTGTTACTCACTGACCGACAAGAGATAGCGAATGCACCGTTCCGACCCCACCCAGTCATCGACCTTAGGTCGAGTGATTGGGGTTGCGGAATCTTTTATTTTATTTGCACTGGGAAGGACTCTCTTTATTCAGATGATGTCCATTTCCCTTATCCGTCACACGTAGTATGATAAATCATACTAATCATTCCATCATAAATCATTAATCATAAATCATAAAATCATAAAATCATAAATCATGAACATCACTAAGCAATGGGTAAAGTTACAATGCAAAAACATTTCAATGCTTACCCGTCCGTCTTTCAGTTAGAAGAATGGATGCAAAAAGGTGTATTATAAAAAACTGTTTTATGTAGAAAAAGCAAGTTACAGAAGAGACTTCATTGGAAATGTCCAACTCAGTTAAAAGAAGTATAAAACAAAAACATCTCATCTGACACGGCTTGTGCCTGCTTGTGCCTGCCATGGTAAATCTTCAAATCTCAAATCTGGCTCCTCGAAGGAGGAACAGTCATTTTTATATTGATCCTGCATCATATTTCTATTGGTCTAAAAACAGTGATGTCACAGGGATGTCATTTCACTAGCCAACCAACGTACAATACGTAGTATATATTTATCCAATCGTTTTACTTTACGTGCACAGTAAGTGTCCCTCCCTTTTCTTTTACTTGCGTTACCTTCAGTTACATAGTTTTTTCAAGTATGAGAAAGTCCCTCCACTTTTCATCTTATTCAGAACTTACAAAGGGTTAACCTGGTAACCATGCGTCTGCCGGCCGGAGAGCTCAGGGAAGAGGCCCTGCCTGGCAAGGTCACATTCTTTACAGTTAACTCCCTACTGCATGTTCATGTGGAGGGAGGGAGACAGATGCATCTGTACAGACCAAGCAAATCATTCTTCTCTACGCAGAAGCATATAATTGAATAATGAAGCATATAATTATATGTGAAAAATAGGTTATACGGCTATATTGTTACATAAACAAAAAGGTAAAATAGAAATCACTGTTCAACCAACTATATACTCACTGTCCTTCAACTAGGTTTTTTAGAGAACAGGGCTTTGCTTTTTTCATTCTGGCTTGTGCAGAGCAACCCATGCACTTCACATATAGACACATACAGTAACATATGCTTAAACCTTTTATATCCCACAATTGACAGAGAGAACAGGATGTCATTATAACCAGTGTCACTATTTGGTTGTGACACTTTACAGTATTCTATTTAATTTTATTCTATTCTTAGACCATTTGTTTTGTTATTCTTATTTGTGACTTGTTCTGTCTAAATGTTTAATGTTGAGTGATTTGCAGTGTCAAATTTCCCTCAGGATAATACATTTCTATTCTATTCTATTCTATATCTTTGAAAAGTCTCCATTTATTCAACACTTCTGAATTCACTGACAAACTGAACTGAACTGACAAAAATAAGGTGCATAAAAAAGCAAACAAAATTCCTCCACAGGCTACTCACCATCATAAGTAGAGCAACAAGCAGCGTTTGGGGACAGAGTGAAATCTTCTTAAAACACTGCCCCTCCACTCATTCCTGAACTTTTTTGTTAAGTCCTTCTCAAATGCCAACTGAATTAAATTGGCCTTAGTTGCGTCGATGAAGCATACTAAGGCGATGTTGTGTAAAGACGTTCTTGAGTGTAGAAAACGAATTCTCACAGAGTGCCGTGCTAGCTTTAGTAGTGTTGTTGTTGACATCAGTGCCCACTAGGGCTGTCCCCGACTAAGGATTTGGATAGTTGACTTTGATTGACAAAAAAAAAAAACGTTTTTTATTTATTTTTTACCAAGGTGTGCACAGCTGACTCAGTGGGCGGGCCCGGCCCCCTAATGCCCGCCCATGGCGCCGGGACTGGGTTGGTTGATCCTGGATGTCACCGAAAAGTGGGTCAGAAAGGATCCTAACCTGACGTTCCACGAATGTGACAAGGTCATTAAAAACAGCTCTATGATGTCGTCGCTCCAGTAGCTCATAAGCTGTTGTCCTCCATCTTTCCCTAAATCGGTAGGGCAGCTTGGTCATAAGCATGCTCATGTTGGTAGGCATGTCGAGCTCCTGCATGTGTTGCATCTCTGTCATCACGTTGCAACAGTTGCGCAGGAACAGAGAATAGGCCTGCAGCGCCTTTACATCCTCAGACTTAACTGCGGGCCACGCCAAGGCTTTTTCAATATATGACGAAGCAATTTTGACTTCATTCCCGAAATCTTTCTTCAGGAGACCCTTGGCCATGTCGTAACCATGGTCTGGCATCATGTGCTGACAACTCCTTACCAGCTCAAGTGGTTGTCCCTTTGTAAATTGATCCAAAAAATATAAACAATCAGCTTTGTTGGCCTTGTTTTCAATATTATGCTCAAAGGATCTTATAAAGCTCCCATAGTGAAGCGGGTCACCGTCAAATGGAGGGATATCTCTGGATGGTAGAGACATTGTGAGCTGTTGTTGCACAAGAGCATTTGTGATTTCATTCTGCCGTTGCAGAACTGTAATCAAGTCCCCTTGAGGTGGTATTTGAGAAGGTTGATACAATTGTTGTGGTGGCATTTGAAAGAGGGATGGTTGTGCAGCAGCTCCACCTTGTGGTGTAACCTTTGATTTGACAACAGGCTCTGGCATTGGAAGATTGAATGGCTGTGCTGTTGGATTTAGCACAGTATGGCTTGAATGAGGAGGTCCAGTGTGATTTCCCACATGTTTTGGGAATAGCCATTTGAGCAGCGGATGCAGCCAACTCAGCATCCATTTCAAGTTGCTGCCTTTTCATCCTTAACTGTTGCTCTTGCTCCTCATTATTCCTCCTTAACTCTTCACATAGCACTTCATTATTCCTCCTTAACTGTTGCTCTTGATCCTCCAGAGCTTGTCTCTCCTTCAAGTACGCTGCTTTCAACAGCAGTGATGCTCTTTTAGCCTCTGCTATGAGGCGTTCAGAGCTGGCACTGTTACCACTCTGTCTGCCGCCCTGCAAGTGTCCAAAGGAAGTATTTGAAATGCTGTCATCTGGTTTCACATCAACATCCACTGGTTGAATGTTGTCTGTGAGCATGTCCTCTGTGGGTGCACCAAGAGTGTGCACCTCCTCTGTGTGCACCTCCTCTGTGTGCACCTCCTCTGTGTGCACCTCCTCTGTGTGCACCTCCTCTGTGTGCACAGGTTCTGGGTGCTCTTCACCCACAGTACTCGTATTTCCCATATTTTGTGCCAGCCAGTTTTCAACATGAACATGGAAGCTCTCCAACGTTGCTATTCTTGACCCAAACCAGGCAGTTTGTATTGCACTTTGATCCGGGGCCATAGGCAACACACACATGAATTCATTTTGTACACCTTTGGCTGTCTCACACAGCCTAACATATTCACACAATACACCTTGTACCCCTGTCACGTCAGTATTCTGCATAAATACCTCCATCATTTGCAACAGCTTTTTTCCTCTATTTAATTTATCTGATCTTTCATTTGGCAATTTTCCCAACCTTTCATTTAGAACCTTATAGGTCGGTTTAATTTCCCTTTTTCCCATTGTGACACTTTCCACAGCCGCCTCTGCCCCGACGAGTTTGTCAACATTACTGTCATGATTGTCATCAGAACCATTCATGTTGACAGCCCGCAGTGAATTGATTGAAACAGTAACGTTATGCGTGGCGCGCACAATGATTCAATCCAAAGTCAACGGTAGACTAGAACGTGCAGTCAAAGTTCAGCTACCAATGCATTGGAATTTATGCTCGCAAAACGCAAAGTTGTGTGCACACATTAACACTATGGTCGCCGATGACGAGTTTAGACGTCATTCCTAGCCATGCTCATTCTGCCGAAGACGCCGTAACTCGTCTTTGATGTCAATATTTCAAAAATCTGTGATCGAAATCATATTTCCCCTCCGGAGCCCTGAGATACACTGCAAAGCTCCACTCAACTCTCTAGCGGTTCAAGAGCGCCATCTGGTGGCCGATCGGCAGATCGCCAACCGGAAATGACCCTTTGAACCGGAAGTGCTCATCCATATGTCGTCCGGGCACTCGCTATCGTTAGAGAGACTCCGTCTAGACACAGTGAACATCGATCGGTGCAAATAACTCGAAAAAACAAGTTGGACGTATATACTATTATACAACCTGGAAATGGATCGGCCATTTCTCCATCCCATAATAGAAAAAATTCTGTTCCACGCTCATCTGCCAGCGGCGCGAGGAAGCCACGGTGAGTTGCAGCGTTATATTCTAACGTGTTCCATATAAACTGCTATGATGAACATATGACCCACACTGGATGAATCATCTAACGCTGCCCACGGAATTATAAACGGTCCCCCGCCCATCCGGTCATCATCAGATGATACGTAGTAACTTCTAGAACCACGTCCAGTTGAAATTTTTTATCTCGCGCCGATTGCTATCAAACTGTATTTCATCATCAATATAATGCATTTGGAGCTATAAATCAAGTTCTGGAGAGAGCTGCTGAAAACGATAAAAACATACTTATACTTTAGACCATATTTTAGTATGAATATGTGAATGAAAAAGTTTAACGTTGCTACACCCTGAACAATACATAGGACATTGAATGGGCCATAATAATGGCAATTTAGCAATAGAATTTAAAAAGTTATAGCCCTGCAAAGAAGGGGAACTTCTCCATAGACAAATAGAGCTGGCTAGGGATGGTAAATTATGAATTTAACCCATGGCGATCAAAGTGTTAAATGGCCACATACCTCGGCTTGTAGCCTACTGAAGAAGTTGGCAGCTGACGCTGGGAGCTGTGATGAGTGGGTTGGACGGTCTGCGCTTCTCCGCTCATCCGTGTTGACATCCACACGTGGAACTGCAATGCACAAATAAATCCCACGCCGTCCTCAATGCATCAGCTCAACGGAATTGGTCTGTGACGGTCTGCGCGCTTCTCCGCTCATCCATGATGTCCTCAATGTGTTCTTAACGAGCACAAGTTTTTGACTTATAACTTCGCTCTTCTTGCTGTGGTTCCCAATGATCCACAGTATTGACTTGTGCTCTTCATGTGGTTCCCAATGATCCACCTTTGACTAATGAGCCCGTTTTTGACTTGTATAAGGGCCTAACTTGACTTAACAAAACAACGCATGGACCGCGGAACGCATTTGGAATAGGTATGGCCAATTAATTAATTAATAATAAAAAAATTAAAAATTAAAAATTACAATTTTTAATTTTTAATTTTTTACACTCCAAAAGTTGGTAGGGCGTTGGTTTGAAACGTGTACCTGGTGGTAGTCCATGGCCTCTATGTGGTATTTGCTACTCTCGTGTTTTTTAAAGGCATGTTCAGCGTTTTTCCAATTTTGAAATCCAAGCACTGAAAATGCATTCTCGTTGGTTTTGCTTAAACCAGAACCGAGTCCTTTCATTGTCCAAAGCAGTGGCGGCCGCCACTGGGGGGCGCTAGGGCGCCGCCCCCCCTGCCGCTCCCCCTGGTAAAGAGAGCAGGAGAAGAAGAAAATGTTTTATTTTTATTTTAGACCCCTAAAAATAAAATAAACATGTTTAAAATGAATAATATTTACTCATTTTAAGTATGTTTGTGTTTCCAATGCACAATATAACGTTAAAATAGAAAATATTAATAATCGTTTTCCTGAACAGGAAGTGACGATTCTGTCTGATAAAGAACGTTCCATTACCTTAGCCGCATTTCTCCTGCCGTATTTCTCTCGGGCTAGACGCAATAGCGCTCTGAGTGCGCGTCACTGTTTCATCGCTGTATCCGTCGCAGCCAATCAGTGCGTAACGCGTTGTGCGTTGAAATATGATGTTTATGATGGAAGCCGGGCGCGATTTGAAGCGGTCTAAGCAGCAGCGTCTATAATTTTTTTCCGTAGCAGCATTTTTTTCCTTAGCCGCATTTCGCGGAGATGCTCTCTGATTGGCCGACGCGGCGATGACAGTTTTTTCCTTAGCCACAGTTTGCAACATGTTCGAGGCTGTGTGTTGTGAACTTGTGATTCAGTCTGGAGTCTGGACAGTGGGCAGTGAGTGGAATGGATATACATCGACAACAGTCTGGGGGACAGTCAGTGGACCGGCTGGACCACGTTTCAATTAAACAAAGTGAGTTAATTCACTCTCTCTCTTTCTCTTAGCCAACTCAGCTAACTTTAGCTGCTGTTAGCCACTCAGCTAATGCTTAACTAACGCTCGCTCTCTCTCTCTCTCTCTCTCTCTCTCTCTCTCTCTCTCTCTCTCTCTCTCTCTCTCTCTCTCTCTCTCTCTCTCTCTCTCTCTCTCTCTCTCTCTCTCTTTCTCTCTCTCTCTCTCTCTCTCTCTCTCTCTCTCTCTCTCCTGTTGTGCTGCCTGCACCCGCCGTGGTGTGTCTCTCTCTCTCTCTCTTCTCTCTCTCTCTCTCTCTCTCTCTCTCTCTCTCTCACTCTCTCTCTCTCTCTCTCTCTCTCTCTCTCTCTCTCTCTCTCTCTCTCTCTCTCTCTCTCTCTCTCTCTCTCTCTCTCTCTCTCTCTCTCTCTCTCTCTCTCTCTCTGCCTATGCGTGTGTTTGGAGACGGAGCGAGTTTGTTTCTAACGTTTCTATTTATATATTGTGTTTCAAGTTGTAAATTAGACTGTACTTTATTTGGCCAATGCATGGTACATGTTTGGTATAGCGCCCCCTAGCGCCCCCTCTGGAGAATAATTCAGGAGCCGCCACTGGTCCAAAGACGACATTGTGTACAGAACAGTTTTGCTCTTGTTTGGCAAAACGTTCTTGAACCACTTGGAATGAACAGACCGATTTCTCTGAGATGTACCTTCTCCCTGTATCCGTTTTGTACCTGCAAGAACAGCGGGGTCATCTGGTTGATTGGACTTTGATAGATCCCTGCAGCACTCACACTGCTCACTGCGTGGACGTAAATGTATTTGCTGATATACATTTGACTGTTAATGTTAATTAATGTTAATTAATGTTATTATTATTATTATTATTATTATTATTATTATTATTATTATTATTATTATTATTATTATTATTATTATTATTATTATTATTATTATTATTATTATTATTATTATTATTATTATTATTATTATTATTATTATTATTATTATTATTATTATTATTATTATTATTATTATTATGTTATTAATGTTAACATAATGTTTGAGTTTGATACACCCAACATCGCAGCGCTACCAACCGGTTAACCCTTTTCACTGCGACAATACACAGAAGGTTAACCCTTTCACGACTGTCGGTTGTGTGATAATAAAGGGTTAACCCTCCGTCGTGTGGCAGTGATAGGGTTAAAAGTTATACAGTAAAGTACTGCACCTTTATTTTTTACAAGCAAGAACAAGAGCTAAGAATAAATGTAAAGTGCACACTAAAGAATTAAAACAAATAAACAACTTAGCTAACACACAATAATAATAATAACAATAAGAAACAATAAAAGAATGTGCAAATTTGCTTTCAAAGAAAATTAAGAAGAAAGAAAGACTGTGAACACCTAAAGCTGAGGCTCAGACCGACCGTCCGTTTTAGATTTTTGGCTCATTTTCCCTTGTTAGAATTTTTTTATGTAAAAATAATGGTTGCCGATATAGAGGAGGGCGCCAAAACGGTGCAGAGCAAAACAAATTAAAAATTAAAAATTAAAAATTAAAAAATTAAAAAAAATATATATATATATTTTTTCTTTTTTCTTTTTTTACCCCAAAAGTTGGTAGGGCCACGCTGAGGAGGCTGATACCGGCTAGAACATATAGTTGACGTGTCTGATCCAAAGATAGAATGTCCACAAGATCTGTTGCAATAACACCCCAAAATGGGTTTATTTACACTAAACAATAATTGATGCACAATTTGCATATAATATATAAAGTGAACGATACTACCTTGTACAACAACACATTACTATCTACAAACAAAAACGAATTCACCAAACAACGGCGGCGTACGACGGCGACGGTCAAACACTGTTGGCTCTCTGTCGGTAACCAAAACAACCATGTAAATTGGCTCTTACATCACCTGTTTATTGAAATTGTGCTTGTGTGGACATTGCAATTGTTTGTTTTAGTCTGTGTCAAGCCTGAACACCACAAGGCTCGTCACACATGGTGGAGAATGCGCACAGCGTTCTTTGGACTAACATTTCTTTTTCAAAAACACAAGAGCAATGGCAACACCGGTCGATATCAAGGCATTGTTTCAAGAGTGGGCATGTTACAGCAAAACCCAATACTGAATGAGACCTGTGCGACTGTGGAGAAATGGAGGTTAGAGGCGCTCGATTCACTACACCGCGCAGAAGCCCACAGAGCTGAAAGGCAAACGGTCAATATCAACCCCCGCCGTTTCCTTGTCAAATTAAATAGTGAAGATGACATTGAAAGTTATTTATCTGCATTTGAACGCACCACCGAACGTGAACACTGGCCAATAGAACAGTGGGTTAGTTTGTTGGCTCCATTCTTATCAGGGCTAGCCCAGACAGCGTATCATAAAACCGCCCCCCCTGGAGAACACAAGGTATGATTCTCTAAAAAAAGAAATACTGCGACTATCAAGGATTACGTTCCTCACTCGCTCTCAGCGATATCATGATTGGTCATATGATGTGGCCCTGTCCCCCAGAGAACAACAACATGACTTGCTACGTCTAGCGAACAACTGGCTATTTGCTGAGCCCCAGAACATTTCACCAATCAAATGAATGGCAATGGATAGGTATTTATGTGTCCTACCAGCCGACGCACGTAAAACCATTAGCCAAACAAAACCTAAATGTTTTGACGAGGTCGTGGAAGAAATGGAAGTTTATCAAGCGTCGGGAACGCTATACCGGAGGAGTAGCATCCCGAAAACCGGGCCCCCTAACCGGCTGAAAGAGAAGGTTAAAAGTCCCGAAACACCCTGCTACCTCAACTCCGCCTCATACACCGACAACCGGTAGTGTATACTGAATGAAGACGATGTTTCAATTGTGGCGAGGAGGGTCATATTTCCAGAGACTGTGTTAATGATGTGTTAATGCCCTCATCGTCTGAACCAGGCATGCGTTGCTCATGGGACGAGATTGCACTCCGTGCAGACAAAGATTTTTAGCAGAAGCACGTGCACGCACACAGGAATGCGCTGCACTCGCCAACTCGCTAAGTACCCACCTGGGCTACTTTGCATATCAATAGCGCCGGTCGTCAGGTGTGTTAAATACGTTCTCAGATACATTCACACCTAACTTGTGAATGATATGAGTTACATTCCATTCGTAGAGGCAATTAGGCACTGTCTTTAGTCTGTGCTCAAGCGAGGGGACATTTATGCGCATGCACGGGAGTGCGCGTGCACGTGGCGCCTTTAGCGCGTGTGCAATCACAGTTGATATAAGGAGCGCACCGCTGGTCTGAACCACACCCGCCCGACCGTGTGCACTCGCAACCGCCTGTTGGGCAGATGAAACAAGCGTTTCCTCTCTCACACCAGTAAGAGCTAATCACCACGACACGACCGCACTGTTAGACTCAGGAAGCACCATGACACTCGTAAAACCGGAGTTTGTGGACGGTCCCCTCCTGGGAAAAACAGTAGGAGTCACGGTGAAACTAGACAACTAGAAACTAGAGTCACGGTGAAACTAGACAATATCCGACCGTCACCCTCGAACTAACATCCACCCGGGGGGAAATGTAGGCGTAGTATAGAGAACCTACCGGTATCAGTGTTAATTGGTACCCACTATGCATTGTTCTGGCCGCTATGGGAGAGTTTGGCGGCCGAAAGACGTCTCCCCCCCAGAACAGTGACCACCACCGCACCGACCAGAGCCCGGGCACGAATAACCCGGATGTGCGGGTTACACAAGGTGGACCCCCAGGCTTCTACCGACCCCCTGCCAGAGGGAGATTCCAGGCCTGTCAGCCAGGACAACGACGAGGAGGATCCCGCCGCTGGCCCAGCAGAGGACAGTGTTCCACCGGTCGACAACATAGGAGAGGAGTCACCACTCCCAGACGAGGACGAGCCAGTCTGGGGAGATCTGTTCCCCGGCAACCCGAACGATGACACCCCACCCTTACCACCACAACTGACTGGACGATTCGGCACCGCCCAGCTAGAGGATGAAAACCTGGCCCCAGCACTACGACAGGTAGCTGTGGTCGATGGTAAGAAGATGGACAGGGTAGGAGAGTTAGTTTTTCCACATTGTTATATCAAGTTGTGAAAAAAGGGGGGATAATTCAAGAATTGTTGTTGGTACCCCGACCACACATAAACACAGTGTTACAACTAGCACACTCTCACTTGCTAGGGGCTCAACTGGGGGTCGATAAAACCCTAGACCGGATCAAGGCCAGGTTTTCCTGGCCGGGGTGAAAAGAGCCGTGGAGGATTACTGTCGGTCCTGCCCCGAATGTCAGCTGGTAGCTCCACGACCGACTGTGCGTAACCCATTGATTTCCCTGATTATCATCTCTGTTCCCTTTAGCAGGATTGGGATGGACCTCGTGGGACCCCTGCCCCGCAGCGGCAGGGGCCACCAATACATCCTGGTGATTATGGACTATGCCTCCTGGTATCCCGAGGCCATCCCACTCTGCACAATGGCCTCAAAAGGTATAGCCCGGGAACTAATGTTGTTAATCCCGAGAGTGGGTATTCCGGACGACATTTTTACAGACGAAGGCACGCCATTCATGTATAGAGTAATGAAGGACTTGGCCGGGTTGATAATTACCGATCTCCACACCTCAGTATATCATCCCCAGACAGATGGGTTAGTCGAGCGGTTTAACTACACCCTGAAAAGCATGCTAAAGAAAGTAATGGAAGCTGATGGAAGGAACTGGGACCAGCTTCTCCCCTACTTGATGTTTTCCATCCGGGAGGTTCCCCAGGCCTCCAGAGGATTCTCCCCCTTTGAACTTTTGTATGGGAGAAGGCCTAGAGGGATGCTAGATATAGCCAAGGAGGCCTGGGAACACCAGCCATCACCGCACAGGAGTTTGGTGGATCATGTGGAGGAGGTGCAAGAGCGGATGGCCACCTTGTGGCCCCTGGTAAGAGACCACATGTCCAAAGCCCATCAGACCCCAAGCCGGCAAGGTCGAGGCCATCCGGAGCTGGCCCCGCCCCCAAACCAAAAAGCAGGTATGAACCTTCATAGGCCTAGCCAGCTATTACCGGCGTTTTGTCCCCAACTTCTCTACCCTAGCAGCACCCCTGACCGACCTAACGAAGAATAAATTGCCAGACCAGGTCCTGTGGACCGAGGAGACAGAGAATGCCTTTCAGCAGCTAAAGGACAAGCTGTGTTCGGAACCAGTGTTCAGCGAACCTCTGTTGGTGCAAAAGGATGACTGGGGTGGGTGGCGTCCTATCGCAACTAAGAGAAGGTGAGGAACACCCAGTGATATTCATCAGTCGCAAGTTACTACCGCGGGACAAGAATTACTCCACGATTGAGAAGGAGTGTCTGGTGATAAAATGGGCCCTCGAGGAGTTAAAGTACTATCTGCTGGGATGGCGCTTCACCCTAGTCACGGATCATGCACCTCTTGTATGGCTTTCATGTAACAAAGACACCAATGCTCGGGTCACCCGCTGGTTCTTGTCCTTACAGCCCTTTGTTTTCTCCGTCATCCGACCACAGGTCTGGCGCGGCGCACGGGAATGCGGATGCGTTGTCCAGGAGGGAAGCGCTGGGAACATGGTCTGCCCAGAGAAGCTCGGAGCTAAGGGCGGGGATATGTGGCAGATATCATCCACCGTTCCATGGGAGATACTACTGCCACGGGCAGAGGAGTTAATTAGGCAGCTGATTAGGACTGTTAGAATACACCTGTGCACCACTTGATCACCCACATCCCACACACACACACACCAGACACACATAACATAAAACCCTAGGACAGACAGAGTAAGGTTGAGTGGAGGTGCGGAAGGAGCGGTGTACAGAGAGAGAGAGTGAGATATGGAGTTTGTGAGGTGAGAGGTAGTTATAAGGAGAGGAGAAAGTGAGAAGGTGTTCGTTGGTACTGGAGCCTAGACTGGCTGAGAGACTTGTGAAACTGACCCTGGACCGGAAGACAAACCCTGAGTATGGTACAATCCCTTTTTTGTACGAGAGCCTGATACGTGTTTTTTACCTTGGACTGTTATCCGACTACTCTAATTGCCCATCGGACAATTTTTGCTGTTATTCAATAAATATATTTAATTTATTGAAATTGTGCTTGTGTGGACAGTTGAATTTGTTTGTTTTGAACCGTGCAGAGCCTGGTGTTCTTCAGGCACAGATCTTGAATCGATAGAGCAGTCATTGCCGTTCAAATCAATGAATGAATGGTCATAGACCGTATAAGTGACATTCCATTTGGCCCCGCCCCCTGTTTACAAAACTGGTTAAAATGTATGATATTTTGCACACAGAAAAGGCAATTTTTATTTCGCACAGCAACATTCTTTGACATTGATAAATCTGCTTAAAAACCTCTTAGCGTTCGACGGCCCTTATACAGGCAGTCACGCCCATGCGTGCACGTCGCGCCATTTTGCGCTTGTCTACCGGGTCGGGGCTGCATTTTTCGAGGATCATCCAAACCACCATTCTAAAGATGAATTTGCCGCCTTTCGATCGCCACCACACTCAACCAGCTGCGTGCTTCGGGTCTCGAGTTACATGATGATTATATCCGGTGAGCGTCATTTGACAGGTCGCTCCGTCAAATTACCACGTCCGGTTCTGAGTCAAATCAAATCAAATCAAATTTATTTGTAAGGTCCGACAACACACGTTAATGTACCCATGGGCCATACATGTCTTCTTTAAACAAGTCAAGAAGAAACATCACAATAAGTCAAGAACAGAACAAGAACACCATAAGGTCCAAACAATTTAAAATAAATGCAAAATAAATAAATGCAACACTCCCAGACATACCCCACGCGAAGGTAAGGAAAAACTCACTAAAACCTAGCAATAGTAAAAATTGCAACACAGGCAATGTGGAGGAGAGAAAACTTAGAAGGGCCATTCAAGGGGGGATCTCCCTTCTTAGATGTCAGTGATGCAGAGAGTAGTGTTGCAAAACAGTTGGTAAGCATGCACTCATGTGTGTAGTGAAACACAGATGAGTGCATGCGATAGCAACTAAACATTTTGAAACATTTAAGATAGAGCTGATAGCGATAGCAACTGAACATTTTGAAAGATTAAAGATAGAGCTGATAGCGGATCTATTTGAGGCACAGGGGCGGTGCAAGAGGGTCGCGTCCTCCCGGTCTTGATCACAGGACGTTCAACGCTCCGGTCATCACTCCGAGACAGCCGGAGACAGGGAGACAGGGGGCGGTGCAGAGAGGGTTGCATCCTCCCGGTCATCATCACGGGACGTCCAACACTCCGGTCATCACTACGAGACGAGAGAGTTCCCATGTTTGTAGTGGGCAGAGATGGAGCAATAAATACATGTAGTGAGCATATGCATGTGACAGTAGAATCATAGTATATAGGAAAATTGTGAAATAGAGTAATAGATAGAACTACTGCAGGCATATGGATACAGGATGAGATACAAGACAATAGCTCAGGGCCGTATGCCCCGTGGGGGCAGGAGAAGTCACTCAGAAGGTTCAGCACTGCAGGCCAGACAGAAGATGGTATGAAGCTGTTCCATGGGATCGGTTGAGACAGAGACAGAGGTTAAATAGACATCCTAACTAAACTAGACAGATTATTCTAAGGGTCAGTCCCCGACCAGGTGAGATCAGGGTAGGTTGAAGGAGAGAGAGAAGCAGGGATTTAAAAGCTTCGACAGAGCAGGCGCCCCTGACGACGGCAGGTAATTTGTTCCACAGGTAGGGAGCGCTCTAGAACTGACCAATCACCACTGATGGCGAAAATGATTGATCACCATTGTAGCATCCGCTCCGAAAGAGACTGCAGCCGAGCGGGTGAGAGTGGGGGAAGGTAGGGAAAGTTGACGAAGAAGTCCGTTGTTGTGACTCGAGCGTCAGAATTTATTGAAGTGGACGGCCATCTTGAAAAATCACACAGTTTTTTACCGGTACACACTTAACCAAAACCTTTCTCAAGCACAAATGTAAAAATGTTGACCTGTACTACATAAGACTTCAGGCTATGGAACCGCTGTGTTTTCCAGCTCATACCTCTATGCTGGAACTTAAAAACAGGAATCTGGCAACCACTAAACAGAAATGTTAGAACAAACAACTTTTACTTCAGCGTGTACAAATGCCCTTGCCCTGCAGTTGTGTGTTCAGTAGAGATGGGTACCGTTCACCAGTGTGCGAACCATACCAGGATCTTTGGGGGAGCGGGGGGGGGGGGCAAAAAAAAATTCTCAGAGCGTTTCCCTGAGTCTCGCAACTTCCACGGCTTGCATGAGAGAGAGAGAGAGAGAGAGAGAGAGAGAGAGAGAGAGAGAGAGAGAGAGAGAGAGAGAGAGAGAGAGAGAGAGAGAGAGAGCGCCCGCGGAGAGAGAGAGAGAGAGAGAGAGAGAGAGAGAGAGAGAGAGAGAGAGAGAGAGAGAGAGAGAGAGAGACTCCAGCTCACTGCACTGCCGCGGAGAGAGAGAGAGAGAGAGAGAGAGAGAGAGAGAGAGAGAGAGAGAGAGAGAGAGAGAGAGAGAGAAAGAGAGAGAGAGAGAGAGAGAGAGAGAGATAAGATAAGATAAGTTATTCCTTTATTGATCCCCTTGGGGAAATTCAGGCATCATAGCAGCATAGGGGGGAGGGGGGGGGGGTACAGGTAGTAAAACAACACAGTGTACAGGTAGTAAAAACAACACAGGCAGTGTAAACAATTTGGTCAATATGGTCAATATAATTTACTATCTGACTAGCTGAAGACATATTCACATTATTCACAGTGTCACATAAGGTGCAGTATGCATGAGGTAGTGTTATAATTTACTATCTACTGAGTATATATTATTCACAGTATCACGGTATCCACTGAAGTATACATTATTCACAGTATCACAGTATCACAGTGTCCACATAAGGTGCAGTAAGCCTAAGGTAGTGTAGGTTGTCCTCCTTGGGTTCCTATAAGTCCCAGGTCAATGTCTGGTAGCAGTCGCTGTCGCTGCCCCCTGTTGTGGAGCCTGGAGGCTGCTAGTCGCTGCCCACTGTTGTGGAGCCTGATGGCCGCTGGTATGAAGGACTGTCCGAGGCGGTTAGTTGAGTGTCGTGGGGGAATGAGTCTGTGGCTGAACGAGCTTCTCATCTTGACTAGCTCGTCGTAGAGGGGGTGGTAGGGGTTCTCCATGATGGCAGCCAGCTTCCTTATCATCCCCCTCTCTGCCATCACCTCAAGTCTAGGTAGCTCGACTCCCACCACAGAGCTAGCCTTCCTCACCAGCTTGTTGAGCTTGTTGGTGTCCCTTGAGTTGATGTAGCCTCCCCAGCATGCCACAGCATAGAAGAGGATGCTGGCCACAACAGACTGGTAAAAAGACTGCAGCAGTCTGTTGCACACATTGAAGGACCTGAGTCTCCTCAGGAAGAACAGCCTGCTCTGTCCCTTCCTGTAGAGGGCCTCTGTGTTATCCGACCAGTCCAGTTTATTGTTCAGGTGTACCCCAAGGAACTTGTATGAGTCCACCATCTCCACATCCACCCCTCGGATGGAGATGGGAATCGGGGGGGGCCTCTTCTTGCCCCTCTGGAAGTCCACCACCAGCTCCTTGGTCTTAATGGTGTTGAGTTGGAGGTGGTTGCTGTCGCTCCACCCCACGAAGCTCTCCACCAGGGCTCTGTACTCCTCCTCATCATCGTCGGTGATGTAGCTTACGATGGAGGAGTCGTCTGAGAACTTCTGCAGGTGACACCCGCTTGAGTTGCGGCAGAAGTCTGAGGTGTAGAGGGTGAAGAGGAAGGGTGACAGCACAGTTCCTTGGGGGGCGCCGGTGTTGCTCACCAGTACGTCAGACTGACTGTCCTTTAGTCTGACGTACTGTGGCCTCTCAGTGAGATAGTCCTTGATCCAGGCCACCAAGACATGCTCCAGCTGCATCGCGGAGAGCTTCTCCGCTAGCAGTGACGGCTGGATGGTGTTGAAGGCGCTGGAGAAATCAAAGAACATAATCCTCACTGAGCTGCGCGGCTTCTCCAGGTGCGTGTACGCTCTGTGGAGCATGTAGATGATGGCATCCTCCACCCCAATGTTTGCCTGGTATGCAAACTGCAGGGGGTCGAGGGAGTCACGCACCAGGGGCTTGAGGTGTTGCAGGACCAGTCTCTCAAACGTCTTCATGACGTGTGACGTCAGAGCGACTGGCCTGTAGTTGTTGAGGGTGCTGGGACGTCCCTTCTTGGGCACCGGGACAATGCAGGAGGTCTTCCAGAGCTGGGGCACCCTCTCCAGCCTCAGGGAGAGGTTGAAAAGATGCTGGAGCGGTGCTGCCAGCTGCTCCGCACATACTTTGAGCACCCTGGGATTGGTGTTGTCCGGTCCTCTGGCCTTGTTTACACTAATCCTGGAGAGCTGCCTACTGACCTGACTGCTTGTGATCGTCAGGGTTGGGGGTGGTAGGCAGCCTGTTGATGTTGGCGGTGGGGTGCCGGTGCTGATGGGTGTGGGTGGGTGGGGGGTGGGGGGGCTGCTTTGTAGGTGTGATCTGGTGCTGGTGTCGATGGGTGGGGGGAGGGGTGTGGGGAGGCCACACTGGTCAAAGCGGTTGAAAAATGAGTTGAACTCGTTTGCACGCTCTGGCGGGCCCTCAACAGCTGTGCCCTGCTGTTTGAAACCAGTGATCTTCCTGACCCCCGCCCACACCTCCCTGGTGTTGTTGGCCTGTAGTCTGCCCTCCAGCCTGTCCTTGTAGCTGACCTTGGCTGCCCTTAGCTCTTTTTTGAGCTCCCTTTGGACAGCCCTGGCCTGCTCAGTGTCCCCTGCCATGAAGGCCCTCTTTTTCCTGTTTAGCAGGTGTTTAATGTCCTTGCTAATCCAGGGTTTATTGTTTGAAAAGCAGCGTACCTTCTTTGTGGGTACGATGCTCTCCTCACAGAACCTGATGTAGTCTGTGATGCAGTGGGATAGTACATCAATGTCATCACCATGGGCCCTCTCAAACATGTCCCAGTCTGTCGACCTGAAACACTCCTGTAGCTCCTCCTCGACGTCGTCAGACCACTGTGGGACAGACCTGGTGGTTGGAGGCTGTCTCTTAATGAGAGGCGTGTATGTAGATACAAGCCTCACAAGGTTGTGGTCTGACTGGCCGAGGGGGGGCAGGAAAGTCGCACTGAAAGCCTCCTTCACGTTAGCATACAGGAGGTCCAGTGTTTTGTCTCCCCTGGTGGGCAGGTGACATACTGGGTGAAGTTTGTCAGGGTCTTGTTCAGTCTGACATGATTGAAGTCCCCATTGATAAAAATAAATGCATCCGGGTGTTTTGTCTGAAGCGCCGCGACAGTGGAGTGTATGACGTCACTCGCCTGCGCCGCCGCCGCGCTGGGTGGGATGTAAACAGTCAGAGCCAGGATGTGTGTTATTTCTCGCGGTAAATAGTATGGCCGCAGACTCAGTGCCAATAGTTCAATGTCGGGGGCACAGATACGTTCCTTAATGGTGATGTGCCCCGGGTGGCACCATTTGGAGTTAACAAAGACAACAAGCCCTCCGCCTCTCCGCTTGCCGCTCTGTTTACTCCGGTCGGCGCGCACCAGCATGAAGCCCTCCTGTTCGATTGCACTGTCCGGGATGTTATCGTTCAGCCAGGATTCTGTAAAGCACAGTAGGCTTGCCTCTTTGTACTCACGCTGGTTGTTCATCAGGGCTGAGAGCTCGTCCGTCTTGTTGGCCAGCGATCGCACGTTCCCCATCACGACAGAGGGCAGGTAAGGCTTGAATCTCCTGCTATCCTTCCTCCTGCCTCTCACGTTCGTGCCAGCTCTATTTCCCCGTCTTCGTATCCTTATTTCGGCTGGAAGATCCCTCGGTGGCTCTGCAACTCTGTCTCGAAAGCAGAGTAGAGCCTCCCGCGGGTAAACCAGTCCGCCGGTGTTGTTGTTGTTGTTGTTGTTGTTGTCGTCATCCTGCCGCGGGTAAACCAGGTGTGCTTGTCCATTGTTCAGCTGTGCTCGACCGAACTTGCCTAACTCAGCTCAGCTAACTTCACAGAAGTTGTTAACAAATGCCTTAACTTGGTCTAAAGCAACGCACAGTCACTTAGACACCTATTAAGTAAGTAGAATTACAAAAAGAAATAAGTAAGAAAGTAGTAAATGGGATAAGAAATAAAGGGGGTGGGAAGTGCTATGAAAGGCTGCCACTCACCTCGGCGCCACTACTACTACTACGAGAGAGAGAGAGAGAGAGAGAGAGAGAGAGAGAGAGAGAGAGAGAGAGAGAGAGAGAGAGAGAGAGAGAGAGAGAGAGAGAGAGAGAGAGAGAGAGAGACTCCAGCTCACTGCCGCGGAGAGAATTACATTTGTTTTTCTGGCAGTTTTATTAAAAGTCACTCCTCATCTCCAGTAGGCAAAAAAATGCAACATTATCGCCACCCACCTGTCCTGATGGTCTGCCCAATTCTCAAAATCTGCATGTCACAGAAGTAGTCCCCGCAGCAAGTTGCTTCGCCTTCTTTGTAAAATCTAAATTGGTTAGAAGGCTTACTACTTTTATATTCCGTTTAACTTTCGACATTATCCTGGATGCGTCTATGTGTGCCTGCAGAGTGCAGACTGCAGTGCAGCGCCACCACGCAAGAATAGCATGCATGTTGCATGCGTATTACGAGTAGGGTATATCTGCAGTGCCGCAACCCCATAGATTTATGCTATTGTCTATTACGGTGAATTTGTGCGCAAATCATTAATACATCAAAATAGCCTAATTTTATTATTATACACGATGATGACGATACAGAAAATTACAGAAAGATTTGAAATGCATGGCAAAAATTGCATTTATTGTCAGTATTTTAGAGACCCCCCAAACATTCACAAATCATGTTTTCAGGGGAGCTGATGTCTGATCTAAGGGAGCCATGGCTCACCGAGCTCCCCCATGATTCGCACCCTGCCGTTCACATTTGAACCGATACGGTACCGGTACCTGTGAATCGATACCGGTACCCAACGGTACCTTTTTTCTGTACTTTAGTCTCTAAAAATGTAATCTACCTATCTCAGTTGTGAAAAAAAATATCCAAACTTCAAATAACCACACTTTCGACAGTTTTCGGCTTGCCCCGACTGCTTTGTTGTTGAATCAAGTCAAATCCTAGGTAAGCGTATATTGTGCGTGTGAACGTTGACATGAAAAGAAAAAAGTAATTTTTTTTTAATTTTTTTTTTAATTTTTATTATCATGTAATCTTTCGCGGGCCGGTCAGAATCATCCCGCGGCCGTACAATGCCCAGGTCTGCCCTAGAGGGTTTTTAGGCAATTGTCCTTCACATCTCTTTGAGGCATATATTGTATTATATGTAATTGTTTTTATATGTGTAAATAAACAAAACAGAAAACACATGCACCAGGGGAGTGTGTGGTGTATGATGTGAGTATAAGAACACATGCACCAGGGTGTTCCATGCATGTGTGGTGTTTAAGTTTAAGTTTATTTGGAGGGCGGCTGGGTGGCGCAGCGGAGATTGCGCTTGTCTCCAATGCAAAAGACTCCGGTCTCGAATCCGGGTGTCAGAATTGCCTCCGGCTTGGGCCAGCCATCATACTAACTCAATTGGCAGAGTTAGAGGGTGGAAGTCGATGGGTGGGGATTTGGACGTTGTGGACAGCGACTCCTACAGGTCAGTTGGTGGACGCCTGCACAGCAGAGACAGGAAGTAGCGGGGGTAGTCTGAGCCTCCCATGCGTTACACCTCGCCACTGTCCGTGCTGGCAGGTGAAAAGATGTGCCAGGCTGCCTCCTCGTGTACCGGAGGGGACACATGATGCAAGGCTTCTATCCTCCCTACAACCGACCAGTGGGGGGCATAGTCGAGCAACGTTCAAGACAGGGGAGGGGAGAATTGGAAATACGAAATTGGGATGGGAGGAAAATAGAAAATAAGGAGAAAAAGTGGATTAAAAAAAAGTGTAAGTTTATTTGGATCCCCAGCAGTGCTGTGGCTATTCTTCCTGGGGTCCATAACACGTAAAATACAGTTACAGACTTTACACACTCACAACATTCACATGGCATACAAACAATTAAAACAACAATACATACTCCTAATCAATTCATAATACAATACAACATTACCTACTCATAATTCATTCATAATACAATACAGCATAATATACTATTTAGCTTTTACATACATTATCTATGTTCATATCAACCAATTATACAATCTTCTAATAATATATCCATATCAGACACATACCTTTTCATCTACATATATCCCTATCTCTTTATCAGACACATACATTTTCATTTACGTACACACTATCTATTAGGAAATGTCAATTTCTTTGGTTGAAAATGTTGTTTTACCAAGATTATGAACCGACATTTACTATTCTCCTGCTTAACATGTCTGGGAAGAGAGTTCCATTCCTGCATACCACAGAACATGACAGTGTGGTCAGATGTGAGTATAAGGCTACGATCCATCATTCCTCCCCTTGGCCCTACGGCTTGGCCCTACCCCTCAAGTCACCCTTCAGAGCGGAGCCACAAGGGGTGAATTGCACTATGAAATGGGACATCACTAGCACTCAGTTGCCGACAGCGTAATGACGCAACTCACCCACACGCTGACTGTTTACATTACTTACAGGCAGCTTACATCAGAAGGACCATGAAGCTTGCTCTGCATACCATGTAAATTATAATGAATGTCTTCAGTGTTTATGCTTGTATATAAAAAGGTTTTGGGTATCAAACTCTTGACATTTTAAATAATAATAATAATTCATTTAATTTATATAGCGCTTCTCAATAACCCGAAGTCGCTGACAATAGTCGGAAGCAAAAGTAAAAACTAAGAAACAAAAGCAAAGAAACAAAAACAAAGAAACAACAAAGAAACAAAAACAAAAGGAACATGATACCATGGGGGGAACAGGGAAGACAGCATGATAGCACAAAAAGACTGGAGACAGACATCAATCAGGTTGGAGAAGGGGGGGGGGGGGGGTTATGGGTGGGGGGGGGTTGAAGGCAAGGGAGAACAGGTGGGTTTTGAGGCGAGCTTTGAAGGTGGAGAGTGTAGGGGAGTCTCTGATGGACTGGGGGAGGGAGTTCCAGAGTCTGGGAGCAGTACGAGAGAAGGCCCGGTAGGGAAGAAGGAGATCAGTCAGGTAGGGGGGGGCCAGGCTGTGGAGGGCTTTGAAGGTGAGGAGTAGTGTTTTAAAGTTTATGCAGTGTTTGATCGGGAGCCAGTGGAGAGAGTGGAGGACAGGAGTGATGTGTTTGCGGGACCGGGTGTTAGTGAGGAGGCGGGCGGCTGAATTTTGGACCATTTGCAGTTTATGGAGGGAGCGGGAGGTGATACCAGTGAGGAGGGAGTTGCAATAGTCCAGGCGGCAGGAGATGAAGGCGTGAATGAGGGATTCAGCAGCAGGGGGGGAGAGGCAGTGACGGATTTTTGCAATGTTGCGGAGGTGAAAGTAAGATATTTTTACGATGGAGCGGACGTGGGGGTCAAATGAGAGGGTGGGGTCAAGGAGGACACCAATGTTTCGGACTAGGGGGGAGGGGGTGATGGTGTGGAGTCGTTGATGGTGAGTGTGATGGGTCCGGATCTGGTGAGCGTGGTTTTGGTGCCAATAATGAGAAGTTCAGTCTTGTCACTGTTCAATTTGAGGAAGTTGTGATCCAAGTTTGGAGTTAGGTAATGCAGGATTCGATGTGACTGAGGGGTGGGCTGTGGGGGGATTGTGTACTGATGTAGATTTGGGTGTCATCAGCGTAGCAGTGGAAGTTGAGGTGTTATTTTTTTGTTATTTTGTAGCACAAGTTTAATCAAATGTTAGTCATGTTCTTTATATTCATACAGTATGTCAGTCAAATAGAAAATGAATGGGTGAAACTATAATAAAGCATATACAGTAGTACTACATGGTATTGCATGGTACTACATGGCAGTATAGCGTACTACATGATACAACAGAATATGACCATGGTAGTACAGGGTACAACATGGTATTGCAGGTTAATACAGAGTACTGCAGTGTATTACATGGTACTGGTAGTAATAATAATAATAATAAATTTAATTTGTAACGCACCCTACATTCCTGAGTCTCAGAGTGCTATTCCTGGACTCAATACCTTCATCTGTTTTTTGTGTGTTCCTTAACACTGAAGAATTGTCGCTTTGTTTTGGGTACTGGACTCTGCCTTGTTACTGGACTGCCTCGTAATCCCTACGTTTCTATTAATGACATTCTCCGTTTTCTTTTTCTCCACGAGTGGATTATCAATAAACTGCAGAGCTGCAGAGCCACAGAGCCAACTCTGCTCTGGGCAGAGCCACAGAGCCGCAGAGCCCTACTCTGCTAAAGGACATTCCCCCCGAATGCATTTACATTATTTTTGCTCATTTCTGTTTGTGAAATAAATACGCCCATCGTTTTTGGCTAACTCTGAACCACCTGTCTGTGTCGTGCTGTTGGGGTTGTTTACAAACCATAACACTAGCAGCGCTATTCTGGATGGATTGCAGTTTTTGAATGCCTTTACTAGGGATCCCGATGAGGAGTGCATTACATAATCCAGCCTGGAGGAGACGAAGGTGTGGATGAGTTTCTCTGAATCTGCCAGAGTGAGTGAGGAGCGGAGTTTTGAGATGTTCCTGAGGTGAAAGAAAGAGGTCTTGCAGATGTATTTGATGTGAGTCTCGAATGAGAGGTGGGGGTCCATTTTCACGCCCAAGTTACTGACAAGGGTGGAGAGAGGAATGTTCTGGCCGGAGAAGGAGATGGTGGTGATGGTGGATGACCGGACCTGGAGTGGGGTACCAACCATCCGTTTTGGAGCTGTTGACCTCTAGAAACCTGTGGGTCATCCACGCCATAGGGCGTAATCCACAGAGAATGGATTGCGCGAAGCAAATTGCATTCGCGGAGCCTGCTCTGCGTCTGCGAGCTATCCATGAAAACACATTGCTTGATGAGATACCAGCGCAGACACGCCCAATATGTGTAGCTCGCGAGCAGTCCACACTCTGCCCCCCTGACAGTGCTCTTGGCAGAAATGTGTGTGTCGAAATGTAGCGCGCTGTCCAAAAAATGAAAATTTATTCGAAATCAAGATGGAAAGCAGTAAAAAGAAACTTGCAGTTAAAACCAAGAAGGCAAACGACACATGCCGTTCCTTCGAATGTGGAGAGATCTAATTCTGTATTTTAATCTGTATTTAACCTTTATCTATTCGGTGAAGACCAGTTATTCCAATTATAGAATTTACATTATCTAACTGTCCCACTTTGTCCCACCAAAATCTGACTGTTGACCCCCACCCCCCCCCACTCCATCCATTAACTCAACTGAACTGTCATACTATTCATTTGCACTAGCACTATTGCACTTTGGACATTGATATTATATTATTGATGTTATTATTTATACATGCTATATTCAGTATGTTTGTATGTGGTGATGCTCTAAACCCAATTTCGTTGTACCAACAATGACAATAAAGATTATATTATTTTGCACTCCTCTATACATTACGAAGTAAACTAAATACAATACAAAATGAACGGAATACTAAATAAAATAGATCTTATGAGTTATGAACAGTATCTAACTTGTTCGAGAAATATAAAGCCGAGTGCCAATAGCCTTCGCAACGCGTGATTTAGAAATAAGGCTATAGCTCACATTTCAAACGCTTGCTTCTGAGATGATCAATACAGTAAATTTATTTCTGATATAGGTGCTGATCAGCAGTAATGTAATGTCATGATTATTATTATTCTGAAGTTATTATTATTATTATTATTATTATTATTATTATTATTATTATTATTATTATTATTATTATTATTATTATTATTATTATTATTATTATTATTATTATTATTATTGTTGTGAAGGATCAGATTAAACCGAATATATATATTTATTTATGGATATATATTTAATAGTATTTGTATATCGTTTGATATCCCTTGTATATTCCTTGTACATATACACTGAATATCCCTTTAGTCTACTAACAGCCCATAATAGTTTCATTCTCTCATTGGACAAGAACTTGGCGCCAGCAGCCAAGCCCCTTGGTTCAAGTTCAATCGTGCCGACGAACATGTCGTTACTAGCCCGGTTCCGCGTAGGAATAAGTCTGGCGAAATACGAATGGTACTATTTGTTCACAGCGCATATATATATGGCGCAAGTAAAGTAGAACTTTCTTTTTAGTCCCTTAGCCCTTAGTTCTTTACCCTCCAACCTAGTGGCAAGACGTTAAGCCTCACCCACGATACACGTGTGGTGCAGTATGGTCAACTTGGCCTCAGAATGGCATTGAGACATCGTGTGGATTAATAGTTGAATTGTCATAGTTTGGCACTATACCGTCGAGTGGGACGTATTTCTATTAAGTTAATAATAGTCTATTATGTATGGTGCATCGTTCGGTTAGAGTTATACAGTGAGTAGTACCCCCATCGTTTCCTCGCGTTATCTAGAGTCTTAACCAGGCTGGGCAGACCACGTGTGGTGCTTTCATCCGAGGAGTTCTGGGCTAGGACGAGTGGACCTGCACATTGGATTACCTTACCCGGACGACGGCGAGCCCTACACGGCTTGGATTATCTACTTGCTTTGGGTGCTTTGATTTATGCCATGGATAACAGCCAACACTGTTGAGTGTTGGAACTACCCCCCGAGAGGAGTCCAGGTGAGACGGCGCTCTACCCCGAGTGAGGTCGCCTCACGTCTCTTCGTTGTGGACCGGCAGCTACCGTCTACAAGAGGGCCCAACTGTATTCATCTGTGGACCAAGGTTCTGTGGGCACCGTGTTCAGCACTCTGAATTCTCCCAAGAAATCGTTGGCCAGATGGGATATCGCCGGCGGCTCTCCTAACCCCCCCCCCCCCCCCCCCTACTGACTTACAACCAGCAGGACCCCCCCTTTAGTATATCCAGCTATAATCATTAAGTACCATCGCTATAGTTCCCTAAAGAACCAGGTTGTATACTTGCTTCCTGCGTAACCAGAGATTGGACATTCAATGTTGATTTGCCTACGAATACTCATTTGCCTTACAAGTGCATTCAAATCATAAATGTCATTAAGTGAACGTTGTATATACCCTTTGCTATATATTAAATATTCGACTTATACATTTGTGTGGACTTGGTTTCATGGTGGGAAAGTGTTCATCATATCTATATCATGTACTGTGTGGCCAGTAGTTAAAGTACATAAAGCGGTAGTGGTTTAATGATACCATACTTATCAATACAGTCAGGGAATTGTACCCCTCAGTTACAATTGGTCCTTCGAGCCGGAGGGTAACTAGTGTAATATTAATATAGTGTTATTAATATTGAAATGGCCTATGATGAACACTCCACGAAACGGTCCTCCTAACGTAGAACGCCCGCGGCGCAGACGACAGACACCTCAGTACTTAGAGGATTACGCTGTCAGTCAACTACCTAGTCTTCGACAAACGGTAAACGCGGTAAAAGTAGAAAGTAAAATTATGTCTGACCTTAACGACCAGGTTACCCCGACCACAGAGGCCCTAGTGGGTTCTAATGTAACTGACCAAGCTCACGGTGGGGACCAGGAGGGAGCTGACATGCCTTTACCCCCCGCCAATACCGAAGAAGTAGTCCCCGACCAGCCCCGGGAGGAAGACAACACTACAGAGAGAGAACTCTGCACGGAACAAGATGAGGAGAGCGCCGAGGAGATAGAGCTCCAGGACTCCACAACGAGTACAGCCAGGAGCGGCTCACCTCTACAACCGTCTTCCCCCAGCGAAGCGGAGAGGATGCTATCACAGGCGTTCCTCGTCAGCCTGACAGCCTCTACCGAACGCGATCGACTCCAGGGTGAACGCGATCGACTTCAGGGTGAACGCGATCGACTCCAGACGCAGCAACGGAGCGAAGAAGAGCGCATACGCCTGGAGATGAGACGCCTTCAGACGGAAGAGAATATGGCCAGAGACCGAGCAGACACCCAGCGCGCCGCTGACGGTGCCCAAAGAGAGGCAGAGCGCGACCTCGCTCTCATCCAGCGCAAAACCGAGCGCGACAGACTACAGGGCGAGCGCGACAGACTACAAGCGCAGCTAATGGAGCAGCTGATCACCAAGGCAACACCCTCTCCCTCCGCCAGGGGTTCAAGGAACTCGTCGAGACAACAGTCAAGGGCAGCATCCCCTAACCGAGCAAGCGACCCTGAACTTGACCAACAGACCAAGCCTATACCCCCCGCAGACCCCCTTCCCCGACCGGTCCAAGCGAGACCCAGCTACAAGGAAGGAGCGGCATACACTGCGGAGAAGCTAAATAAACGACTACAGGATATAGAGGACCTGATAGAAGAAGAAGAGGGAGAGGAGGAGAACCAAGCCCGACGACAGCACAGTACTCCACCGGACCAGGAGGTCCAGTACTGCCCAGGCTATACCCCCGTGGCGCTGCGCTACAGACCCCCGACTCTATTCACGGGTGAGCATGACGCACGACCAGCCCCGAGGAATAGCACCTGGACCAGCGGGCCATGGTACCCTGCCGGTACCAGCCCACAGAGAGGCGCAAGAGGAGACTCGCCTAGGAGGCCTCTCCCCCAACGCTCGCCGATGTATCAGCCATCCACGGCGTCATACATTGGCACACCGACGTTTCCAGACTTCACCTATGAGAATCGAGCACAGTACACGGAGCTCCGGATGTGCTTAGAGACAATGATGGTGGATGTCGCTGATGAACGCCACAAGTATGCAATATTACTGAAGCACCTGAAAGTACCCCGAGCGCACAATATAGCGCTAGCCTATGCCACCTCTACGACCCCATACACCGCGGCTCTAGCAGCGCTGGACCAGAGATATGGACGTATATGGGATTACGTAATCCAAGAGATAAGGCATATTGACCGCCTACCCCCAGCAACAGACAATCGCTCATTAGACGACCTGTCTATAAAAGTGCAGTCCCTGGTAGGGATGCTGGGAGCGCAACGAGAAAAGGGTATGCACAAGCTATACGCCAACTCTAACGTCGAGAGGATTTTAGAGAAGCTGCCACCCGCCAGACAAGAGCGCTTCAGGCGGCAGAGAGACCACCGTGATCCTAACGGTCCCGAACCATCCCTCCTCGATCTAGCCGACTTCCTGGCGAGAGAAGTCAGCAGCCTACGACTGGATACGTTCGTGCGGAGCACACCAAGCTCCAGAGAGGGACCCAGGAGAATAAACGATGGAAGAAGATCGGTGACTGTCATGCACCAATCAGAATCAGTACCGAGCAGTAAGAACCACAGTACCCCCTCGAGAAAAGAGAAGTGGAAGATGGTGTGCCCGTACTGCGAGAAGGAACACTGGCTGTCACAATGTGACCTGTTCACAAAGATGAATGCAGAAGAAGTGAGTCAATGGATAAAGTCCAACAGGCGCTGTTACCGATGTGCGCGCAGTCACATGGCAGCCGAGTGCCGCCTAAAGAAGAGGTGCAGTCGGTGTGACGGAGCCCACCTAGATGTCCTACACGACAGTAACAGAAGAAAGCCTGCATTTGCACTACAGAAACACGTCGCAGAGGACCCAGCAGCAGATGAAGAGGTCCGACACAGTGTGAAGAACAGTTTCTACGTGGACAACTGTTTACAAAGCGTTTCGACTCAAGAAGAAGCCGAGGCTCTCCTACTCAAGCTACGCGCCTCCCTGATCAAAGGCGGCTTTGATCTCAGGCAGTGGGCCAGCAGCGACCCGCACGTATTGCGCAGCCTCTCCCCCGCGGACAAGGCTGCCAGCAGCGAGACCTGGATGGCGACCATCCCAGGAGAAGCCCAAGAAATGACACTAGGACTAGTCTGGCGCTTCAAAACAGACTCGCTCCACTATAGACACAAACCCCTGACCACGGAGCAGGGAAGGTCGACGGCGATACCGACCACCAGACGGAGTGTGTACAGAACACTCGCCAGAGAATATGACCCGTTGGGATGTATTCTACCTTACACCACCAGGGCAAAGATGATTGTACGAGCACTATGGGACAAGGACCAGGGCTGGGACGACCCAATACCCGCACCCCTTGCCTCCACATGGAGAGAGTGGGAGACGGAACTCCGCTCACTCCCAGGCGTCAATATACGCCGCAGCTACTTCCCACCCACAGTGAGGCCAGAGACATGCAAGATGGATCTACACGTCTTCAGCGACGCCTCCGAAGTAGCCTATGGATCAGTGGCCTACTTGCGTGCCCAAGAGAAGGGAGGAGAGATACACACCGCCTTCATCCTGGCTCGCTCAAGAATAGCCCCACGAAAGCAACAATCTATCCCGCGTCTAGAGCTCTGCGCAGCCCTAGCAGGAGCGCATCTAGCCACGTTAATCCAACGTGAACTCACCATCCCGGTGCAAAGAACAATCTTGTGGTCAGATTCCACGACAGTACTCACATGGATCAAGTCTGATTCATGCAGATACAAGGTCTTCGTGGGAGTCAGAGTCACAGAGATTCAAGAGTTAACAGAAGCAGCAAGCTGGCGGTATGTGGACACCAAACACAACCCAGCTGACGTCATCACCCGGGGAATGTCCCTAGATGACCTCACCCGTCATAACATCTACAGTGACGGACCAGAGTTCCTCAAGCTCCCGGAAGGAGAGTGGCCTACGCCCACCCCACGGGAGGCGAGTAAAGAGGAGGCTGAGAACAAGAAACCTATGTTCTGTGGACTGAGCACAGTCGCCTCCACAGACCCCAACATAGATGATTGCCTCACCCTACAGAGTGCGCAACTAAAGACATTTCTGTGGCACCACCCAGAGATTCAGCCCACTGCCGACATTTCAGCAGCTGACTACGAAGAAGCAGAACTTCTTCTACTACAACGAGCCCAGAGAGACTCGTTCCCCGACGAGCTAGACTGTCTACAGGGAGGAAAGCCCGTCCCATCAGACAGCAGATTGCTCCACCTGGCACCCGAGAGCGACGCCCATAATCTCTTCAGAGTGGGTGGTCGTCCGCGGAGGGCCCCCAATCTACCGGATGACGTTAAGTACCCGATAGTCTTGAACAGCCGACACAAGGTCACAGAGCTGATCATAAAGAAATACGACAAGGATGTACACCACGCAGGAGCAGAGAGAGTCTTCGCGGAGATCAGACGTCGCTATTGGATACTTCAAGGAAGAGAAGCAGTGCGCCGCTTCCAGCGAACCTGTCTAGACTGCCGAAAGTGGCGCGCGCAGCCCAGCATACCCCGGATGGCTGACCTACCTCCCTGTCGCCTCCGACTCGGCGACAAGCCATTCCACTCCACAGGCATGGACTGTTTTGGCCCGTTGTATATAAAGAAAGGAAGAGGAACCGAGAAGCGGTGGGGTATTGTATTCAAATGCATGACCACCAGAGCGATACATATCGAACTCCTTCCAACCATGAGCACAGACTCATTCCTTATGGCCTTCCGAAGATTCACATCACGGAAAGGAAAACCGTCTACATTGTTGTCTGATCACGGGACAAACTTCAAAGGCGGAGAAAGAGAGCTGAGAGAGAGCTTCCAAGGTATGGGCCCAGAACTTAAGACCCACCTCGCTCCATCCCAGATTGACTTCCAGTTTAATCCCCCGAACGCACCCCACTTCGGTGGAACCTGGGAACGAGAAGTACGTTCTATAAAGACAGCCCTGTACGCCGTGCTTGGGGCCCAGACTGTAGCGGAAGAAGTCCTAATGACAGTCCTCACGGAGATCGAGGGAGTATTGAACTCCAAGCCCCTCGGCTACGTCTCCAGTGATATAGCAGATGTCGACCCAGTCACCCCCAACACACTCTTGATGGGGCGGCTGGACCCCGCGCTACCCCAGACAATGTACAGGCCTGAAGAAGCGAACGGCCGAAGAATGTGGAGGTACAGTCAAGTACTAGCTGACAAGTTTTGGAACAGCTTTCTACTCCACTACCTACCGTCTCTACAGACCCGCCAGAAGTGGGTAAAAGAGAGAGACAATTTGACAGAAGGAACAGTCGTCATGATTATCGACCAGTCACTACCCAGAGCTATGTGGCCGGCTGGCCGCGTAAGCAAAGTGAACACCGGTGCCGATGGCAAGGTCCGAGCAGCTGAGGTGCTCGTCCAAGGGCGAACTTACACACGACCCGTGGCGAGGCTAATAGAACTGCCCAGACTCCCAGACACTATCGATGACGACCATGACCCCACGACTTTGTGAGTTGACTGACCCTTACAGCGGACCTTGAGTGGTAGACAGTGCGGTTAATCTGTCTCTGCTTAGCTAATTAGGTGGGACTAATTAGGGGGCGGCTGTTGTGAAGGATCAGATTAAACCGAATATATATATTTATTTATGGATATATATTTAATAGTATTTGTATATCGTTTGATATCCCTTGTATATTCCTTGTACATATACACTGAATATCCCTTTAGTCTACTAACAGCCCATAATAGTTTCATTCTCTCATTGGACAAGAACTTGGCGCCAGCAGCCAAGCCCCTTGGTTCAAGTTCAATCGTGCCGACGAACATGTCGTTACTAGCCCGGTTCCGCGTAGGAATACGTCTGGCGAAATACGAATGGTACTATTTGTTCACAGCGCATATATATATGGCGCAAGTAAAGTAGAACTTTCTTTTTAGTCCCTTAGCCCTTAGTTCTTTACCCTCCAACCTAGTGGCAGGACGTTAAGCCTCACCCACGATACACGTGTGGTGCAGTATGGTCAACTTGGCCTCAGAATGGCATTGAGACATCGTGTGGATTAATAGTTGAATTGTCATAGTTTGGCACTATACCGTCGAGTGGGACGTATTTCTATTAAGTTAATAATAGTCTATTATGTATGGTGCATCGTTCGGTTAGAGTTATACAGTGAGTAGTACCCCCATCGTTTCCTCACGTTATCTAGAGTCTTAACCAGGCTGGGCAGACCACGTGTGGTGCTTTCATCCGAGGAGTTCTGGGCTAGGACGAGTGGACCTGCACATTGGATTACCTTACCCGGACGACGGCGAGCCCTACACGGCTTGGATTATCTACTTGCTTTGGGTGCTTTGATTTATGCCATGGATAACAGCCAACACTGGTGAGTGTTGGAACTACCCCCCGAGAGGAGTCCAGGTGAGACGGCGCTCTACCCCGAGTGAGGTCGCCTCACGTCTCTTCGTTGTGGACCGGCAGCTACCGTCTACAAGAGGGCCCAACTGTATTCATCTGTGGACCAAGGTTCTGTGGGCACCGTGTTCAGCACTCTGAATTCTCCCAAGAAATCGTTGGCCAGATGGGATATCGCCGGCGGCTCTCCTAACCCCCCCCCCCCCCTACTGACTTACAACCAGCAGGACCCCCCCTTTAGTATATCCAGCTATAATCATTAAGTACCATCGCTATAGTTCCCTAAAGAACCAGGTTGTATACTTGCTTCCTGCGTAACCAGAGATTGGACATTCAATGTTGATTTGCCTACGAATACTCATTTGCCTTACAAGTGCATTCAAATCATAAATGTCATTGAGTGAACGTTGTATATACCCTTTGCTATATATTAAATATTCGACTTATACATTTGTGTGGACTTGGTTTCATGGTGGGAAAGTGTTCATCATATCTATATCATGTACTGTGTGGCCAGTAGTTAAAGTACATAAAGCGGTAGTGGTTTAATGATACCATACTTATCAATACAGTCAGAAAATTGTACCCCTCAGTTACAATTATTATTATTATTATTATTATTATTATTATTATTATTATTATTATTATTATTATTATTATTATTATTATTATTATTATTATTATTATTATTATTATTATTATTATTATTATTATTATTATTATTATTATTATTATTATTATTAAATAAAAAATGTATTAATAATTAATTAATAAGAACTCCTCTCCTTCACTATAATCTAATTAGGAAATCAGATATAGGCCAGGGCCCTCATTCATCAACGTGTTCTACGCACAGATTTGTGCTTACCCTGTGCGTACGATCATTTCTAAGCAAAGAGTGGGATTCATCAATTTCAACTTGAACTTGACTCCGTGCTTACGTCTACGCACAGCTCGGACCATGCGTACCTGGCGCCCAGTGGTAGAATATATTATTACAACAAGGAAATGAGCTTCTGTGCATAATAACACTGGCATGTTCTGTACGAACCGTAGTTCATTATAGTTCATTGTAAAATAGCAACAGTAGTGTAATTATTGTCAAAACCCTATAAATAGCATTTGGAATAATAGATCTTTCTCTCAGAATGAATGCAGCATGGTTTATATAGCGTTATCGGAATATACGGGGTGTAGGCTACTGACTGACTGCGCTCCGCGTAGCTTGATTGATTGATTGATTGAAAAGTTTATTAACAGATTGCAGAATGGGTACAGTACAGTACAGCTCAGTACATACAATTGTTAATTGGGGATGCAGACCAGAGAAAGACTTTCGTCTTGTTTACATCAGGGTCCCCCATTTTCAATTCATCATAAATCCTGAAGCTCAACTCGTTATTATTTTGCGCAGACCGCAGAAACACGGGAACGTTTTGATTATATTTAAAAGGCTTTACGTTAAACGAAACAAGTGGAATTTCGAAGCTGTAAGCAGAATACAAGTCATATGAATATAGTGTTCTTCCCCCTTTTTACTGTATAAGAAAGAATAGAAAACGCATTGCAATGACACCAGATAGTGGACAGACTATGATGGAATTCAAGTTCATGTATTGAAAGGCAGGCTACATCATACATGCAGTGAGATTCATTGTTCTTGTATATGCTCTCGTATTATTGTTTATATAGGCTACCCAATACTGACATCAAAATAGATTGTAGTATGCCTCTAGAAATCATATGCAGCAGGTAGAAAATTGACGGGAGATCCATTGCGATTTGGAATAAAATTGAGGAGAACTTTAATCCCTGGGTATTAATCAAACAACACGGGAAAAGGCAGTCATATTCCAGCGCGGTCTTTATTAGCCAACAACAAAATAGATGCCTCTAAAAATCATATAGCCAATTGAACACAACTAATAAAGGCATTCATATTACAGCACGGTTATAATGACACACAACCAACGCCAAACAGTGGTCAATGAACGGTCTTTATTAGTATTTTGAGCTGTCCAGGCAGAATTGCAGCAATGGTCTTAGGGAGCCGTTGATATCTGACATCACCGTTTACAAGTCCGCCTTTTATTTATCCCATAATACGCGATAGTGTCTTCTTGGTTCGACAGCAGTGAACATTATCTCCGTGGAGTTTCTCAGAGTTCCGCTCGGGTCAGTCCATTATTTCACATCCCATGGGGGGTGTTTCCTCACTTTCATGACCATATATGGATAATCATGCACGAGCATTGACGGTAGAACAAAGTGGTATTCATCAACACGGAGGAGCATAGAGCCTGCGTACGCACGTGTGATGAATCCCGACTTCCCTGTGCGTACACTGGTTCTACATTCCGTGCTTACGTGTGGAAATAGAACATGTTCTACGCACACATTGATGAATGAGGGCCCAGGGCTTTACAACTTAATAAATAATATATATTAAATGGGATAGGAACTAAATTAAATGTATACCATATACAATGAAATAATATTATAATCATATTGTGCTATATTCCGTTTATATCCCATTTAATTGTATTCAATCTCTTTATTAAGTTGTAAAGCCCTGGGCCCTCATTCATCAATGTGTGCGTAGAACATGTTCTATTTCCACACGTAAGCACGGAATGTAGAACCAGTGTACGCACAGGGAAGTCGGGATTCATCACACGTGCGTACGCAGGCTCTATGCTCCTCCGTGTTGATGAATACCACTTTGTTCTACCATCAATGCTCGTGCATGATTATCCATATATGGTCATGAAAGTGAGGAAACACCCCCCATGGGATGTGAAATAATGGACTGACCCGAGCGGAACTCTGAGAAACTCCACGGAGATAATGTTCACTGCTGTCGAACCAAGAAGACACTATCGCGTATTATGGGATAAATAAAAGGCGGACTTGTAAACGGTGATGTCAGATATCAACGGCTCCCTAAGACCATTGCTGCAATTCTGCCTGGACAGCTCAAAATACTAATAAAGACCGTTCGTTGACCACTGTTTGGCGTTGGTTGTGTGTCATTATAACCGTGCTGTAATATGAATGCCTTTATTAGTTGTGTTCGATTGACTATATGATTTTTAGAGGCATCTATTTTGTTGTCGGCTAATAAAGACCGCGCTGGAATATGACTGCCTTTTCCCTTGTTGTTTGATTAATACCCAGGGATTAAAGTTCTCCTCAATTTTATTCCAAATCGCGATGGATCTCCTGTCAATTTTCTACCTGCTGCATATGATTTCTAGAGGCATACTACAATCTATTTTGATGTCAGTATTGGGTAGCCTATATAAACAATAATACGAGAGCATATACAAGAACAATGAATCTCACTGCATGTATGATGTAGCCTGCCTTTCAATACATGAACTTGAATTCCATCATAGTCTGTCCACTATCTGGTGTCATTGCAATGCGTTTTCTATTCTTTCTTATACAGTAAAAAGGGGGAAGAACACTATATTCATATGACTTGTATTCTGCTTACAGCTTCGAAATTCCACTTGTTTCGTTTAACGTAAAGCCTTTTAAATATAATCAAAACGTTCCCGTGTTTCTGCGGTCTGCGCAAAATAATAACGAGTTGAGCTTTATGATTTATGATGAATTGAAAATGGGGGACCCTGATGTAAACAAGACGAAAGTCTTTCTCTGGTCTGCATCCCCAATTAACAATTGTATGTACTGAGCTGTACTGTACTGTACCCATTCTGCAATCTGTTAATAAACTTTTCAATCAATCAATCAATCAAGCTACGCGGAGCGCAGTCAGTCAGTAGCCTACACCCCGTATATTCCGATAACGCTATATAAACCATGCTGCATTCATTCTGAGAGAAAGATCTATTATTCCAAATGCTATTTATAGGGTTTTGACCATAATTACACTACTGTTGCTATTTTACAATGAACTATAATGAACTATGGTTCGTACAGAACATGCCAGTGTTATTATGCACAGAAGCTCATTTCCTTGTTGTAATAATATATTCTACCACTGGGCGCCAGGTACGCATGGTCCGAGCTGTGCGTAGACGTAAGCACGGAGTCAAGTTCAAGTTGAAATTGATGAATCCCACTCTTTGCTTAGAAATGATCGTACGCACAGGGTAAGCACAAATCTGTGCGTAGAACACGTTGATGAATCAATGTGTGCGTAGAACATGTTCTATTTCCACACGTAAGCACGGAATGTAGAACCAGTGTACGCACAGGGAAGTCGGGATTCATCACACGTGCGTACGCAGGCTCTACGCACACCTGTCATGATGAATCCCACCTTGGCTCTGCGCCGAGGCTCGTGCACAATTTCATGTATTTGCATACCAGAAACGCCCCGATTAACCATATACGGTAATGGAATACACCCATGAAATGTGGAAAAATGGACTAAGCCGAGGGAAGCGTGTCATGAGACAGGCTGACAGACGTGTACACTTACGGTGATGTCGGATATGATATCTATTAACCATTGCTGCCTGGGCAGCGCAAACACTAATAAATACCGCGCTGGAATATGACTGCCTTTTCCCGTGTTGTTTGATTAATACCCAGGGATTAAAGTTCTCCTCAATTTTATTCCAAATCGCGATGGATCTCCCGTCAATTTTCTACCTGCTGCATATGATTTCTAGATCCTACAATCTATTTTGATGTCAGTATTGGGTAGCCTATATAAACAATAATACGAGAGCATATACAAGAACAATGAATCTCACTGCATGTATGATGTAGCCTGCCTTTCAATACATGAACTTGAATTCCATCATGTTTGTGTGCGGGACTCACAAGGCTGTTGTCACAATGGGTGGTACCGGTAATAATAACAGTCCACACGATCCATGCCATAGCCTATGTTCTATTAGGACATGATCTGTGATGACAAATGTTCTAGAATGTTTGATTAAGATATCATACTCTGACAGCATGCCTATGATCAACAAAAACGCGAACTTGAATCCCATCATATACATAGTCTGTCCACTATCTGGTGTCATTGCAATGCGTTTTCTATTCTTTCTTATACAGTAAAAAGGGGGAAGAACACTATATTCATATGACTTGTATTCTGCTTACAGCTTCGAAATTCCACTTGTTTCGTTTAACGTAAAGCCTTTTAAATATAATCAAAACGTTCCCGTGTTTCTGCGGTCTGCGCAAAATAATAACGAGTTGAGCTTTATGATTTATGATGAATTGAAAATGGGGGACCCTGATGTAAACAAGACGAAAGTCTTTCTCTGGTCTGCATCCCCAATTAACAATTGTATGTACTGAGCTGTACTGTACTGTACCCATTCTGCAATCTGTTAATAAACTTTTCAATCAATCAATCAATCAAGCTACGCGGAGCGCAGTCAGTCAGTAGCCTACACCCCGTATATTCCGATAACGCTATATAAACCATGCTGCATTCATTCTGAGAGAAAGATCTATTATTCCAAATGCTATTTATAGGGTTTTGACCATAATTACACTACTGTTGCTATTTTACAATGAACTATAATGAACTACGGTTCGTACAGAACATGCCAGTGTTATTATGCACAGAAGCTCATTTCCTTGTTGTAATAATATATTCTACCACTGGGCGCCAGGTACGCATGGTCTGACCTGTGCGTAGACGTAAGCACGGAGTCAAGTTCAAGTTGAAATTGATGAATCCCACTCTTTGCTTAGAAATGATCGTACGCACAGGGTAAGCACAAATCTGTGCGTAGAACACGTTGATGAATGAGGGCCCTGGCCTATATTTGATTTCATAGTTAGATTATATTCTAGTAGTGAAGGAGAGGAGTTATTCTATAGCTTTCATAGAACCTAAGGTCGCTTATGGGAAGAAATAACAGCCTGACACAACTTAAAAAGTGGGAAATTAGGGGTTAAAGGCCAAGTTGAAACCCACATCTTCAACTTGGCCTTTAATTAACCCCTAATTTCCCACTTTTTGGTAGTTTATTTTTATGGGGAGCCAGTGGTGGATGGGGTGGGGGTGATTGAATATGCATACTTTATGGATGCAGACAAAACAAAGCCCATCAGGTGAAGTAATGGTTGACTAGGTTTTGCCTGACATTCCTGCCCTCAACTGCTTGCCCATGAGGCAGGTGGGCAGCAGGTGGCTCCTGCCGGTCCGGGTCTTCATCCCCGTTCTCCCCGGGATGCCGGTCGACATCCATCGGCAGATCGACATCAATCGGCACCCCGGGTCTCGTGAGAATATTGTGCAGGATGCAGCACACCATGACAATATGGCACACCCTTGGGGGACTGTAAAGCATGGCCCCACCTGTTCGATCAAGGCATCTAAAGCGCATCTTTAGTAGCCAAATGTGCGTTCGATCACACCTCGCGTTCGGATGTGAGCCCGGTTATACGCTGCCTCTCCAACGTTGGCAGGATTACGCACTGGAGTCATGAGCCATGGCAGAAGTTGGTATCCGCCGTCACCTGTGATACAAAACACATACTTTTCTCCCCATACATCTGCAATGAATATTACAGCACAAACGACTTCTGAAAAACACTTTCTTACTCAGTAACCATATATTGCCATACATGGCTTGCATGGTTTGGAATAGACCGCTGTTCCGAAGGATGTAGCTGTCGTGTACCGACCCAGGGAACTTTGCAACTACGTCAGTAATCACATTACTGGCGTTACACACCACCTGCACATTTACGGAATAGGTATGTTTCCTATTCCGAAAAATTTGCTCATTTTCGCCGGGTGCAATATGCGTGCAGTCAATCGCGCCCACAACATTGGAGAACCCAGCAGTGTCAATGAAACCCGGCTTTGTCTCCTCAATGTCGCGTCTGGCTCGGGGAAATATAATGTACCTTGCCGCTCTGTGCAGAATGGCTGGAATAACGTCCCACATCGCCCTACTGATGGACGACTGGGCTATTCCAGAGCCACCTGCAATCGGTGTCTGAAAGGAGCCAGACGCCAGAACCTGCAGTGTTGCCAGCAGTTTCACTATCCCAGGTACCGCATGTGATCTCTGGGTGGCTGGATTTCATCAAGCAGATCGAGGATTGCTTGAGGGGGCAACCTGTATCTCCTGATGACTTCGCTGTCGGTGAAATCTAACAACGATACTCTCCTTCGATGCCTGGCGGCATTACGATGCCTTCGTCTGGCAATAACCACTTCTGCCATGATCACTTGCACATGTGACGCTGGCAATGATGCCTCTTTATAGATGCGCTATAGTTACCACTTTAATTAATAACAGTTGTCCAGCCCTGGCCTATATTTGATTTCATAAAAGAAAGTCATCACTATATTATATTGTGCACATTAGTTCATATTTGATTTAATGCATTGTATTATCTGTCTCTTAATGTCTGTCCGTATATAATGTTGCACCGAAAACGACCAAAGCAAATTCCTTATGTGAAAACTACTTGGCAAGGAACACCTTTCTGATTGCTCCTGATTTGATACAGCGCTGTTGCCTCACGGAGCAGGTGATTTATTGATTCATTGAAAGGTGACGGCAATTGTCCCTGATAACGGTAACGAGCGCATGACCCCAAATCCCATGGGTCGCTACAGTATAAATACTGCATGCAACTGTATGCATGTCCTCTTTCTTACAATGGCAGAAGATAGAAATTTGAAGCGTAAAGTATGATTCTCGGATCGCGAGTTGAAGGTCCTGACGGAAGAGGTCCAAACACATCTTGCCCAACTGAATGGGAAGACCACAACACCTGCAGCCAGGAAACAGATTTGGCATCTCATATCCCAGGCTGTGAGCGCCGTTGGGATATCCAGACGTAGCGGTTTGGATTGCCAACGGAGGTGGAGTGATCTGAAAAGGAGGACCAAGGCGAAGGTCTCATTCAATGCCTCCCAGGCAAGAGGAACAGGCGGAGGTCTTTCCCAAGAGGAGCCGCTAAACAGCTACGAGCAGACCGTGGAGCAGACGCTTGACCGTGGAGCAGACCTAAGCAAGTGCCTTCAGGACTGTGAAGGTATTTCTTATTTTTATTATCATGTTATTATTATCATTATTTATTATCACTATTAGCCTACCATTTCCACAACAAAATGTCTTGTATGAGCAACACGTTTCATTTGACTTTTAAACTGGGGTCAGTTTGTCTGATATAAATGTGCCATGACTTTCTAGATCAGCCGATGGTGATGGTGTGGACCTCACCCCGGGAGGACACCCCCTCAGGGCCATCCCACCTCCAACCACGCACCTCTGTGCCTCGTCCACCCGTGTCGGTGCCTGGCAACTGTGAGGTCATCGACCAACTCCTCTATGATGCACAGAGTAGGCAGACCTCCGCCCAAGTCCAGCTGGTCACCTTAATGGCAAGTCTGAACGAGAACATCACCGGCCTGAGGGCAGAGATGCAGGCTAACATCACCGGCCTGAGGGCGGAGATGCAGGCCAACCATAGCGCTACGCAGGCCAGCCTTAGCACGATGGTCGGGGTAGGGCTGGGCGATACTAGTACGATGGCGCGGCTCACGTTAGTCGCTGTTGGTTTTGCTCCGCAACGATTGTGCTTACTTTTAGTCATTATGTTTATTTTTACAAAACATTTTATGGAAAATACACTGGCGGGGACGTCATACGACCGCCAGTCACGTATAGACCTAAACTCCGGACTTAAAGAGGAGTTTAGAGACACTTTAGGCCAAGATTGGCCATCGGAGATCAGGCGGGACAGAGACAAAGACAAAGGCGGCAGCAGGAAGAAACACAGGGGCAGGAGAAGCGGAATCAGATTAAGGCTAAAAAGATCTGCTTACCGTCCGGCGATCCATCTTTCTGGCAAATGCACGTTCGCTGGAGAGCACGATGGATGATTTACGGGCGAGGGTCCGATTCCAGCGAGAGGTGAGGGACTGTAACATCATGTGCTTCACGGAGACATGGTTGAAACCAGCGACTCCGGATCACAGCGTCTCTCCCTCGGACTCCTTCACCGTCTTCCGAGCGGACCATACAGAAGCCTCCGGTAAGAGCATCAGTGGGGGTGTCTGTCTCCTTACGAACAATGGCTGATTAAGCCCAAAGGAGATTAAGATACTCTCCAGTTCATGCTCCCCGGACCTGGAACATCTGGCCATTCAATGTTTACCGTTTCATCTCCCCCGAGAATTCACCGCGATCATCATGATGGCAGTATACATCCCTCCCCAAGCGAATACCCCCAGGGCCCTGGCGGAGCTACAGGGACATCTCAACATCCACCAGATCAAGCACCCGGACGCAGCAATGATCATAGCTGGCGATTTCAACCAGGCGAATCTGAAGAAAGTGATGCCATCCTTTTTTCAGCACATCGCCTGCTCCACCAGGGGAGGAAACACGCTGGATCATTGCTACACCCCGCTCAGAGCCGGGTACAAGGCAGTACCGGCGCCGCCATTAGGGGGGCTACAAGCACATCGGATCACTACTCCATCTTCCTCATTCATGCTTACAGGCAGAGATCACGTGACGCTGTTGTGTCACGTGAGGTAAAGAGATGGTCCAACCAATCAGAGGCCACGCTTCAGGATGCCCTCGAAGATGTCGACTGGGGAATGTTCGAGGGAAGCGCCAGTGACGTCAGCGAGTTCGTAGACACTGTTGTTAGCTTCATAGCAACCTTAGCTGATAGTATCGTCCCCACAAAAAAGGCGAGGGTGTTCCCGATCCAGAAACCGTGGGTTGACAGTACTATCAGAGCAGCTCTGAAAACTCGCACCACTGCTTACAACCTGGGCAGAGAGACAGGAAATATGAACGAGTATAAAACAACAGTCTACACTCTGCGCAAGGCTGTTAAACTTGCTAAGAGGACGTATGCTGACAAAATGGAGGCACAAATGGCACAGAATGACACAAGAGGTTTATGGCGGGGACTGCAGACGATAACTGACTACAAAGTCAGCGCCTCCTCAATGGGGAGCGACAATGCCTCTCTCGCGGACAAACTCAACTCCTTATACGCTCGGTTTTGGGCAAACAGCTAGCTCACAGGCTAGTGACGTCACTGGCGCGCCGGCTGTTGTGGAGGGGGGGGGGGGCATCTGCGGGGGGGCGGGGACGCTCTCTCATTGACGGAACACAGTGTGAGAAGAGCATTTATGCAGGTGAACACCAGGAAGGCTGCTGGCCCAGATGGAATAACAGGATGCATACTTAAGTCCTGTGCTAACAAGCTAGCCCCTGTGTTCACCACCAGTGATGCAGTCGTAATATGGGAACTGCCCACACGCCACGTGCACGCGTGTGCACGCGCATACATGTGCCCTCAGTTGCGCACAGAACAGATGATTATTATGCATAACAATGTTTTAAATGTAATTGTAGTTACAATTTCTTTAATTGAATTAACTTAAACTAGAAAAGTAAATACAAACTAAATTAACAATGTAACTTAGAGTTATCTTACAGAAGGACAGTTTCCTTCAGACTGAAGCACAACTTGTCTCATCCTTCCAGTCGGGAGATTGATAGGGATTTCCTATCCCTCGTGAATTCTTAATTGATATAGTTGTGGACCAGTCGACCGAAAGACGAAGCGGAACACGGAGTATTTCAAACGGAGCTTTTATTCACAGAGAAGAAGAACAGTCACCCCGCGCGGGCACATCCTCTTGCACCAGTAGAAGAAGGAAGGCAGAATACATCACACTACATGTCATTTATACAGAGGAGGAGGGGAGGGGTGTGTGTGTGTATGTATTTGTGTGTGTAGTATGTGTGTGTGTGTGTGGTGTGTGCTTGTCTGTGTGTGTGCTTGTGTCAGAAGAAGGGGGGCTAGGGGGTAATGACTTCCAGATGTAGAGAGGGAGACAGGCCCCTACAAGGGTGCAGCCGTGTGTGAGTGTGTGTGTGTGTGTGTGTGTGTCTGTGTGTGTGAGGCCCGATGTAGGGAGACAAAGAGCCATGGCCCCAACAAGGCATGCACATCATGGAGAGATAATGGGAGCTCAGATATATAAGATATTAGACATCAAATATTACTAGACATCAATGAACAAAATCTATCAAGATCAAGCAGCCCCCCACCAATTGGGAGCCTACAGCCAGGGCTTGTATTTTGGTTTGGCACTTCTCGTAGGTATCCTATTATTATGCAAAGTCTAGGTGATAAGTGCTGTCGGGTAGCTTCATTGCTTTCTACAACGGCTGGGTACTTATCACACGGCGCGACGAGTGCGCGGGTGCACATCATTGCGTGCACTTCTGCCCTGAGTGACCTACTAACACGCCGTGTAACCGCGTGTGTGCACGACTGCATGCCTGTTCACCACCATATTTAATCTATCCCTGGCAGAGTCAGTGGTCCCTGCCTGCTTCAAGATGTCTACCATTATCCCGGTACCAAAGAAATCCTCCCCAACAGGTCTCAATGACTACAGACCGGTGGCACTCACCTCTGTGGCCATGAGCTGTTTTGAGAGGCTTGTCAAGGATCACATTTGTGCCTCCCTCCCCAGTGATATGGACCCTATTCAATTTGCATACAGGCCAAACAGGTCCACTGATGAGTCTCCCAAGTACTGCACAGCACCCTCTCTCACCTAAAACACCAGAAGGGGGGCTATGTGAGACTGTTGTTCATTGACTACAGCTCAGCGTTCAACACCATAGTCCCCACCAGACTGGTGGACAAGCTGATCGAGCTGGGTCTGAGCTCCGCTCTGAGCGCCTGGATACTGGACTTTCTGAGTGAAAGGCCCCAGGCGGTCAGGGTGGGGGGGTCAGACATCCAACACCATCACCCTGAGCATCGGGTCCCCCCAGGGCTGTGTTCTGAGCCCCCTGCTGTACTCACTATACACACATGACTGTGTGGCCAAGTTCAGCTCCAACTCCATAGTGAAGTTTGCAGACGACACAGTGGTGGTGGGGCTGATCTCGGACAACGACGAGAAGGCCTACCGGGAGGAGGTTGAGGTACTGGAACGCTGGTGCCAGGACAACAGCCTGCTCCTGAACATTGGTAAAACCAAGGAGCTGATTGTGGATTTTAGGAGGAGACAGCAGGGGACACACGCACCACTGAGGATAAACGGGGCTACCGTGGACAGGGTGAGCAGCTTCAAGAACCTGGGGGTCCACATCTCAGAGGATCTGACATGGACAACACACATAGACTCAGTCGTAAAAAAGGCAAAGCAGCGCCTCTACCACCTGAGACAGTTAAGGAAGTTCAGAGTATCTGGGAAGAGCTGTAGAGAGCATCTTGACTGGAAACATCACTGCCTGGTATGGACAGCACGCAGTGGAGGCTGCTGACCAAATTTTTAGGTGAAGCACAAATTATTATATTATATATTAAATAATATTTTTAAAACATCCCCCACTGTGTGTCAGTGGTCAGTGGACACAGATGAAAACATATTAACATTAGGTGACAGCGGACCTGACCAGATGAAAACATATTAGGTGACAGCGCACCTGACCAGATGAAATCATATTAGGTGACAGCGCACCTGATCAGATCAAAACATTTTAGGTGACAGCGCACCTGACCAGATCAAAACATATTAGGTGAAGGTGACAAGGAAGCCACAGACTCATACCCCCCCGACACTCAACTAACCGCCTCGGACAGTCCTTCATACCAGTGGCCATCAGGCTCCACAACAGTGGGCAGCGACTGCTGCCAGACATCGACCTAGAACTAATAGGAACCCAAGTAGGACAATAACACTACCTTATGCATACTGCACCTTATGTGGATACTGTGATACTGTGAATAATGAATTATGTATATTTCAGTTAGTTAGATAGTAAATTATATTGACCTATTTGTTTACACTGCTTGTGTTGTTTTCACTACCTGTACCCCCCCTTCCCCCATGCTGCTATGATGCCTGAATTTCCCCAAGGGGATCAATAAAGGAATATCTTATCTTATCTTAAAAGGAAAGATGAAATTACCTACCTGGGTTCCATCCTATAGAGGCAAATCTTTCCTGTGACAAAATGGGATCCAATGTAATAAAACTAAGTCAACCAACGAACTAGATTCCTGTACCGGATCTCCTCTCTGGTAAACAAGAATACCTTGAAGACTCTAACAGGAGCACTCATTCAAGGGTACTACGACTATGCTTGCACCTCATGGTACCAAAGCACCTCAAAGGCACTAAAAACAAGATTACAAACATCACAAAACAAACTGGTCAGAGTACTGCTTGACCTTACTCCTAAAACCCACCTCACCCCTGTCCACTTTGACAACCTAGGATGGCTTAGAGTAGACGACAGAGTACAGCAACTTGCAATGGGCCTGGTCTACAAGATACACTACACCACTAAGATACCCATGTGCATGTCGAAATACTTCCCAAAGGTCAGTGAATACCACGACCACAACACCAGAGGGAGTTCCACAAATCATGTTCAACCCAGATAAAAAAAAAAAAAAAAAAAAAAAAAAAACGTTTTTTTTAATAAAAGAAAATAGTCATAACTTAGAAATTAGATTGCATAGGTCTATGAATCGATATCGCGATTCTGTTTCAATTAATTGCCCAGCCCTACAGTGTGTACAGTAAGTTAGCTTGGTGATTATCATTGTGATGTAGGCTAAGCTGCCTAGCTACTGTTAGCATACAAGCACTGTAGCCTACTTACTTTTTCATCCACAACGTTTTTTCTGATCCAGATGCATAAATCCACTTCTTCATGTTGCTCAGTTGCTGGTTTATACTTCGGTCCTAATGTTGGCGCAAAGTTTAATTTAGCCTGACTTGTTATAGCTGTACAGCTTACTAACTACTAAACAACAACTTTCTCATAGTCTCAACTTTCACATAGTCAAAATCGGTCCAGCTGCATGTGAGGAGGATAGGTTTAGCTCGGGCCAATCTCAAGTTTCTCGAGTTTCTTTATTAGTTGTCATACAGAAGTACAGAATACTTTTATACAAAATGCTTCTTTATGTTACATTTTGTATAAAAGTATTCTGTACTTCTGTATGACAACTAATAAAGAAACTTGAGAAACTTGAGATTGGCCCGAGCTAAACCTATCCTCCTCACATGCAGCTGGACCCATTTTGACTTTGCAATGCAGAAATCTCTGATTGGATTTGCAAGGCTGCCAATCATATTCAACCTCCGTGTATTGGATGTCAAGGGCTGTCAATCAATCAATCCTCCATTCAATGGCAAGAGTTTAACTGCACAGACCGTTCTTAGATGAAGTTAATAGCCTATTTTGATTCGCTGTTATTTATTATTTATTTAACAATGGGTCACACCTGTGAAGTTTTCTTCACGAATAATTACTGCAGGCAATACTGCAGTGCAGGCCTGCTCAGAGCTGTCAATTTTGGCCATTTTTGAAGAAAAAAAAATTCACTGGCATTTTTTTTACAGAGGAAAACATTTATAATAAAAAATAATAATAATAATAATTTAAAAAAATATATATATAGTTTTTTTTTTTTTTTTTTTTTTTTATATATAGGTATATGTAAATTAATAATAACTATCAATTAAATTACGTACCACGGGTATTGCACTACCACCCCTGCAGGTCCTATACAACAAGAGGTGCAAATCCAGAGCCTGCAGAATAATGAAAGACCCTCACCACCCCAACAACAGCCTGTTCAAGCTGCTGCGGTCAGGCAAACGCCTGCGAACACCAGCAACTAGGACAGAGAGACTTCGGCTCAGCTTCTTCCCCCAGGCCATCAGAGCCTTGAACACTGAACTCTCCACACACAAGCACACATGAGCACACACACAACACACACACTGTACACGCTCACACACTAGCAGCCACTTTAACATGAGCACACACACACTCATGCTGCACACGCTCACACTTATGGTGACTTTACAAAAGGTGACCATAAATGATTTACAAAAGGAAAGGTCACTAGTATAACTTGAGATTGTATAATATAGCATTGTATAGCAGTGTACATAAAGACCCAGTGCCTCATCGGTAGCTAACAGTGTATTGCACTACCACAGGACCTAGCATGTCCTACCATGCTCTGTAAATAACTCATGTACATATACCGATATGGCTTACTTTGATTACTTGTATTATTGCACAATGTCGTTCGATTGGATTCTTATTATATTATATATTATTATTGTATTATGCACAATCGTTGCGGGCAAGACCCCCTGCATTTCATTGTATACTTGTATGCCGTGACAAATAAAACTCTTGACTTGACTTGACTTGACTATATCGAGTATACTCGATGTATTGTGGCTTGTTCTAAATGAGATGTAGTAAATTACTATATCGTGAACATCGAGTATATGTTGTGTCACGTGGGGCTGAGATGAGACTTGCTTTAGCGCAGAGCTTTCCTCTCATTTCATTATAGACAGACCAGCGCGGACCTTCAATGACATGCAATTTAATTGACGCAAGCAATGGGCTAACGTTAGCTGCTAACTTATCCCATGACTAGGCTAACTAGCGTTAGCTGCTAACCCTAAAACTTCGAGATGAAGCCACGTTACAAGCCCAAGACTTCCCTGGCTCGCATTAGGCCTGGCAATTTTCTTTGACATTGCTATGTCTATACATTGGTTTCTTGTTCGAATGCATTTATTTCTATAGACCAGTGACATGCAATATAATTGACACAAGCAATGGGCTAACGTTAGCTGCTAAGTATCCCATAAATAGGCTAAGCTAACTAGCGTTAGCTGCTAACCCTGGAAGCCCTGAAAGCGGACTCCACGAACCTAGTTCCATTCGTGAGGAAAGGGGGTGGGTTATATTGACGATGCTTGACAACAAATCAAATCAAATCAAATCAAATTTATTTATAGGGCCCAACAACACACGTTAATGTCCCCATGGGCCGTACAGATCTTCTTTAAACAAGTCAAGAAGAAAACATAACAATAAGTCAAGAACAGAACAAGAACACCATAAGGTGCAAACATTTTTAGATGGATGCAAATAAATGAAAGAATGCAAGCACTCCCAGACATACCCCACGCGAAGGTAAGGAAAAACTCACTAAAACCTAACAATAGGGAAAAAAAGCTCCACAGGCAGTGTGGAGGAGAGAAACCTTAGAAGGGCCATTCAAGGGGGGATCTCCCTTCTTAGATGTTGGTGATAGTAGTGTTGCAGACGGACAGTTGGTAAGCATGCACTCATGTGTGTAGTGGAACACAGATGAGTGCATGCAATAGCAACTGTACATTTTGAAAAATTAAAGATAGAGCTAATAGCGATAGCAACTGAACATTTTGAAAGATTAAAGATAGAGCTGATAGCAATCTATTTGAGGCACAGGGGCGGCGCAAAGAGGGTCACGTCCTCCCCGTCTTAGTCAAGGGACATTTAACACTCCGGTCGTTGCTCAGGGACAGCCGGAGACAGGGAGATAGGGGCGGCGCAGAGAGGGTCACGAACTCCCCGACATCATCGCGGGACATCCGGCACTCCGGTCACCACTACGAGACCTCCGGAGACAGGGGGGCACGCAGAGGGGGTCGCAACCTCCCGGCCTTCGTCACGGGACGTCCAACACTCCGGTCAACACTCCAGGACAGCAAGTCATAGGGAGACAGGGAGACGGGACAGGCGTTAGACGGCTCATGAGATTGTAGTAGGCGGACATAGCAATAGATACAAGTGGTAGGCATATATGTGAAAGGAGTAGATATATGAAGTAGGCGTATTATGTGAATAGAGTTGGAAGTACTTAACCCAGCAATGAAACCGCATTGACTGTTAATCTGTTAACAGTCTGTTAATACTGTTAATCAGTTGACAGGACCACGGACAGACGGCGGTGAATAACTGATCCAAGGCCTTGAGGAGGTGGCCTCCAGAGGTTTAAAGATAACTTCATATTTATTGGTTATTCGTTTCTTTATATTGGGCATCCAGTTTCAATCTCTGTGTGTTAAACTCTTCCTGTTGACGGTCGATTGTGACATCATCGCCTACGGCCGCTTATATGCTCAAAACGTGAACCTAAAACAAAATCCGGGGGGGGGGGGGGGGGGAGCTGGCTCTCTCGCGTGTTCTCGCCCTCTCTCGCTCGCTCTCTCTCTCTCTCGCTCGCTCTCTCTCTCTCTCTCTCTCTCTCTCTCTCTCTCTCTCTCTCTCTCTCTCTCTCTCTCTCTCTCTCTCTCTCTCTCTCTCTCTCTCTCTCTCTCACTCTCTCTCTACATTCAATGATTTAAAGTAGCCAAACGTTACAGTATAAATACTAACTGGATAGTTGTGTGTGTGTGTTTGGCTAAAGTGGATAGAAAAACACAGTACTGTGCAAAAGTCTTAGGCACCCAAGAGTTTTTATATAAATTGTCTTAGATGTAAATAATATTTTTATTAGTGTGTCAGTAGACTACTCTTAGTACATTTTCATTTAATTATTTTTTAAAGCATCTTCATGGTTTAATAATGCAAACATATGTTGCAGGGACTTATTATAATCATCATATTGGCGTGACTGTATGCATCAAAGGGTTAAATCAAGCATTTTTAAGTGCTTTAGACGAAATGTCAAAACATCGCGATATATATCGTGTATCGTGATATTGCCAGAAAATATCGCGATATCACTTAGAGGCCATATCGCCCAGCCCTAGGTGGGGGTAATGGGCAGGATCGCCGCTGCGCTGGAGGAGGCCAATCTGGTCAGGAGTGAGGGGCCTGCACCAGATGCGTCGTCAGGGGAGGCTGGCCAGAGTGCCACTGCCACGCCACGCCAAAGGAAGGAACCAGGGAGAGGAAGGGGAGGAAGTAGACGTCTGCTCCACGGTCTGCTCGTAGCTGTTCAGCGGGAGGCATTTGAATGAGACTTTCACCTTGGTCCTCGAGGCCGTTCCACCTCCTGTTGCCAATCCAAACGGCCACGTGCGCTCAGACTGGGATAGGAGATGGCGAATGTCTTGCTTGGCTGCAGGTGTCGTGTTCTTGTTGAGTGTGTTTGGACCTCATCCGTCAGGACCTCCGAGTCGTGCATGATGACTTCATCCTCCCGATGATGACCTCGACCTCACGCTGCGTGGTGTCACTGAAACAGCGGAGGAGCTGGGAGACTTCAGGCTGTGGGACAGCAGGTGGAGCAGGTGAAGAAGCCAGGGAGGAGAGAGCGGATGCCCTCAAATTTGGCTGTGAAAAATGACATGAAGTCATTACATCGCTTCTCTCTGTGTGCCTGGGTTTGGGGTTTGAGGAGGTGGTGTATGGTGGAAAAAAGCTGTTTAGAATTGTCGGTGCTATTGTTAATGATGTTGGAGTAGAACCATGACGAGCGTCCTTAAGGGCTTTGGAGTAGGCCTTTTGGTGCTCTCTGTAGGCCTCTCTGTGCACGGTGAGTCCCGACGCAGTGAGGCGTCACTCAAGGACACGGCTAGCCATCTTCATCTCCCTCAGCTCGCTGGTGAACCAGGGGGCAGAGCGTGAGAATGTGACCATCTTAGATTTCACAGGGGCGTGAACATCCAGGAGGCCACTCAGGGCTTTGTTGTAATAGCCTACTGAGTCACTGGCTGAGGAGAGGGCAGGAGGGGCGAGATGTTGGAGATCCAAGGCCAGAGCGTCCAGGTTGATGTTTTTTATGTTTCTGAAGCAGATCTGGCGCTTGGGCTTTGAATGGGGGGGGGGGGGCACAGCATCTCCATGGAAACGGCCATGTGATCCGACAAGCCTGGGTCTTATATAGGCATGTGCCGGTAACCGGTTTCACGGTTTACCGCGGTTTGAAAATGTTGCTGTGTCAAAACCTTTACAATTACGTTCAGACGTTACAAACTGTCAGTAGCTGGCTAACTAGCTAACGTTAACTAGCTCCCGTCAAACGGGACGGGTTGGTATGGCCATTGCGTTATTTATATTTGACATTAGCTATTGATGGGTGGAATATTCTGATTCAAGCTCACTAGATCAGTCACATTAAACGTTCTTTGTCTATAGCTTGCTAGATATGTAGCTAACGTTAGCTAGGCTAACGAAGCTGTAGCTAACGTTACTGTCCAGTGTCCATGCAAACCACTCGTCGAAGGGCTAACGTTAGCTCACGTTAATTACCCCCAGTGTATAGAGCATTATTTTCAGATAACTAACAGCACACCACGTCATGTCACACAACTCTTAAACCTCTGGATTCTGCATATCACTCAGCTCTCAGATTTATAACTGGTGTCAGATATGATACTCACCATTGTGTCCTGTATGATAGGGTGGGTTGGCCTTCTCTTGCAGAAAGGCGCAACAAACACTGGTATTTATTTATTTTTAAAGCCCTTATTGGTAAACAACCTGTTTATATCTCCTCACTGTTAGATTGGAATATTGGAACCTATTCAACTCGATCGAATGACTGGATGGTTCTTAGGGTTCCTCAAATTTGTTCTGAGCTAGGTAAGTCAGCCTTTTCCTTTGATGCCTCTAACTCATGGAATGTCCTTCAACTCACACTGAAATTGGAGGTTCTCCCTTCCCTTCTAATGTTTAAACGTATGATTAAAGACCATTGTGTGACTACCTGTAACTGTTTTAGTTGATATTTTTTAATTATTTTGAAAAGTTTTAAATGTTTTACTCTGGTGTTTAAATTTCTGTGAATATTGTTTTTATTATGTACTGTACAATTGTCGTTTCTGTAAATGAGGGAAACCCCAGATGCTTACGATTTTAAATAAAGGTTGAAATGAAATGTATGATCCATTACAGCTAACGTTTTGACGGGAGCTAGTTAACGTTAGCTAGTTAGCCAGCTAGCTAGTAGTACCAGTGAATCATGTTGCTAATTGATTTCGGTCGACTAACGTTAGTGAGATCGGCCTACGTTCCGTTACATATTTATAATCATGAGAAGGATAGGAGTCTGAGGTGGGGATGTCGAAAGACGACGCTAAACATTTATTTAATGTTAAACTCTGTTGACGTCAAGCTAACAGTTAGTGCGGCTAGGTGGTGTAGTGGGCAAGGCGCTCGCCATCAATGCTGGAGACGTTGGGTTCGAATCCAGCTCTCAGCGTTGCTATCAGCTTGGCTGGTCGTTCATACTAACACAATTGGCAGTGTTAGGGGTGGGAAAGCTGATGGGTGGGTCCTGGGCGTTGTGGACAGCGACCCCTACAGTTCGGTCGGGGCGCCTGCACAGCGAGGGTAGGATCTGGAGAGAGGTAGTGTGATCTTCCACACGTTACACTCTCCCGGTGAGAATCTGCGCTGCCAGGCTGGCTGCCGGCTGGCTGCACATGCGTCAGAGGAAAACAGGTGACAGTCTCCGGCCTCCCGGACCAACAGTAGGTGGGAGTGCGCAACAACCAGGAAGGGGGTTGGGAATTGGCATAGCGACTAAAAACAGTGGGATGAAAAGGAAAGTAACAAACAATATGGTCCGTGCGGAACCCTTATCCCCAACACATAGTTCCGTGGGTGGTTGTTGATCTTCCACAAAAGATGAATTGTTTAAATGTATGTTTAATCCAGTAAGAATAGTACTAGGCTATATAACATACATCTGTGCAAGTAGATTCCATTACAACTCCCCATTCCACCTGATGGACATATATCACCTGTACTACTATTATTTATTATACATATAGAACTACTCCACATGGATTTTAATATATCATGCTTTAAGTACTGTAGTTTTAATGTAGTTGGTGTTTCTTTATATAGTGGTCTTTTTATTGTAGTTTTAACATAGCTAGTTGTTGGAGCTGGAGTGCTAGTAGCCACCCAAATGATGGGAGTGGATGTCCGGGGGAGAAACGGGAGAGCTGGGATTCCAGATGGAACACAGGAGGAACGGGTCGCCGGGAGGGAAAGTTGTTGTTGTTACGCTGTTGTTGTTAGCCGGGAGCTAGTTGTTTTTAGCCCTGGGCTGGACCCACGGAACTGGAGAGCCAGTTAGATGATCAATCCATGATCCATGGCATCGAGGAAGGAGATGACAAATGTTGAAGAGTGATAGGAGGAGGATATACAGCAATCGGCCCGTGTTGTGTCCGTGTTGTGTCCGTGTTGTGTCCGTGTTGTGTCCGTGTTGTGTCCGTTGGTGTGTGTCCGTTGGAGGCGAAAAACAGTAAACAAAAATGTATCCGTATAAAGATCCATATAAAAATCCACAAAAGTTTAAACATAAACACAATCTAAAGTTCTCAAAGTTATTCATCTAAAAAGTTGACTTTATATATATATATAAGACGTCAAATCAGACGGAGAAGCGGCGAACAAACAACGACTGCATCCTCTCTCGTCGGTTGCTAGGTTACTCCCCCCTGTAGTGGTAGTACATATTCACTTTTTACTTCTAGGTTCTCTTGATATAAATTCTAGTAATTTGCATGTATATGAAAAAAGAGAATACAAATCCACTGCAAATATTAACAATTGTAGAAAATACATTTTAATAAATTGATTTATCCCCCCCCCATACAGTACCCACACTTTTGTTCTGGCATTTTGTCAACCATGCGTTGAAACAGGGCCAAGAAGCGATCTGTTTTCCTCCCCCTCAAATGTATACTCTCTTTTAGAAACTCTGTCTCTTAAACAGTACTGTAAATTTGTATATCTTGTATGTCATAAATATCTGGATGTAACAGTACTGTTTATCTCTATGTCATAAATGTTATGATGAATTGAAAATGGGGGACCCTGATGTAAACAAGATGAAAGTCTTTCTCTGGTCTGCATCCCAATTGTGTGTATTGAGCCGTACTGTATTGTACCAATTCTGCAATCTGTTAATAAAATGTCCAATCAATCAATCCGGCGAAGCGAGACACTTCACCAGTAATCATATAACTAGGGTTATATGATAACCACAAATTCGCGATTTTTTATTGGTTTGTCATGACAAACAAATTACATAATCCAACATATGTGTAAAAAACTAACATATTCCAGTTGACTGTATATTTTTTTAATGATTTGTTACGAAGAAATCAATACTTCCATTTGTCTAAATTACTGGTACCGCTCCGCCATTTTCTTTTTCTTTAGATTTGCGAAAGGTTTGCAGTGCATTCTGGGAAATACCATCTCTCCCTTGAAACCAATAGGGTAAATCTGCAGAGCCGCACTGCCCAATGTCTGGGCGGGGCTTCGGGGCCTGTAGGCCTACTGTGCGTGGGCGGGGCATCGGGGCCTGTACGTGTGGTGCACTACTGCGCATGCGGATGAGGGGGGGGCTCTCGCTTTCTCTCTCTCTCGCTACGTGTTACTGGTGCGACATTTATGACATACAACATACGCATATACAGATATAAGAATCTAATCTACTCATCTAATCTAATCTAATCATGTCATTTATGACATACATGACATACAGATATACAGTACTGTTACATTTGTGATTGATTGATTGAAAATTGTATTAACAGATTGCAGAATGGGTACAATACAGTACAGCTCAATACACACAATTGTTAAAGGGGAGATGAAGCGTTGAACAATATGAGCCTAGTTTGATTGTTGTGTACCTTGAGTAAAACAGGGTCCTATAATCAAATGTGAAATCCTGCTTATTTGTCTGAAAACTCAAATGTAATTTCCCCGTTTTGGCCATGGGCGGCGCTATTTTGATGGTGACGTCACGGTGATGGTTTGGGCTGGCTCCCGGTTTACACTGCTGGTTAGATATCTACGTAAATATGGAGTGTTGTGAATAGGGATGCTCCGATCGATTGGCCAGCGATCGGTATCGGCCGATATTCAGTATAAATATGAGATTGGTGAATTCCGATAATGCTTTATTTTCGCCGATCGTGAAAACCGATCGATGACACACGCGAAAAACATGATCCAATTCTCTTTTCTCTCTAGCACACAGCTGCTGCTGCGAGTAGCCTCCAGCTGCAAGGCTATTGGCTGCTGCAAGCCTTGCCCCTCCCCCTCCCAGACCCATGTCAACAAATGCTCCGGCAATAGTCGAGTGCATGAGACCTGCGTTAGCTAGGTAGCTAACGTTAGCTCACGTTAGCTCACTGTTTAAACAAAATGACCCAGTAAACTATTCACTTTAGTTTAATACATGAGGCATTGTCTAACATTATCTAGCTGGCTAGCTACTGATAGCTCCTGATATCAACGTCTGATATCATTATTTTGCCATTTGTTTTCGCAGTTGTTGGCTAACTAGCTATCATTCCGTGAGCTAACATAAGCTGCCTAGCTAACGTTACTGTTTAAACAAAATGACCCAGTAAACTATTCACTTTAGTTTAAACTTTAATACATGAGGCATTGTCTAACGTTATCTAGCTGGCTAGCTACTGATAGCTCCTGATATCAACAAATGCTCCGGCAATAGTCGAGTGCATGAGACCTCCGTTAGCTAGGTAGCTAACGTTAGCTCACTGTTTAAACAAAATGACCCAGTAAACTAATCACTTTAGTTTAATACATGAGGCGTTGTCTAACGCCTTTTGTCAACCATGCGTTGAAACAGGGCCAAGAAGCGATCTTTTTTCCTCCCCCTCAAATGTATACTCTCTTTTAGAAACTCTGTCTCTTAAACAGTACTGCAAATTTGTATATCTTGTATGTCATAAATATCTGGATGTAACAGTACTGTTTATCTCTATGTCATAAATGTTATGATGAATTGAAAATGGGGGACCCTGATGTAAACAAGATGAAAGTCTTTCTCTGGTCTGCATCCCAATTGTGTGTATTGAGCCGTACTGTATTGTACCAATTCTGCAATCTGTTAATAAAATGTCCAATCAATCAATCCGGCGAAGCGAGACACTTCACCAGTAATCATATAACTAGGGTTATATGATAACCACAAATTCGCGATTTTTTATTGGTTTGTCATGACAAACCAATTACATAATCCAACATATGTGTAAAAAACTAACATATTCCAGTTGACTGTATATTTTTTTAATGATTTGTTACGAAGAAATCAATACTTCCATTTTATACAGATATAAGAATCTAATCTACTCATCTAATATAATCTAATCATGTCATTTATGACATACATGACATACATGTGAGGGCTGGAGGAATTCTGCATGCAGCCCAACGAGGGGGCGTGCCGTTTTTTCTGCTTCACGCACCTAAGAGGAGTTTGCAATCAGCTCGGGAGAGTACTAGTATTGCAGACTCCCCTCCACTCCTCGTCGGGTCGTTCTTGTTACTACCATCTACTGCCGCGTCTCCGGCGTGAGACGTCGTGCCACCCCTGTACATCGCCACCTGTCGCCATTTCCTGGAGTGGGACACCGTCTTTGCTCTCTATTACTCCACGGAAGGATCCAAGTGTTCCCACTCCAGATGTCCTGCTGGCTACTTCCCAACTCCCTCTACATCAGGGGTCTCAAACTCGCGGCCCGTGGGCCAATTGCGGCCTGCTGGATGATATTTTGCGGCCCCCCAGATGATTTCCACAAAAATAATAAAAATAAAATAAAAGATTTCCCCCAAATTTTATTTTTTTTATTTTTTTCAGTCATGTCATCACAAACACTGGCATTTAAAGGGTACAAATAAAACAATTCCTGCACCAGAATGCAGGAAATGAAGTCTTTGTAACACAAAATCTCCTGGTGGGGGACCCCCCGCTTAAAAAGTGGCCTGACTGGGGCTATATTTCTCACTATATTTCCTGGCCTGAATGATTTCCCCAGTCTGATCCCTGGTTAAAAGCCTCCAATGCTTATTAGTGTGTGTGCGTTTGAATGTTTGCATGTTTCAACCTACATTTCCATTAAAAAAAATTAAATACTTGAAACCCTTTTTGTGTGGAATATTTGATGCGGCCCAGCCTCATCTAGACTCTACCTCCAGCGGCCCCCAGGTAAATTGAGTTTGAGACCCCTGCTCTACATGGACCCGTTCCTGGGGTGAGGCTCGCCATCGGTCTCTATTACTCCACGGGAGGATGCCTGTGTTCTCACCCCATTCCCCTTGGACCCCCTGGTTGCTGCACTGCCCATCGGCAGCATTCTGGTCGGGAGGATGCCCATGTTCAATGAAGAGTCCTGTGTATTTTTGCCCGTGTTTCTGGAAGATTTCCCATGTACCTCTTTGCTGTGTGCTAGAGGATTCCTGCCTGTGCGCCCCTCAAAGGCACAGTGCCGCGTTTTTTGTGTTCATGGACTTTGGTGTTTTTTCCCCCTTAAAGGCTGAGTGCCGCTTTTTTGTATATAATAAATCATGCCCTTGTTTTGGCTAACTCTGATTACCTGTCTGTGTCGTGCAATTGGGGTCGCATTACAAACCATAACAGTACGACCTGACCAGTCGACGACCCCAGCCGGCACAGACAGTGTATGTGAGTCAGCCCCTGCAGCTAACCCCATGTGTAGCTTCCCCACAGCTAGGTCTGACTTTTCAGCCAGCTTGTTCTCCTCTGCTAGTCCAACCGTCTGCTAGCTTAGCCCCTGTAGCTAACCAGCTAGCACAGCCTCCATGTTGATGTAGTCTTACAGCTAGCATAGGCCCTGTAGCTAGCTAAGCCCCTGCAGCTAACCGGCTTCCTCAGCTAGTCCAGCAGTCTGCTAGCTTAGCTCCAGCAGCTGGCACAGCCTCTATGTTGATGTGCTGTATCCAACCAACTTACTACTTATCTCTTACAGAATGACCTCCTAGACCCTAATCAGTCAGGCTTCAGGACTGGTCACTCCACAGAGACAGCCCTCATTGCGGTCACAGAGGCACTTCACTTAGCAAAAGCGAAAGGCCTCTCCTCTGTCCTGATTCTCCTAGATCTATCTGCAGCCTTCGACACAGTCAACCACCAGATCCTCCTTGCGGCCCTCGCAGGAATGGGAGTGGCTGGCTCTGCGCTGACATGGCTGTCATCATACCTCAATGACCGCTCCTACCAAGTGTCATGGAGAGGGACCCTGTCGGCCACCCGCCCCCTGCGGACGGGTGTCCCCCAGGGCTCGGTTTTAGGACCCCTTCTCTTCTCCCTCTACACTAAATCACTGGGTAACATTATCACGTCTCATGGCTTCTCCTACCATTGTTATGCCGACGATACTCAACTCTTCCTCTCCTTCCCTCCCTCAGATATCCACGTCTCTGTGCGGATCTCGGCCTGTCTGTCCGACATCTCAGCCTGGATGACGTCCAACCACCTCAAACTGAACCTAAGCAAAACAGAATTGCTCCACCTGCCGGCCAAATCCTCCCCCCTAACCGACCTTTCAATCACAGTCGAGAATGCAGCTGTGACTGCGTCCCCGACCGCCAAGAACCTTGGTGTTGTCCTCGACGACCAATTGAACTTCTCTGCTCACATCGCAGCGACGACCAGAACCTGCCGATTCCTCCTGAGCAATGTCAGAAGGATACGCCCCTTCCTGACAAAAGAAGCCACCCAACTCCTCGTCCAATCAACAGTCATCTCCCGCCTCGACTACTGCAATGCACTGCTCGCTGGCCTCCCGGCCACTGCCACTAAGCCTCTTCAACTCATTCAGAACGCAGCGGCCCGCCTGATCTCAAACCTACCGAAGTCGGCCCATGTCACCCCACTTCTTAGGGACCTGCACTGGCTCCCCATTGCTGCACGAATCCGCTTCAAGGCCCTCGACCTAGCATACCGTGCGGCAAAGGGAACCGCTCCCGCCTACCTCCGGTCAATGGTCTCTAACTACACACCCTCAAGACCCCTACGCTCTGCATCTTCTGGCCGCCTCAGACCTACTCCTATCCAAGCTCCGGGAGGGTCATCAAAGAGAAGTCGCCTATTCTCAGTCCTTGCCCCACAATGGTGGAATGAACTACCCACCCCAGTTAGGACAGCCGAATCACGTCCAATCTTTCGCCGTCGACTAAAGACGCACTTCTTCAACCATTATCTGAATTAAAAAAAAAAAAAAAAAAAAAAAAAATCTAACCCTAACTAACCGTACTGTCATGCACTTGTCCTAATAAACTAACCTACACTGTAGCACTCAACACTTTGATGAACATTGTTGCTCAGCTGATAGAGTTGTGCCCTTCCTGATGGCTTGTCGTACAGAACTTGTAAGTCGCTTTGGATAAAAGCGTCAGCTAAATGACTAAATGTAAATGTAAAATGTAAATGATGTAGCTTTACAGCTAGCATAGGCCCTGTAGCTAGCTATGCCCTGGCAGCTAACCCTGTTCCCTCTGCTAGCCCCACTTTATGTGTCGCTTCCCCAGCTAGCATGGCCTCCACTTTGTGTGTAGCTACCCTGTTCCCCACTGCTAGGACTGCCCCTTCAGCTAGCAAGGTCAGTTCCCTGGTGCCTCTTTGAGATTATTATTTTTTTTCCTGCATTCCCGCCCCTGCGGGCCTGGCTGGTCGCCGGGTGGATCCCGTGGAGGGGGGGGTACTGTGAGGGCTGGAGGAATTCTGCATGCAGCCCAACAAGGGGGGCGTGCCGTTTTTTCTGCTTCACGCACCTGAGAAGAGTTTGCAATCAGCTCGGGAGAGTACTAGTATTGTAGACTCCCCTCCACTCCTCGTCGGGTCGTTCTTGTTACTACCATCTACTGCCGCGTCTCCGGCGTGAGACGTCATGCCACCCCTGTACATCGCCACCTGTCGCCGTTTCCTGGAGTGGGACACCGTCTTCGCTCTCTATTACTCCACGGGAGGATCCCAGTGTTCCCACTCCAGATGTCCTGCCGGCTACTTCCCAACTCCCTCTACATGGACCCGTTCCTGGGGTGAGGCTCGCCATCGCTCTCTATTACTCCACGGGAGGATGCCTGTGTTCTCACCCCATTCCCCTTGGACCCCCTGGTTGCTGCACTGCCCATCGGCAGCATTCTGGTCGGGAGGATGCCCATGTTCAATGAAGAGTCCTGTGTATTTTTGCCCGTGTTTCTGGAAGATTTCCCGTGTACCTCTTTGCTGTGTGCTAGAGGCTTCCTGCCTGTGCGCCCCTTAAAGGCACAGTGCCGCGTTTTTTGTGTTCATGGACTTTGGTGTTTTTTCCCCCTTAAAGGCTGAGTGCCGCTTTTTTGTATATAATAAATCATGCCCTTGTTTTGGCTAACTCTGATTACCTGTCTGTGTCGTGCAATTGGGGTCGCATTACAAACCATAACAGTACGACCTGACCAGTCGACGACCCCAGCCGGCACAGACAGTGTATGTGAGTCAGCCCCTGCAGCTAACCCCATGTGTAGCTTCCCCACAGCTAGGTCTGTCTTTTCAGCCAGCTTGTTCTCCTCTGCTAGTCCAACCGTCTGCAAGCTTAGCCCCTGTAGCTAACCAGCTAGCACAGCCTCTATGTTGATGTAGTCTTACAGCTAGCATAGGCCCTGTAGCTAGCTAAGCCCCTGCAGCTAACCGGCTTCCTCAGCTCGTCCAGCAATCTGCTAGCTTAGCTCCAGCAGCTGGCACAGCCTCTATGTTGATGTAGCTTTACAGTTAGCATAGGCCCTGTAGCTAGCTATGCCCTGGCAGCTAACCCTGTACCCTCTGCTAGCCCCACTTTATGTGTCGCTTCCCCAGCTAGCATGGCCTCCACTTTGTGTGTAGCTACCCTGTTCCCCACTGCTAGGACTGCCCCTTCAGCTAGCAAGGTCAGTTCCCTGGTGCCTCTTTGAGATTTTTTTCTTCTTTTCCTGCATTCCCGCCCCTGCAGGCCTGGCTGGTCGCCGGGTGGATCCCGTGGAGGGGGGGGTACTGTGAGGGCTGGAGGAATTCTGCATGCAGCCCAACAAGGGGGCGTGCTGTTTTTTCTGCTTCACGCACGTGAGAAGAGTTTGCAATCAGCTCGGGAGAGTACTAGTATTGTAGACTCCCCTCCACTCCTCGTCGGGTCGTTCTTGTTACTACCATCTACTGCCGCGTCTCCGGCGTGAGACGTCGTGCCACCCCTGTACATCGCCACCTGTCGCCGTTTCCTGGAGTGGGACACCGTCTTCGCTCTCTATTACTCCACGGGAGGATCCCAGTGTTCCCACTCCAGATGTCCTGCCGGCTACTTCCCAACTCCCTCTACATGGACCCGTTCCTGGGGTGAGGCTCGCCATCGCTCTCTATTACTTCACGGAAGGATGCCCGTGTTCTCACCCCATTCCCTTGGACCCCCTGGTTGCTGCGCTGCCCGTCGGCAGCATTCTGGTCGGGAGGATGCCCGTGTTCAATGAAGCGTCCTGTGTATTTTTGCCCGTGTTTCTGGAAGATTTCCCGTGTACCTCTTTGCCTGTGTGCTAGAGGATTCCTGCCTGTGCGCCCCTTAAAGGCACAGTGCCGTGTTTTTTGTGTTCATGGACTTTGGTGTTTTTCACCCTTAAAGGCTGAGTGCCGCTTTTTTGTATATAATAAATCATGCCCTTGTTTTGGCTAACTCTGATTACCTGTCTGTGTCATGCAATTGGGGTCGCATTACAAACCATAACAATACAGATATACAGTACTGTTACATTTGTGATTAATTGATTGAAAATTGTATTAACAGATTGCAGAATGGGTACAATACAGTACAGCTGTACTACACCCCCTGGGCCCCTTAACAATTGTTTGTATTGAGCCGCATTGTAATTGTACCCATTCTGCAATGTTAAATAACGTTGTTTATCCATTCACTAGCTCTATTAAGCGATGATAGGCTAGCCAAGCCACAATGCTATGGTCGCTGCCATTAACGTTAGCATGTAAGCTAACGTCAACAACAATGGCGTCGATACTTTTTCTAACAGGAGTGAGTGAAGGAGGAGGAGTGAAGCCTGAACAGGATATCACAGGTTCACCCTTCTCATTGGTTTAAAATGGCCTTCATGTTTGTACATCGCCATCTGTTGCTTTGGCATTGTACTGCATGTATATTACATCAACAGTGTTAAACCACTGTGAGCGACCTGGAGTGGATTGGAGCGGAGGAGAACTCTCGCTCCGGACATTGCGCCGACTCATTTTAAAACCCACTCCTCGCTCACGTCAAAACCGGCCGCTCCGCGCCCCGCGCCGCTCACGCTCCGATCCGCTCACATGCACTGGTATCAATGAGAGCATCAATAATACACCTGAGTGAAGTCTAGTAAAAAAAAAAAAAAAATTGTTAATCTTGAGTTAAAATAATTAGTGGCATTAATAGAATCGGGAGTTAACGCGATATTAACGCGATATATTTGACAGCCTTACTTATAACATAATTGACACCATTCGTTTTTGCAGCTGTTGGCTAATAACTGAACACTGAGAACATCTTATACGTTTCACTTCATAGGAAAATACTTTTACTATAATGGTCAGAAGTAAATTAACTTAGATACTGTTATGGTTAACACCCAGTACTATTCACTTTACTTAATTTCTAAGATTAGATTAGATCATTTAGACCGGACTTTGAGAATGCCTGTGTTAGACCTACAGTATAATACTGCCAGTACCATCTCCGTGACGTCAGCATTTAATGTGAACAAACATGGCAGCGCACTGGTTGATAAATTCTGCACGAAGGGACATAACAAATAGTTATATTATCATACTGTCATCGCGTCTCGCTCTTGCCATAATGAGATAACTCTTATCTCCTAGCACCTACTGTGCTCATGAACAAACAATTTGCACCCATGCACGTGACCAGGCCACGCCCCGGCGTCCTCCTATAAGACGCCGGACATGGTCATACTCTACCTTCCTCTTTTTTTGTTTCCAACATGGACGCTGCAGTGCACTCCATAAACTAGTTGTTATGAAATGCAGGGAGAAATTGCACAATGTTGGGTTTTCGCCGGAGATTTTCCAGCCCCTGGAATCTTCTCGGCACATCCGAACAGCGCATCGGGCCTGGCCTGGGGTTTCTTCGTCTTGTGACAGCGGATTGAGGGACGTCGCGCAGCGACTAGCTGTCGGGCTAGGTCGCGCACAGGTAGGGCCTGCGCTGCCAGGCATCAATGCTAGCGTTTGTGATACTGCTCGTAGTCCCGTGAGACAGCCGAGTTGTGTATTGGCGCAAAGGGCAGGATATCTGGCTAAACATGGTCGTCATGACTCTGAGTTGGATGTTTTCCCGGCTATCCTGGAGTGTGCGGCTAATGTTCCCCGCCGTGGGCTGTCACCTCTCTTCCCTTCTCTTAACCAGTTCATTGCTGAAGGTCAATCGGTATCAAATGTGGGGGGTTTTGCTGAGGCTTATTTACCCCTTTTATGGGTGAATGGGCTGACAACAGGGCACAAGGCAGGTGTGCCCTGGCTTGAGAGCCAGGTAGCATCGATCCTTTGCCCTGGCATGGTTGAACGGTGTCCACCCGGAAGCCGACGCCTGAGGGCGAGTCGGCCCGGCAGGTGGCTGTATGGGCTGATGAAGTTTATACCGCCACAGGACGGAATTTAGCGGCGACCAGTGTCATTGCTCAGTTGACTGTTTTTCTGTCCACATTGGTGTCGGGTAGTGGGGCTGTAGGGCCAGCCGACGCCGAAAACATTGCACGTGTTTTTGGGGTTATAGAACTTTTAACTCAGTCGCAGGCTATAACCGCAGAGAGGATCAGGATGCTGTCAATTCTTATTCACAGGCATCTCTGGTTGGAGCAGTCTTCCCTTGAGGAGAAGAAAAGGATTCTCCTCCTTAGGGCTCCCCTCTCCGCAGAGGGACTCTTTGGTCTTTCCGCAGGAGCGCGGGCGGTATTTGACCTGGGCCCCACACCGCCTCGCACCACGCAGCCAGAGGTGAGAGCGTGGCCTCGTCAACGACTGTGGCGAGGCCCTCAACCAGCGGCCATGTTTCCCCCGCCTGAGGTACCCTGGACACATTGAAAACAGGTGATCGCAAGGCCGACAGCCTTGGTGGCAGAGTGTTCGGCTACATTAGATGAGCACGCCCTAAAAATCCATTGCCGTCTAGCTGTGTCTAGCTCGCTCTCCGGTCACTCCCCCCCCCCAACACCAGCGGGATAAGGGCTTGTCAGCGAGGGAGCTCGAGGCCTTTTGGGGTGCAGCGCGGGTTCCCCCAACCCCGCCCTCACCAGGCCGGGTATCACGTTAGTGCCTCCCATGGCCAGAATACCGGCAGTCAGGCCGGCACCCCCCATACACCTGATAGCTCAACTGTTGGAGCGGATACGTCGGGAGCACTGGACTTTGATCCTGATCGCGCCGGATCGGGGCACGGCTGTGTGGTTCCCGGTCCTGATCCAGCTCTTGGTAGCCCTGCCGTGGCCTGTTCCTTTGTCATCGCGGGCCCTCTCTCAGGCACACGGATCTCTGTGGCTGTTCCCTGTTCTGGAACAGCCACTGATGGTTTGGCTGCTGAGGGGGTGAGTCTGGAGGGGATGGGTCTTGACCCTTCTGTGGTCGACACCATCCGAAACGCGTGTGCTCCCTCCACTATCGCGGTTTACGCGGGTAAGTGGCATACTTTTCAAGAGTGGTGTAAGGTGGGGGGCTGGGACCCGGTGTCCTGCCCCCTGGACGCTGTCCTTACCTTCCTTCAGCCTATTTTGGGTAGACTGTCGGCCTCGACGGTGAGGGTATACGCCGCAGCTATATCCTCTTCTCATGTGGGTTTTGAGGGCGTTACATTGTTCAGCCACCCTCTTGTGAAATGTTTCCTGCTTGGCGCTCGGCGTCTCCAGCCGGTGGAACGTTCTCTGTCTCCGAGTTGGGACCTCCAACTGGCCTCTTGAGCAGGCGCAGTTGGAGCAGCGGTCTTCAAGACTGCGTTCCTGCTGGCCATCACCTCCGCTAAGCGCGTGGGTGAGCTGTGTGCTCTCTCGGTGCAGCCTGAGTGCCTGTCTATTCGTGCCAATAGCGGTGCGACTCTGAGGCCTAATCCAGTCTTCGTGCCAAAGAATATCCGGAGCTCTTTTCGCTCCAGGGATATTGTGATTCAGGCGTTTCATCCGCCTCCACATGCTAGTGGGTTAGAGGCGAGCCTTCATCTGTCGTGTCCTGTCCGTGCTTTGGGGGTTTACCTCAGTTGGACGTAAGAATCTCAGGGCTGCCGATCAACTATTTGTTTGTTACGATGGCCCTCGCGCTGGTAAGGCCAAGCAGCGCCTGTCACATTGGTTGTGCGAGGGCATTGCTCTTTGCTACACATTGGCTGGACAGGTCCCCCCTGGGGGTGTCAGGGCGCACTCCACTCGTGGAGTGGCGGCCTCTGCCGCCTTGTTAGGGGGGGCCTCGGTGGAGGACATCTGTGCTGCGGCCTCCTGGTCCTCCCCGGGTCCCTTCGTTAAGTTTTACCTCATGGACATGACTGGTGGTTCTGTCTCCCAGGCGGTTCTGAGGTCTGGGACCTCCCCTGCATCCCGCCAGTCGGTGGGTTAGCAGGGGTGTGTCGGTGTGTGCCACTGGGTGATGTGTCACACGTGGTCCCGCCTGTCCTGTGCGCTTTTAGGGGTTTCTGGTTCCCTTTTTTTCGCACTTTGGTGGAGTTGACTGCCTCCCCCCCCTTCGCTAGGACGGGCGGGTGGACGGGACTCCCCTCCCCCCTGGTAGTAGGGCTTACGGGCCCTCAGGGGGTACACTTGTCGGGTCACGCGTCTGCTCTGCCCCATATCACATTATGGCAAGAGCGAGACGCGATGACAGTATGATAATATAATGAAACTGGCAGAGCGTCTCGCTCTAAGCGCCCTGAGGTCCCTTGGTTGGGTTTTTCAATTTTGGAAACTTTTTTCCCGTGGAAGGTAGAGTATGACCATGTCTTAATCCGTTTTATAGGAGGACGCCGGGGCGTGGCCTGGTCACGTGCATGGGTGCAAATTGTTTGTTCATGAGCACAGTAGGTGCTAGGAGATAAGAGTTATCTCATTATGGCAAGAGCGAGATGCTCTGCCAGTATTCATATAACTAGGTTATAGGATAACCTTTCGTTTTTTCTTAGAAACAGCTTATTTTTATAACGTGATTTTTTCTGTGGTTTATCTAAATACTAATTTGATGCTATGACTATTGACTATGACTATGACTGTTTATATCGCTATGCAACATCTCCCCTTTAAGGGGATGCAGACCAGAGAAAGACTTTCGTCTTGTTTACATCAGAGTCCCCCATTTTCAATTCATCATAACATATATGATATACAGATAGACAGTACTGTTACATCTAGACATTTATGACATACCAGATCTACAAATAATAATTAATATATAATAATAATTGTGTGTATTGAGCTGTACTGTACTGTACCCATTCTGCAATCTGTTCATTAAAGTTTTCAATCAATCAATTCAATCATATACATTACTGTTAAATGTGTGACATACAAGATATGCAAAAATGGTTAGAGTTACATAGATGAGAGATTAACGAACTGGTTAGAGTTACATAGATGAGAGATTAATGAACTGGTTAGAGTTACATACAGTAGATGAGAGATTAATGAACTGGTTAGAGTTACATAGATGACAGATTAATGAACTGGTTAGTTACTCAAGTCAAGTCAAGTCAAGAGTTTTATTTGTCACGGCATACAAGTATACAATGAAATGCGGGGGGTCTTGCCCGCAACGATTGTGCATAATACAATAATAATAATATAATAAGAATCCAGTAGAACGACATTGTGCAATAATACAAGTAATCAAAGTAGGGCATATCGGTATATGTACATGCGTTTTTACAGAGCATGGTAGGACATGCTAGGTCCTGTGATAGTGCAATACACTGTTAGCTACGGATGAGGCACTGGGTCTTTATGTACACTGCTATACAATGCTATATTATACAATCTCAAGTTATACTATACTATTCTTAAAGTGACCTTTCCTTTTGTAAAGTGACCATAAGTGTGAGCGTGTGCAGCATGAGTGTGTGTGTGCTCATGTTAAAGTGGCTGCTAGTGTGTGAGCGTGTACAGTGTGTGTGTGTTGTGTGTGTGCTCATGTGTGCTTGTGTGTGAAGAGTTCAGTGTTCAAGGCTCTGATGGCCTGGGGGAAGAAGCTGAGCCGAAGTCTCTATGTCCTAGTTGCTGGTGTTCGCAGGCGTTTGCCTGACCGCAGCAGCTTGAACAGGCTGTTGTTGGGGTGGTGAGGGTCTTTCATTATTCTGCAGGCTCTGGATTTGCACCTCTTGTTATATAGGACCTGCACGGGTGGTAGTGCAATACCTGTGGTACGCTCGGCTGAGCGTACCACTCTCTGTAGGGCCTTCTTGTCCTGTGCCGTGCTGTTTCCATACCAGGCAGTGATGTTTACAGTCAAGATGCTCTCTACAGCTCCAGAGTAGAAGGACTGGAGTATCTTCCCAGATACTCTGAACTTCCTTAACTGTCTCAGGTGGTAGAGGCGCTGCTTCGCCTTTTTTACGACTGAGTCTATGTGTGTTGTCCATGTCAGATCCTCTGAGATGTGGACCCCCCAGGTACTTGAAGCTGCTCACCCTATCCACGGTAGCCCCGTTTATCCTCAGTGGTGTGTGTGTCCCCTGCCTAAAATCCACAATCAGCTCCTTGGTTTTACCAATGTTCAGGAGCAGGCTGTTGTCCTGGCACCAGCGTTCCAGTACCTCAACCTTCTCCCGATAGGCCTTCTCGTCGTTGTCCGAGATCAGCCCCACCACCACTGTGTCGTCCGCAAACTTCACTATGGAGTTGGAGCTGAACTTGGCCACACAGTCATATGTGTATAGTGAGTACAGCAGGGGGCTCAGAACACAGCCCTGGTGGGACCCGATGCTCAGGGTGATTGTGTTGGAGGTCTCACCCCCCACCCTGACCGCCTGGGGCCTTTCACTCAGAAAGTCCAGTATCCAGGCGCTCAGAGCGGAGCTCAGACCCAGCTCGATCAGCTTGTCCACCAGTCTGGTGGGGACTATGGTGTTGAACGCTGAGCTGTAGTCAATGAACAACAGTCTCACATAGCCCCCCTTATGGCGGTCTAGGTGAGAGAGGGTGCTGAGCAGTACTTGGGAGACCGCATCATCAGTGGACCTGTTTGGCCTGTATGCAAATTGCATAAGGTCCATATCACTGGGGAGGGAGGCACAAATGTGATCCTTAACCAGCCTCTCAAAACATTTCATGGCCACAGAGGTGAGTGCCACCGGTCTGTAGTCATTGAGACCTGTTGGGGAGGATTTCTTTGGTACTGGGATAATAGTAGACACCTTGAAGCAGGCAGGTACCACGGATTCCGCCAGGGATAGATTAAATATGGTGGTGAACACAGGGGCTAGCTGGTTAGCACAGGACTTAAGTATGCGTCCTGTTATCCCATCTGGGCCAGCAGCCTTCCTGGTGTTCACCTGCATAAATGCTCTTCTCACACTGTGTTCCGTCAATGAGAGAGCGTCCCCGCCCCCCCGCGGATGCCCCCCCCTCCGCGACAGCCGGCGCGCCAGTGATGGCACTAGCCGGTGATGGCACTAGCCGGTGAGCTAGCATCGCCACTGTTTACACCAAACCGAGCGTAGAAGGAGTTGAGTTTGTCCGCCAGGGGCCGCTGATATTGTAGTCAGTTATCGTCCGCAGTCCCCGCCATAAGCCTCTTGTGTCATTCTGTACCATTTGTGCCTCCATCTTTTCAGCATACGTCCTCTTAGCAAGTTTAACAGCCTTGCGCAGAGAATAGACTGTAGTCTTGTACTCCTCCATATTTCCTGTCTCTCTGCCCAGGTTGTAAGCAGTGGTGCGAGTTTTCAGAGCTGCTCTGATAGTACTGTCCACCCACGGTTTCTGGTTCGGGAACACCCTCGCCTTTTTTGTGGGGACGATACTATCAGCTAAAGTTGCTATGAAGCTAACAACAGTGTCTGCGAACTCACTGACGTCACTGGCGCTTCCTTGGAACATTCCCCAGTCTACGTCCTCTAGAGCGTCCTGAAGCGTGGCCTCTGATTGGTCGGACCATCTCTTTACCTCACGTGACACAACGGCGTCTGTAAGCCGGAAGAGGGAAAATGGAGTCATGATCAGATGTGCTTGTAGCTCCCGCTAATGGCAGAGCCGGTACTGCCTTGTAGCCGGCTCTGAACGGGGTGTAGCAATGATCCAGCTTGTTTCCTCCCCTGGTGGAGCAGGCGATGTGCTGAAAAGGGATGGCATCACTTTCTTCAGATTCGCCTGGTTGAAATCGCCGGCTATGATCATAGCTGCGTCCGGATGTTACATAGATGAGACTAATGAACTGGTTAGAGTTACATAGATGAGAGATTAATGAACTGGTTAGAGTTACATAGATGAGACTAATGAACTGGTTAGAGTTACTTAGCTACATAGATGAGATGAATGAACTGGTGATGAGTACCAGTCTTCTCCTCAGACATAAAATCAGTTTTTCACATTAGGATGTAACATCCCAACAGGCCACCTTGTTTATGGTTTGATTCAGTTTTAGTAGAATGTGAAAGACATGAATGACATTGATGTGACATATAAAATCAGTTTCTTTACAGTGCAATGAAATAGTTCTAGATTACTGTTACTGTACAGTTCAAAGTCATCTTTACCTTCTGTTTGGTATCCACAGTTTAAAACCTGACAGTCTTCCCTCTTGTCTGACACCCACTCTTAATGGTTTATATGGTATATATCAGTAAACACAATGGGTTTGATAAGCGATTGTTTTGATAAGGACCTCACAGTGATGTACTTTCTGTGTGGAGTTTGCATGTTCTCCCTATGTCTTTGTGGGTTTCCTCCAGTTTCCTCCCTGCAACTGACTGTGGTGTTTTACAGTTCAGACCGATCTGGTACAGTAGCTCTGACTGTGGGGTTTTACAGTTCAAACATACACAGCCTCCGTCAGAGGAGAGGATAAAGGCTCTGTCGGGCAGCTGACCATATCTCCTCTATCACACACAGATGACCAGATACACATTGCACACAAGTTAAAGTTGAAGAAGTTGAATTTTAATGTACTGAATAATACAGGTACTTAAATTAATGTTCAATTCATCAAGACATTTAGAGACATACAAATATACAGTACTATGTAAGAAAAAAGCATCAAGTCATGTTTATCATTTTGGACTAAAATAGAGGAATGTTGCTCAAGGTTATACAACGCAGTTGTGCCCACTATGAACCATGGTTTGATTGAATAAGCAACACATGTGTTTTTTACAATGACGTTGACAATGTGTATTGCGGTGGACTATAACAGAGAATGTGAAGTTGAACACCTTGTGAGAATGGTTCATTTTTAACATAGCTTTAACCTTAGTTCAACATTGTTACGCACCCCAGTAGGGAGACGCAACACAAGGCCACAGACAGGGTAGGTGAGGGTGCAGTGACACAAATTCCAAGAGACAATTTGCAAAATAATTATATTTATTTCGCAAAACACAAAACTCAGCAACACAGAAATCAAGGAGGACCTACCAGTGGCACCAAATGAAATATCAAAAGGAAATTAAAGCCCACCCCCCCCTTACAGGCGCGGACGCCCAAAAGTACAGGTGGCGGTGCTCACTTCTAAGTCTGGTGTCTTTAACAGTAGGTCACTTACGTGAGGGAAAATGTAGACCCAGGGTATCTTCCTGTCCTCAATGTCCCTGTGTGCGAAACAAAAGATTAATACAAAGGAAAATAAATCACCATAGGCTGGGTGACACAAGAGAACAAATATTCAAAGGGTTAACAGAAATGTGCAAATACCAAACTAATGCCAAAAAGGCCACAGCTCTACATAAGATACACAACGCTAAAGACACAGTTTCTATAATAAAGATGCACAACACTAAATATAACTCCTAAACTAACTAACAGCACAAAGTGCCAGAGCCTTCACCAGCTCTATTACCAGAACACACAAAGAGCTCTCCCACAGAGACACAGCATAGTTACCACAACCAAACGAACCAGGGAGCTAACTAACACTGAAACAAAATGTGTATATGAAGGGAGAGAGAAAGGTTAATTGCTGACGAGCCTCAGCTGCTGCTGCTGCTGTTGCTGTTGCTGGAACTGAGACACCTGAGAATGGGGATATGTAGACACAAGAGGGAGACAAAAGAAAACAAACAACACATGCCTATACAATACAACATATTATTATCCATTACTCCCTCTATATATATATACATAAGGACACCGTCCGTAACAAACATTAATAAAGTGGTCAAAACGTGGGCCAAAATAATCCCACGGGACAATGCATTGGTAACTTGTTTCAAATGACAATATATACCTCAGATCAGAATACGGGCTTGCGCGTGGGAGCATGCACAAAGATATTACAGTGATATGCTGCTTCCGAGAGTCCGACTGCCTGCGAGAGAGAGAGAGAGAGAGATAGAGAGAGAGAGAGAGAGAGAGAGAGAGAGAGAGAGAGAGAGAGAGAGAGAGAGAGAGAGAGAGAGAGAGAGAGAGAGAGAGAGAGGAGAGAGGCAGGGAGCACTGTAAACAAACGCTGCGTGTGTGAGATAAGACAGGTCCCCTTCTCTCTCTCTCCCTCTATCTCACTCGCTCGCTCTGCATCTCCCGTTTGAGGAAGTGTGAGGTTTCACTCGCGCTACAACCATATAACCAATCAGATCACAATCAGCTCCACCAGGGCCCTATTCCCCGTACCTGGTTCAACTAAGTCGATCAAGAGTCCCATTATCCAGATTCAATAACCCGATGTTTGAATCTGGGATTTTCCTGTTCCTCGAACGCTGATTCAGTCTCGTTCATTTGAACCAGACTTGAGACTCAGGATAATTGCGCGCGGCCGCTTCAGCTGAAAAGACAGCAGATGTCGATTGCAGAAATCCTGATTTTCTAACGGCATTGATTGATTGATTGATTGATTTAAAACTTTATTAACAGATTGCAGAATGGGTACAATACAGCACGGCTCAATAGCCTCGCCGACAAGTTAAATGCATAATCTATAGGCTAATTTTAAGTCCCCCATTACCCCAATCAATCAGATTATATTTCTTTAAATGTGCCTGCTGGCAGTAGGTTTATGGATTGTGTAACTGAGGGGTACAATTCCCTGACTGTATTGAATAAGTATGGTATCATTAAACCACTACTGAGTTATGTACATTACTACTGGCCATACAGTACACAGGTATATGTGATGAACACCCACACAATAACACGGCTTAACAAAGAAAGTCCTGTTTGTAATATTTATTAGAAGAGCATCAATATTATCTTACATTATTGAGAATTAGAGTTGCGCTTGTAAGGCGAAGAATGTGCATGAATAGGTCAAGAGCATAAGTCCATGAGCATATTACGAAGGGGATAATTAATACCACCTGTAGCATAAGAATTATATAAGGTACACTCGTAGGTCAGCTGGAGATACTAGGGGGGTTCCCTCCGGTTGTAAGCCAGCAGGGGAGAGGATTTTTCGGTAGCAAAAGTCTGGATCAACGAGGAATAAAGAGACTCCAGGTACAGGAGACGGTGCAATAATCCCTTGATCCGTAGACAAAGCAACAGCTATTCTCCGGTATGCACTGCAGCATGGATGAAAGCTAGCCAGCCTCAGAGTCCTAGAGGCGGGCTCGACGGGGCTCCTCACAGGGGTAAATCCCACACGGTAGTGGGGGTAGACGATTCTCTACTCCAGCAGCCACAGGACCAAAGCAATATAATCCAGCCGAAAAGGGCTCTGTAGTCGTCGGTGTAGGTTATCCAGTGTACATATCCACACGATTCTCGTCTAGGGCTCCTCGGATGGCGGCACAAGGTTAGGCCGCCCAGCCTGGATAAGCACACTAGCTCGGTACGATGAAACGTTGGTAATGCTGGTCACTGTAGAACGGTAGCCGCACGATACACTATACATAATAGACTATTACTTAATAATAGAATAGGTCGAACTCGACGATACAGCGTTAAACTCTGACATTTCAGCTATCAATTCGCACGTGGTCTCAAGGCTCTATTTCGGGGAAAAACGGGCCCACTTCACAGCACGTTGTATCGTGGTGAAGGCTTCAACTTGTTACTAAGACTACTGCTGTATCCACCTGCGCCGTGTTTATACGTAAGGTGAATAATCTAGTACCAGCCTTATTTCTGTCTCGTATTACTGCGCAAACCTGGGCATGTTGAGACATGTCTTAGCGGTGACTTTGAACTAGACATTGGGTGTATGGCCGTGGCGCCTAGGGGGTCGCTGTCCAATAGGAGAACGAATATTATGGTCTGGCCTGTACTAGGTAAAGGGATATTCCGTGTATATGTACAAAGAATATACAAGGGATATCAGACGATATACAAATACTATACAATATATCTCAAGTAATAAATATATATATTCGGTTTAATCTGACCCTTTGTAACAGCCGCCTCCTAATTAGTCCGCACCTAATTAGATAAGCAGAGACAGATTAACCGCACTGTCCACTACTCAATGTCCGTTGTGAGGAGTAGGGCAATTCACAAAGTCAGGGGGTCATGGTCGTCATTAAGAGAGTCGGGGAGCCTTGGCAACTCTATCAGCCTCGCCACGGGTCGGGTGTATGTCCGCCCCTGGACGAGCACTTCTGCCGCTCTGACCTTTCCGTCGGCACCAGTGATCACTTTGCTTACGCGGCCGGCCGGCCACATAGCTCGGGGTAGTGACTGGTCGATAATCATGACGACTGTGCCCTCCGTCAAATTGTCTCTTTCTTTTACCCATTTCTGGCGGGTCTGTAGAGATGGTAGATAGTGGAGGAGGAAACTGTTCCAAAACTTGTCAGCCAATACTTGACTGTACCTCCACATTCTTCGGCCGTTTGCTTCTTCAGGTCTGTACACTGTCTGTGGGAGCGCGGGGTCCAGCCGCCCAATCAAGAGAGTGTTGGGGGTGACTGGGTCGACATCTGCTACATCACTTGAGACGTAACCGAGGGGCTTTGAGTTCAATACTCCCTCGATCTCCGTGAGGACTGTCGTGAGGACTTCTTCCGCCACGGTCTGGGCCCCAAGCACGGCGTACAGGGCTGTCTTTATTGAACGTACTTCTCGTTCCCAAGTTCCCCCGAAGTGAGGGGCATTCGGGGGGTTAAACTGGAAATCAATCTGAGAGGGAGCGAGGTGGGTCTTAAGTTCTGGGCCCATAGCTTGGAAGCTCTCTCTCAGCTCTCTTTCTCCGCCTTTGAAGTTTGTCCCGTGATCAGACAATAATATAGACGGTTTTCCTTTCCGCAATGTGAATCTCCGGAAGGCCATAAGGAATGAGTCCGTACTCATGGTTGGAAGGAGTTCTATGTGTATCGCTCGGGTGGTCATGCATTTGAATACAATACCCCACCGCTTCTCCGTCCCTCTTCCTTTCTTCACATACAGCGGGCCGAAACAGTCCATACCGGTGGAGTGAAAGGGCTTGTCGCCGAGTCGGAGGCGACAGGGGGGTAGGTCAGCCATCCTGGGTATACTGGGCTGTGCTCGCCACTTGCGACAGTCTAGACAGGTCCGCTGGAAGCGTCATACTGCTTCTCTTCCTTGCAGTATCCAATAGCGACGTCTGATCTCAGCGAAGACTCTCTCTGCCCCGGCGTGGTGCACGTCCTCGTCGTATTTCTTTATGATGAGTTCTGTGACCTTGTGTCGGCTGTTTAGGACTATCGGGAACTTGACGTCATCCGTTAAGTCTGGGGCCCTTCTCAGACGACCACCCACTCTGATGAGATTATGGGCGTCGCTCTCAGGGGCCAAGTGGAGCAGTCTGCTGTCTGACGGGACTGGCTTTGATCCCTGCATACAGTCTAGCTCGTCGGGGAATGAGTCTCTTTGGGCTCGCTGTAGCAGAAGGAGTTCTGCTTCTTCGTAGTTAGCTGCACTAATGTCAGTAGTGGAGGGAACCTCAGGGTGGTGGCACAGGAATGTCTTTAACTGCGCACTCTCAAGGGTGGGGCAGTCGTCTATGTTGGGATCTGTGGGGACTGGTGTGTGTGTCAACCCACAGAACATAGATTTCTTAACATATAACATCTCTGCCTCCTCTTTACTAGCCTCCCGTGGGGTGGGTGTAGGCCACTCTTCTTCCGGGAGCTTGAGGAACTCGGGACCGTCACTATAGAGATTGTGACGTGTGAGGTCATCCAGGGACATTCCCCGTGTGATGACGTCTGCTGGGTTCTGTTTTGTGTCCATGTACCTCCAGCATGCTGCTTCTGTTAAATCTTGGATCTCTGTGATTCTGACTCCCACGAAGACCTTGTATCTACACGAATCGGACTGGATCCATGTGAGTACGGTCATGGAGTCTGACCACAGGATTGTTCTTTGCACCGGGATGGTGAGTTCACGTTGGATTAACGTGGCGAGTTGCGCTCCTACTAGGGCTGCACAGAGCTCTAGACGCGGGATAGATTGTTGCTTGCTGGGGGCTATTCTTGAACGAGCCAGGATGAAAGCAGTATGTATTTCTCCTCCCTCCTCTCGGGCTCGCAAGTAGGCCACCGAACCGTAGGCTACTTCGGAGGCGTCGCTGAAGACGTGCAGGTCCATCCGACACGTCTCCAGCCGCACTGTGGGTGGGAAGTAGCTGCGGCGTATGTTGACACCTGGGAGCGAGCTGAGTTCTGTTTCCCACTCTCTCCATGTGGAAGCAAGGTGGTCGGGTATGGGGTCGTCCCAGCCCTGGTCCTTGTCCCATAGCGCTCATACAATCATCTTTGCCCTGGTGGTGTAAGGTAGAATACATCCCAACGGGTCATATTGTCTGGCGAGTGTTCTGTATACACTCCGTCTTGTGGTCGGTAGTGAAATCGACCTTCCCTGCTCCTTGGTCAGGGGTGTGTGTCTATAATGGAGCGAGTCTGTTTTGAAGCGCCAGACTAGTCCCAATGTCATTTCTTGGGCTTCACCTGGGATGGTCGCCATCCAGGTCTCGCTGCTTGCTGCCTTGTCCTCTGGGGAGAGGCTGCGCAATACTTGAGGGTCGCTGCTGGCCCACTGCCGGAGATCAAAGCCGCCTTTGATCAGGGAGGCGCGGAGCTTGAGTAGGAGGGCCTCGGCTTCTTCTGGCGTCGAGACGCTTTGCAGACAGTTGTCCACGTAGAAACTATTTTCTACACTTTGTCGGACCTCCTCATCAGCTGCTGGGTCCTCTGCGACATGTTTTTGCAGTGCGAACGTAGCACAGCATGGGCTGCATGTGGTTCCGAAAGGGAGGACTTCCCATTGATAGATGGATGGTTGCTCATCCCCGATCCTCTCTCTCCATAAGAACCGCAGCAGGGGCTTGTCCTCTTCCACTAGTCGCACCTGCAGGAACATCCCTTTGATGTCGCCGCTGATGGTCACCTTGTTCTGGCGGAAACGTAGCAACACGCCTAGTAGAGAGGGGCCGAGTGTTGGGCCGGGCAAGAGCTCTTTATTCAGATTTTGTGATCCGATCTGGTAGCTGCAGTTAAACACAATACGATCCTTGCCGTTGTGGTGGACCTTGTGGTGGGGCACGTACCATGATTCGGTCGTCTGATCGGCCTCTTTAATGTCAATTCTCTTTATGTGTCCCGCTGTGATTAGCTTGTCAATCTCAGCTCGGTACACAGTAGCTTGAGCGGGGTCTCTGGCTAGGCGCCGCTCTGTGTTCAGTAGATACCGCTCCGTCGCTTCTTTTGGGGCATGGAAGGTAGGCATACCCTCTCGCCTCAGGAGTGGAGTTGCGTATCTCATCACTCCGTTGACTTTGACTCTCTTTGTCCCCTGCTCGAGGAGGGCTATGGCGTAAATGTCTTCCTTGGAACGAATGTGTTTCTTTTCGTTCTTAAAGGGCATTGTCTCTAGTGTCCATAGCCTCTCGACGTGCTGTAAGAGGGCGGTGTCTTCTTCTGTCACTCTGGAGTGGAGGCAGCGAGTGGCTGCTGTTCGGTTGGGAGACCTGGAGAGGGGGCCTTGTAGTGTCCATCCTAGGCGGGTCTCGACTGCTGCTGGACAGCCTCTGGGCCCAGTGTGGACCCGGTCCATCGGGACGATGAGGTGTGCGTGGTCGGATCCTATGAGCAGGGTCGGGGTGGCGCCGTCTATGAGCGGTATAGGTAGTTGACGCAGGTGCACGTATTTGTCCATCAGCTTGGCGATGGGGTAGGTGTACCGCGACAGGCCTATGTCTTGGCTGGTGAAAGCGTTAGTGATCCTATACCGTCTCTCTGGCTGCCCGCTTGCTGCGATAGTGAAGGAGATGTTCTCACCCTTGATCGTCTTCAGGTCTCTTCTTATAGTCCGAATCGTCATCGTTTCTTCGCTCCCCCGCAGCCCCAGCTGGGCCGCAGCGGATGCGAGGAGGAGAGTCTTTTCTGACCCGTCGTCAAGGACGGCGTAGGTGTCCATGACCTTGTCCTCGTAGCTCAATGTTACGCGGACCACCTTCAAGAGCACCCGGGCGCCCCCGCTGCTGGCGGGGTCAATGTACATGACGCTTGCTTTGGTGCTACTTGAGGGTGCGGGTTTTCTTCTGTTACTGTCATGTAAAACGTCCAAGTGGGCTCCGTCACACCGACTACACCTCTTCTTTAAGCGGCACTCGGCTGCCATGTGACTGCGCGCACAGCGGTAACAGCGGCGGTTAGACTTTATCCATTGACTCACCTCATCGGCGGTCATCTTCTTGAACGTGTCAGTGTGACAGCCAGTGTTCTTTCTCGCAGTACTGGCATACAATCTTCCACTTCTCTTTCGTCGAGGGGGTGCTGTGGTTCTTGTTACGCGGTACTGATTCGGCTTGGTGCATGACGGTCACCAGCCTGCGGTTATCGTTTGATCTCCTAGGTCCCTCTCTGGAGCTTGGTACACTCCGCACGAACGTATCCAGTCGTAGGCTGCTGACTTCTCTCGCCAGGAAGTCGGCCAGGTCTAGGAGGGATGGCTCGGGACCGTTGGGATCACAGTGGTCTCTTTGCCGCCTGAAGCGCTCTTGTCGGGCGGGCGGAAGCTTCTCTAATATTCTTTCAACATTAGAGTTCGCGTACAGTTCGTGCCTACCCTTTTCCTTTTGTGCCCCCAGCATCCCTACCAGGGATTGTACCTTGATAGAGAGGTCATCCAATGAGCGATTGTCTGTGGCTGGGGGTAGACGGTCAATATTCCTTATCTCTTGTATTACGTAGTCCCATATGCGTCCATAACGTTGGTCGAGGGCTACTAGAGCCGCGGTGTATGGGGTACTTGAGTTGGAATATGCCAGCGCTATATTATGCGCTCTGGGCACCTTCAGGTGCTTGAGGAGGATAGCATACTTGTACGTTTCATCGGGGACATCGGACATCATAGTCTCTAAGCACATTCGTAGTTCTGTGTACTGTGCTCTGTCCTCGTGTGTGAAATCCGGGAACGTCGGTGTGCCAAGGTACGATGCCATTGATGGCTGGCACATCGGTGAGCGTTGGGGGAGAGGCCTCCTAGGCGAGTCTCCCCTTACGTGTCGTTGTGGGCTGGTACCTGGTGGGTACCAAGGCCCGGGTACCCAGGTGCTGTTCCTCGGGGCTGGTCGTGCGTCAAACTCGCCCTTGAGTTGGGTCGGGGGTCTGTAACGCAGGGCCTCGGGGGTAAAGTCTGGGCTGTACTGGACCTCCTGGTCCTGTGGAGTACGGTGCTGCTGGTGGGCTTGACTTTCCTCCTCTTCCTCTTCTTCTTCCTCTGCTAGGTCTTCTAGATCTTGCAATCGTCTATTCAGTCTCTCGGCGGCGTAGGCCGGTTCTTCCCTGTTGCTGGGTCTCGCATGGACCGGTAGGGGAGGGGGTTCGGAGACGTGTATAGGCTCTTTCTGTTGGCCGGGCTCCGGGTCGCTTGATCGGGTAGGGGAGGGTGCCCTAGACCCTTGTCTTGACGAGGCCCTGGAGCTCCGTGCGGAGGGAGGGGGAGTCGCCCTGGCAATCAGTTGCTCCATTATCTGCGCTTGTAATCGGTCGCGCTCGGCTTCGCGCTTGATGTGAGCGAGGTCGCGCTCTGCTTCGCGCTGGGCTTGGGCTGCGTCGCACTGTGCATTGGCGGCGGCGTGCTGGGCTTCGGCGCGGTCTCTTTCAATATTCTCTTCTGTCTGGAGGCGTCTGGTCTCCAGTTGTATGCGGTCATCTTCACTCCTTTGCTGCGCCTGGAAGCGCTCTCGCTGGGTTGCAGAGTGTTTGCGTTCACTAAGGGCTTGCGCTTGGAGTTGCGCGTGGAAGCGTTCTCTTCGGTCTGCAGATTGTTTGCGCTCACTCAGTTGTTGAGCCTGCAGGCGGTCTCTTTCCATGGTAGAGTGTTCGCGCTCACTTTGGTGTTGCGCTCGGAGGCGCTCTTGTTCCATGGAAGAATGTTCGCGCTCGCTAAGCGTCTGTGCTTGGAGTCGATCGCGTTCAGTGGAGGCTGCCAGGGTGGCGATAAATGCCTGCGCCAGCATCTTGTCTGCCTCGCTGGGGGAAGACACTGATGGAGGTGATCGGCTTCTGGCAGTGCTCGTTGGAGATCCGTTCTCCTGTCGCGCTCCGAGGAGGTCCATCTCCTGGGTGCGCGTCTCTTCTGGTAGTGGGTCGGGTTCGTCCCTGGAGCGCTTTCTTTATCCTGGAGCTCTCCGGGGACTGTCCCGTTGACGTTGTCGGGGGGTAAAGTCATGTCATGTCCCTCCTGGTCCCCCCAGTGAGCTTGGTCAGTTACGTTAGAACCCACTAGGGTCTCTATTGGCAGGGTCGCCTGGTCGGTAGGGTTTGACATACTTTTACTATCCGCTTTTTCCGCGTTTAACGTCTGTATAAAGCTAGGTAGTAGACTGGCAGCGTAGTCCTCTAGGTAAGGAGGTGGCTGCCGTCTGCGCTGCGGGCGTTCTAGCTTAGGAGAACCGTTTGTGGAGTGTTCATCGCTGGCCATGTCAATATTAATATTATATTAATATTACGCTAATTACCATCCGGCTCGAAGGACCAATTGTAACTGAGGGGTACAATTCCCTGACTGTATTGAATAAGTATGGTATCATTAAACCACTACTGATTTATGTACATTACTACTGGCCATACAGTACACATGTATATGTGATGAACACCCACACAATAACACGGCTTAACAAAGAAAGTCCTGTTTGTAATATTTATTAGAAGAGCATCAATATTATCTTACATTATTGAGAATTAGAGTTGCGCTTGTAAGGCGAAGAATGTGCATGAATAGGTCAAGAGCATAAGTCCATGAGCATATTACGAAGGGGATAATTAATACCACCTGTAGCATAAGAATTATATAAGGTACACTCGTAGGTCAGCTGGAGATACTAAGGGGGTTCCCTCCGGTTGTAAGCCAGCAGGGGAGAGGATTTGTCGGTAGCAAAAGTCTGGATCAACGAGGAATAAAGAGACTCCAGGTACAGGAGACGGTGCAATAATCCCTTGATCCGTAGACAAAGCAACAGCTATTCTCCGGTATGCACTGCAGCATGGATGAAAGCTAGCCAGCCTCAGAGTCCTAGAGGTGGGCTCGACGGGGCTCCTCACAGGGGTAAATCCCACATGGTAGTGGGGGTAGACGATTCTCTACTCCAGCAGCCACATGACCAAAGCAATATAATCCAGCCGAAAAGGGCTCTGTAGTCGTCGGTGTAGGTTATCCAGTGTACATATCCACACGGTTCTCGTCTAGGGCTCCTCGGATGGCGGCACAAGGTTAGGCCGCCCAGCCTGGATAAGCACACTAGCTCGGTACGATGAAACGTTGGTAATGCTGGTCACTGTAGAACGGTAGCCGCACGATACACTATACATAATAGACTATTACTTAATAATAGAATAGGTCGAACTCGACGATACAGCATTAAACTCTGACACTTCAGCTATCAATTCGCAGGCGGTCTCAAGGCTCTATTTCGGGGCAAAACGGGCCCACTTCACAGCACGTTGTATCGTGGTGAAGGCTTCAACTTGTTACTAAGACTACTGCTGTATCCACCTGCGCCGTATTTATACGTTAAGGTGAATAATCTAGTACCAGCCTTATTTCTGTCTCGTATTACTGCGCAAACCTGGGCATGTTGAGACTTGTCTTAGCGGTGACTTTGAACTAGACATTGGGGGTATGGCCGTGGCGCCTAGGGGGTCGCTGTCCAATAGGAGAACGAATATTATGGTCTGGCCTGTACTAGGTAAAGGGATATTCCGTGTATATGTACAAAGAATATACAAGGGATATCAGACGATATACAAATACTATACAATATATCTCAAGTAATAAATATATATATTCGGTTTAATCTGACCCTTTGTAACAGATTGAATAATCAAATGAGATCTTGCTAGCGAAAATAATTAGTTCAACTATTTCAGAATAAGGATACGGCTCTCTTATCCATTTATGGATGTGTGGTGGATGTTTTATTTGTCTGGCACCGTGGTCTGATGGTTTGTACTTATGCCTTTCACGCGGACGACCTGCGTTCGAATCCCCATCTTTTCTAATTTATTTTCTTCTTTTTGCAATGTAAATACTTCAATTTGGTGCACTTTGAGAGCTATATAAAGAATGACATCCTCAATGCATGTAGATTTATAATATTTTAACTTAAAACTAGGCTACTTTTGCGTATATTCATTAATATTATATTCCAAAAAAAGTATATTGGAAACGCGGGGTCTCGAACTAGGGTCATCCGCTTGACAGGAGTGAGCACTAGCCGTTGCACCAGTGTGCCAGACGGGATATATCCATTGTGTATCCATCAATACAAGAGTCACGGGTTTCGAATATTTTTCTTTTGAATGAAGTTTTATCTCTTTATTCTCAAATGCATTAATGTGACATCAACGGCTCATTCAATTGCTCAAATCCGTCAAACAGCACATCTCATTCTCATCAGACATTTTAATCCCAGTTACAATATCACAATAACGTGTGAGTGATGATACAATTCAACAATCCTCAGATTCCTCATAATTCATAATCCACAAAAACCACAATCCACGCATAAACACTTCAATTTTATGCTTGAATGAAACACAATCCGGGCGCACCGTTAAGCAAATCTACAGCGGAGAATATATGAAACTAATCAGAGCCAAACGGCCGATAGGTTTCATCCATTAAAAATATCCCTGCGGGATTCACATTTGCAATGCGCCGTTATTAAAATAACCACATGCAGCGTGTATCGCGACTCCGAGCGCCGTATATGAGGGCGTGGCTATGGTTCATCCAGCTAACTGAACTTAACCCTGCTCCGGACCAGGTTCAAACTTTCTGATCTGTTACCATGGTGATTTAGAAAATCCGATTTCGGGGAACAGAAAGGTCCGGCTTAAGTCAAGCTATGCTGGAAATTATCCGGCTAACTCAGTTAGCCAGGTACGGGGAACGGGGCCCAAGTCCTTTTTACGTCACCTTGCGAGTCAAATCAGAATGACCTAATTAAATGGAGGAGGAAATTGTCTCGACTGAATGAGAGCAATCCGCCAATATGGTATTTAGAGACACAGACCCATTGATACTAACTCATATTACTATAAAACAATGCTAGACACTGAAAAAAGCCATTTATAATGTCCCCTTTAATTGATTTAGTTGGGCTGGGGATTCTCCCTGGGCTGGGTCTGGCGCTGGAAAGTTGATAGGTCCTGGGATATTTCAATGTTTTGGCTAATTTTGATTTAAATTGAATAATTTCCATTTTAAAATGTTTTACCATGGTATGTTTTGTATCTTTTTTTTCAGCACAGCCTCACATATATGACCTGACAGTTAGTTTTCATATTGTATAATACTGTATATACTGTATCCTGCATAATGTACAACACAAAACACAAAATCAGATTGAGAAAATGTCTTCTTTTTAGTATGAACCAATGCAAACATATCAAATAAAGGATATAAAACAGTGGAAATGCACCCTCAGGTAGTATATTTACATAAACAAAAGAGAACAGATCAGAATTCAATTTACAAAGCATTATTTTCTCCATACACAGGTAATAAACACAGACGAAATTTTTATTCTCAACTGGAAATTATCACCAGCATGCCTTTTTTTTTTTTTTTTACAAAAAGTCAGTAAAATTATTTTTTTTCCAAAAAAAAGTTAAAAAAAAGTTTTACAGTAGAAAAGTAAAAAATAATTAAATAATTAAATTGTGGGATATTCAATATACATATATACAGTACACATATGACTAGAGTGCAGTCATATAGAGTGCAGGATGCCTGAGGCGTATAAAAAAAAAATATTGCACCTGTCAAACGGTAACGCACAATTGTGGGATATTCAATATACATATACAGTACACATATGACTGAGGCGTGGAGGAGAGACTGTGTTCCAGCAGGAGGAGAGGCTGGGTTCCAGCAGGAGAAAGAAGAAGACGTATCTTTTGAACAGCAGCAGCACAATCGTTTTTGTAGTTCTTTGGAGCTGTTTTTTACATTAGAATATGAGGCGAGGTGAGCCCTGTGTGATGTGTGTGTCCCAGATGCACAGACACAGTATGTTTGTAGAAGACGAAGAATTATACGGGATGATATGAGTGGAGTCGGAGTCGGACATAGAATCAGAGGACGAAATTGAGGATGAGGACCCATCCGTTGTCCTCGACAACGAGAGCGATGATTTGCCTGGGACATCGAACAGCACAAGGACAATGGGGGACAAAGGTGTGGAGGAGAGGCTGTGTTCCAGCAGGAGGAGAGACTGTGTTCCAGCAGGAGGAGAGACTGTGTTCCAGCAGGAGGAGAGGCTGGGTTCCAGCAGGAGGAGAGAATGTGTTCCAGCAGGAGGAGAGGCTGGGTTCCAGCAGGAGGAGAGACTGTGTTCCAGCAGGAGGAGAGACTGTGTTCCAGCAGGAGGAGAGACTGTGTTCCAGCAGGAGGAGAGGCTGTGTTCCAGCAGGAGGAGAGGCTGTGTTCCAGCAGGAGGAGAGGCTGTGTTCCAGCAAGAGGAGAGACTGTGTTCCAGCAGGAGGAGAGACTGTGTTCCAGCAGGAGGAGAGACTGTGTTCCAGCAGGAGGAGAGGCTGTGTTCCAGCAGGAGGAGAGGCTGTGTTCCAGCAGGAGGAGAGGCTGTGTTCCAGCAGGAGGAGAGACTGTGTTCCAGCAGGAGGAGAGACTTTTCCGGGTTTTCGGGTTTTTGAACTTTTTCGGATTTTTTATGTTTCCGAGCTTTCGGAATATTCAGAGTTTTTGGATTTTTCCGAGTTTTCGGGTTTTCGGACTTTTCCGAGTTTTTGAACTTTTTCGGATTTTTGATGTTTCCGAGTTTTCGGATTTTTCCGAGTTTTGGGATTTTTCCGAGTTTTTGAACTTTTTCGATTTTTTCGAGGGGGCCGAAATGTTACCGTTTAAAGTCGATTCGTAGCCAGACGGTGCGGTGAAACTTTACGAGTTCGAATACCGCTGTTGCCATAGGCAGGCCGGTCGTTTTGAGACCTTTCACGTGTATGGGGCGCGAACGCTCTGGCACGAGTGGTGTTAGCAAAATCGGTGGAATAATAAAGAATAATAAAAAGAGTAACAAGAACTAGACAATTCCGCGCGGGGGAAATTGTGAAAGTGTGGGTGACGCCTGTGCACCGCCGGCCAACGGGAGAGGGTCTCTCGCGAGTCTCTATGACAAACGGTTCAAAGGATACAAAAAGGGGGCGCGGCCTAAGGATCGGGGGAGTGGTCAACATAGACCATTTGAAGATCGGAATTTTCAGAGTTTTTGGATTTTTCCGGGTTTTCGGGTTTTCGGACTTTTCCGAGTTTTTGAACTTTTTCGGATTTTTGATGTTTCCGAGTTTTCGGATTTTTCAGAGTTTTGGGATTTTTCAGAGTTTTTGAACTTTTTCGATTTTTCCGAGTTTTCGGATTTTGGGATTTTTCAGAGTTTTTGAACTTTTTCCGATTTTAGATTTTTCAGGGTTTTCGGACTTTTTCCGAGTTTTTGAAAGGGGGTGTGGCCTAAGCGGGCGTGGTCTAATGATCGGGGGAGTGGTCAACATCGACCAATGAAAGAGGATATCCCTACCGAGTACAATGGCACAATCCGCAAGTCTCTACGACAAACGGTTCAAGAGATACACTGAGGGGGTGTGGCCTAAGGGGGCGTGGTCTAAGGGTTGGGGGAGTGGTTAACATCGACCAATGAAAGGTGGTCAACATGGACCAATGAAAAATGAAAGAGGATATCCCTACTGAGTACAATGGCACAATCCGCAAGTCTCTACGACAAACGGTTCAAGAGATACACTGAGGGGGTGTGGCCTAAGGGGGCGTGGTCTAATGATCGGGGGAGTGGTCAACATCAACCAATGAAAGGTGGTCAACATCGACCAATGAAAAATTAAAGAGGATATCCCTACTGAGTACAATGACACAACCCACAAGACAGAGGGCGCTGTCCAGCAATTCAGTACTGCAACACAGTGATGGGCAATGATGGGTTAAAGTGGATGAGGTCATTGGCAGCTCAGCCACGAGCCACACAGCTGTTAGGCTGAACCAATCATGAGTGAGCCACGAGCCACACAGGTGATGCAATCACTATGACTTGCATTTTCTATCCAATGCATTTCTATGGAGGCAGATGCATGACTGCATTGTCACGTTGATTAAAAGAAAACTATAAGAGATGAAGCGTTGTGACTCGCACAAGAGCACTACAACGAGTAGGCGAAGGGTTGTGTGCGATATTGTGGCATTCATGCGATATTGTGGCACTCCTTCGGCGATCGGAACAGAAGGGTAAAAAAGAGTTGGAAAAAAGAGATTCCTAGAGTGGATTTGCATGGCGGTCAATGGAGAGGAGAACCTTCAAACAAATGGTCGTCAGTTGAGATAGAAATGTCCAATTCCATTTATTTTTTCTTTTGTGAGCGGACTGACAGTCGTGTCATCGTTTTGATGTGTTTGTTTTATTTCTATGTCCAAAATTGAGATCACACTCGCAATTCACCCAAGGTAGGGGAAAAAAGATTATTTCAGCTGCTACACTCTAAATTGCAATGCATTTCCAATGGGACCGAAATTTTACCGTTTAAAGTCGTTTCGTAGCCAGACGGTTCGAATACCGCTGTTGCCATAGGCAGGCCGGTCGTTTTGATACCTTTCACGCGTATGGGGCGCGAACGCTCTGGCACGAGTGGTGTTGGCAAAATCGGTGGAATAAAGAAAGAAAGAAGAATAAAAAGATGAACAAGAACTAGACAATTCCGCGCGGGGGAAATTGTGAAAGTATGGGTGACGCCTGTGCACCGCCGGCCAACGGGGGAGAGGGGGTCTCTCGCGAGTCTCTATGACAAACGGTTCAAAGGATACAAAAAGGGGGCGCGGCCTAAGGATCGGGGGAGTGGTCAACCTAGACCATTTGAAGATCGGACTTTTCCGAGTTTTAATTTTTTTTCAGACTTTTCCGAGTTTTTGAACTTTTTCGGATTTTTTACGTTTCCGAGTTTTCGGAATTTTCCGAGTTTTCGGCTTTTTCCGAGTTTTCGGGTTTTCGGACTTTTCCGAGTTTTTGAACTTTTTCGGATTTTTGATGTTTCCGAGCAATGGGACCGAAATTTTACCGTTTAAAGTCGATTCGTAGCCAGACGGTGCGGTGAAACTTTACGAGTTCGAATACCGCAGTTGCCATAGGCAAGCCGCTCGTTTTGATACCTTTCACGTGTATGGGGCGCGAACGCTCTGGCACGAGTGGTGTTTGCAAAATCGGTGGAATAAAGAAAGAATAAATAAATAAAAAGACGTACAATAACTACAGTGTGGGTGGCAACCTGGCTTCGCCAGGTCACCCACACTAACTATAGTAAGAATAAAAAGATGAACAAGAACTATAGTGTGGGTGGCAACCTGGCTTCGCCAGGTCACCCACACTAACTACAGTGTGGGTGGCAACCTGGCTTCGCCAGGTCACCCACACTAATAATAATAAAAAGAGTAACAAGAACTATAGTGTGGGTGGCAACCTGGCTTCGCCAGGTCACCCACACTAACTATAGTGTGGGTGGCAACCTGGCTTCGCCAGGTCACCCACACTAATAATAATAAGTCTCTCACCTGTCTTGTGCCCTCCTTCCATGTCTCACAGAACTGGTTGAAGGCAGAGCTTCTGCTCCTTCTGCTCTTTCCTCCTCCTCACTGTAGAAAACAATAAAAAGCACATTATTTTCAACATTCAACAAGGAATCTCTTGATGTACATTCACCATGTACACTTATCATGTACATTTATAATGTACACTTGTCATTTACATTCATCATGTACACTTGTCATGTACATGCATCATGTACATTTATAATGTACACTTGTCATTTACATTCATCATGTACACTTGTAATGTACATTCATCATGTACACTTATCATGTACATTTATCATGTACACTTAGCATTTACACTTGTCATGTACATTCATCATGTACAATTATAATGTACATTTATCATGTACACTTAGCATTTACACTTGTCATGTACATTCATCATGTACACTTATCATGTACATTTATCATGTACACTTAGCATGTACACTTGTCATGTACATTCATCATGTACACTTATCATGTACACTTGTCATGTACATTCATCATGTACATTCATCATGTACACTTATCATGTGCATTCATCATGTACTTGTGCATTCATCATGTGCACTTATCATGTGAAAGCCTTTCTTTGCCTTTCCCAACAAGTTTGACAAAAACAAAAGCAATCAAAGTCCAAAATAAGTGTCTTTACCTTTCATTGACGTCATGATCAGTGGACCTTTCGTCACCATCACCAACAAACGATGGATCATCAACGTCGTCATCATGATCAGAACCATCTGAAGATTCTTCTTCATCTGTATCCTCACCTAATCTCTCATGTCCTGATCTCCAGCGTAGAGCGACCTCCACATGGGCACATGGCTAACACGCTGACTTCGACGCATGTTAGCTCAAACTACTACTACTAAAGTCTACTAATACTACTACTACTACTACTACTACTACTACTACTACTACTACTACTACTAATCAGGGCCGCCTCAGGGGGTGTGCGAGCAGTGCGGTCGCACAGGGCCTCGCGGGAAGGGGGGCCTCGCAAAATAAAAAAAATTAAAAAATAAAAAATAAATATTTTTTATTTATTATTTTTTTTATTTTTATTTTTAATTTTTAATTTTTTTTTGCGAGGCCCCCCTTCCCGCGAGGCCCTTTTTCATCACAGACCTAAAATCTAGTTTTGCTTATATGCTTATATATTTCACATTAGACACGTTTGTAGAATGTGTCTGACTTGTTCCTGGGTCTGCAGACATTGGAGCTCAGCCTCTGGGGTTCTGCAGCAGACATACTATTGGTTTCAACGAAGGGAGTGGTTTTACTTACATCATGTGTAGTACGCCGGCGTGAGTCAGCTGCGTTTGACTATTTCGCGCGTGCAGCTTTTGACTATTATGCTTAGTTATGCCAGCCAAGACGAAGAAAGAGGTCGGTCATTATCTGTCGGTCGGTCACCAAGGAACGTTGACGAAAGGCCTCTCGCTAGCGGGACAAATGGCCGGAGCCTTGTCATGGTATAGCCATGATGATGTCGGCTAGTAGCTAGCTTAGCTAAAGGCTAACTAGCGTTAGCTAACCTAGAGACAGCGCATACAGCCAAGATGAAGAGGATGGTCGTTTGGCAGATGAACTTCGTCAACTCCACGCGGTTGTCTCCATCCTCTTGGACGTTTGGTGAGTTTTTAACCTATTCTATTAACTCTATTCTATTCCCGCCGTGGACATCTCTCTCTCTCTCTCTGGAGCTAAACTGGCCGACTAGCTGTTGTAGTACTACTAGTAGCTAACGGTGTGTGGCCTGGTGTCAGCACCTGTATGTAGCCGCATAGCTTGCTTCTGCGTTAGCTAATGGTTAGCGATAGCCTGGTTGAGCTAACTGTTAGCCAGTTAGCTGTTTAGCTACGACGTTAGCTGCCGGCTGCGCTCGGCTGGGAACGTTCGTTTGATGCTATCAGTTAGCCTTGAGTTAGCTGTTAGCTTGTGCTACGACCATTGACATTAGCCGTGAGAATAGCAGGGGGTTATTTTTGTCCCGCCAGCGAGAGGCCTTTCGTCAACGTGGAGACCTGTGTTGAGGCCTTTCGCCCTGCGTTCCTTGGTGCAGGTAAGATTAATGAAAATCATGACATTACCCCACTCTTCCTTCCTTCCCCTCCCGAATGTTTTGTTAATAACGATGTTTTTTTCCAGGCAAAACATATGTTACTTCACAACATTTGGAGATACGACATGTGCTGTGTGTGAATTCATTGTCTTGGTCGTTTGTGTAGCTTGGGTAGCGTTGGGCCGTTGGCCAAAGCTGTGTGTGGCCTGGTGTCAGTAGCCTACCTGGCTAGCCTTTAGCTGTCGGCCATTGGCTCCTTGCTGCTTTGTTTTCTCTGGTATAGACCCTCTTCTCTTTGGATTTAAGTGTTGATCTTTGTCCTTTTGGATCTATGTATATGCATGTTGCCTTTGTGAAGTTATCTTTTCCTTCTGTTTTGTTCTTTCATTAAAAGTTGAATATCCTAGGCGGTTAGGTGGCCGAGCGGAGATTGCGTTCGTCACCAGCCCCGGAGCTGTGAGCTGGATTCGCCTGTTCGAATCCAGCTCACAGCTCCGGGGTTGTCACCAGCTTGGCTGGCCGTCTGCACTAATACAATTGGCTGTATTAGAGGGTGGGAGAAGCTGGCGGGGTGGGTCCGGGTCGTTGTAAACAGCGACTCCTACAGTTCGGTCGGGGCGCCTGCTAAGCGCGGATAGGACTCGAGGGGGATAGTGTGGTCCTCCCACACGCTACGCCCTCTCGATGAGAATCCGCGCTGCCAGGTGAAAAGAAGCGGTGATTGGCTGGACGTGTGTCGGAGGAAGCACGTGGTAGCCTCCACTCTCCCAGATGATCTGACTGTGGGGGGTAAGTGCGCAGCGACCAGGAAGGGACTGGGAATTGGCATACGACTAACATTGGGATGGGAGAAAATCGGAGGAAAATGGAGGGGGAAAAAGACAAAAAAAATAATAAAAAAATTGAATATCCTTTAGGGGGTCATCTTTGCTTATCTCTCTCATACATGCTCTCTCTCTAACACACATGCTCTCTCTCTCTCTCTCTCTTTCTAACACACACAGTCTGCCTATGGCGGCCTTTCTCGATGGCTAGGCTGTGCTCGCTGAGTCTGTACCTAGTCAAGGATCTTCAGTCACAGTGCTCAGGTATTCTGCCACTGTGTACTCTCTGTTTAGGGCCAAATAGCATTTCAATTTCTTTCCAATGTGTCTCTCTCTCTGTACACTGTATATTGACTGTAGAACGGGAGCTCTCTCTCGCTCTCTCTCTTGCTATATGTTGACTGTATCATGCCCAGCCTCGGGCAGCGCTATTATTTACGAATATGTTGACTGTATGAAAAAAAAAAAAAAAAAAAAAATATTATATAATTTTTTTTTTACCATTTGGGGGGGGGGGGGGGGCCTCGCGTTTAAATCTCGCACAGGGCCTCGCATTTCTCCCAGGCGGCCCTGCTCTTACTAGTTACTATATCTATATCTGTACATAATATATCCCTTACCTACTCTTACTAGTTACACTGCTGGCCAGTATGACTTACTACCATAGTGTCTTAACTCTGTACATACATCTGATTAGCACTATTACTCAGTAGTAGCCTATTAATGTATAAATACCCAGTTTAATCACCTGTACATTGTATATTATTATTGCACTTTACTGTTACATTTGCACTCTGGTTGGATGCTAAACTTACTTTCGTTGTAGGCCTACTGTACTGTATGTTAATACATTTTAATCTCATCTAAAGATGGAAATCACAAACAGCAAATAATGAAAGTAAATCAGATATAGGCAGCAGCTCTCCTCCACGTCTACACCCTGCTTTAATAAATCAAACACCATTATCATCCTTTGCTCATACAGTCAGGGCCGCCTCAGGGGGTGTGCGAGCAGTGCGGTCGCACAGGGCCTCGCGGGAAGGGGGGCCTCGCAAAAAAAAAAAAAAAAAATTATTTTTACTTTTTTATTTTTAATTTTTTTTTGCGAGGCCCCCCTTCCCGCGAGGCCCTTTTTCATCACAGACCTAAAATCTAGTTTTGCTTATATGCTTATATATTTCACATTAGACACGTTTGTAGAATGTGTCTGACTTGTTCCTGGGTCTGCAGACATACTCACTATTGGAGCTCAGCCTCTGGGGTTCTGCAGCAGACATACTATTGGTTTCAACGAAGGGAGTGGTTTTACTTACATCATGTGTAGTACGCCGGCGTGAGTCAGCTGCGTTTGACTATTTCGCGCGTGCAGCTTTTGACTATTATGCTTAGTTATGCCAGCCAAGACGAAGAAAGAGGTCGGTCATTATCAGTCGGTCGGTCACCAAGGAACGTTGACGAAAGGCCTCTCGCTAGCGGGACAAATGGCCGGAGCCTTGTCATGGTATAGCCATGATGATGTCGGCTAGTAGCTAGCTTAGCTAAAGGCTAACTAGCGTTAGCTAACCTAGAGACAGCGCATACAGCCAAGATGAAGAGGATGGTCGTTTGGCAGATGAACTTCGTCAACTCCACGCGGTTGTCTCCATCCTCTTGGATGTTTGGTGAGTTTTTAACCTATTCTATTAACTCTATTCTATTCCCGCCGTGGACATCTCTCTCTCTCTCTCTCTCTCTGGAGCTAAACTGGCCGACTAGCTGTTGTAGTACTACTAGTAGCTAACGGTGTGTGGCCTGGTGTCAGCACCTGTATGTAGCCGCATAGCTTGCTTCTGCGTTAGCTAATGGTTAGCGATAGCCTGGTTGAGCTAACTGTTAGCCAGTTAGCTGTTTAGCTACGACGTTAGCTGCCGGCTGCGCTCGGCTGGGAACGTTCGTTTGATGCTATCAGTTAGCCTTGAGTTAGCTGTTAGCTTGTGCTACGACCATTGACATTAGCCGTGAGAATAGCAGGGGGTTATTTTTGTCCCGCCAGCGAGAGGCCTTTCGTCAACGTGGAGACCTGTGTTGCGGCCTTTCGCCCTGCGTTCCTTGGTGCAGGTAAGATTAATGAAAATCATGACATTACCCCACTCTTCCTTCCTTCCCCTCCCGAATGTTTTGTTAATAACGATGTTTTTTTCCAGGCAAAACATATGTTACTTCACAACATTTGGAGATACAACATGTGCTGAGTGTGAATTCATTGTCTTGGTCGTTTGTGTAGCTTGGGTAGCGTTGGGCCGTTGGCCAAAGCTATGTGTGGCCTGGTGTCAGTAGCCTACCTGGCTAGCCTTTAGCTGTCGGCCATTGGCTCCTTGCTGCTTTGTTTTCTCTGGTATAGACCCTCTTCTCTTTGGATTTAAGTGTTGATCTTTGTCCTTTTGGATCTATGTATATTCATGTTGCCTTTGTGAAGTTATCTTTTCCTTCTGTTTTGTTCTTTCATTAAAAGTTGAATATCCTTTAGGGGGTCATCTTTGCTTATCTCTCTCATACATGCTCTCTCTCTAACACACATGCTCTCTCTCTCTCTCTCTCTTTCTAACACACACAGTCTGCCTATGGCGGCCTTTCTCGATGGCTAGGCTGTGCTCGCTGAGTCTGTACCTAGTCAAGGATCTTCAGTCACAGTGCTCAGGTATTCTGCCACTGTGTACTCTCTGTTTAGGGCCAAATAGCATTTCAATTTCTTTCCAATGTGTCTCTCTCTCTGTACACTGTATATTGACTGTAGAACGGGAGCTCTCTCTCGCTCTCTCTCTTGCTATATGTTGACTGTATCATGCCCAGCCTCGGGCAGCGCTATTATTTACGAATATGTTGACTGTATGAAATTTTTTTTTATTTATTTATTTACCTTTTGGGGGGGGGGGGGGGGGGGGGGGGGGGGGGGGGGGCTCGCGTTTAAATCTTGCACAGGTCCTCGCATTTCTCCCAGTCGGCCCTGTACTACTACTACTACTACTACTACTACTACTACTACTACTACTGCTACTACAACTACTACTACTGCTACTACTACTACTACTACTACTACTACTACTACTACTACTACTACTACTATTACTGCTACTACTACAACTACTACTACTGCTATACAAGTCGAACTACTAACTATAAACTACAACTACTGAAAAAACTGTGTTGTCCCACAGAAATTATCTTTTGGACAAACTTTTTGCGCACATGGAGACTTCTTCTACTCTTCCTTTCTGGCAGTAAACTTCCGACTCCTTCGTCACTTCCTCCCAAATGTTTCCGTTTCATTCTAGCTCAAAAAATGACCAAGATATTGATAAAAATGTAACGCATGTAAAATTATATCTGGCACATTTTACGCGTGTGTAAATGTTTATTTAGCATCGAATTGAAATTATCCTGGTTCATTCATTTATTGGTTTATCAACACAAAATAAAATGTAGCGTGTAGTTTCAAGGACACATCATAATGCCACACCGAAAAAAACCCGGAAATGGACTAAGTTTTCGATACAGAGCGGCACAAACTGATGACGTCACTTCATCACGTCGCCGTGAGCCACGACCGGTAAAAGAAAAAAAGACTAATTTAATCAGATTAATCACTTTATTCAAATTTAGGATTTAGCTTGAGGATAAAAAAATATATATATATATATTATAAAAAAAATTAAAAAGACATTTTTATTCATTTTTTTTTATTAAAAACGAAGGTTCGAACGTGCGTTCGAAAAACCCTGATGAAGTTCGAATCCCAAAAACAGGCTTTGGGGACAGCCTTACCAAACATATTATTATTATTATTATTATTATTATTATTATTATTATTATTATTATTATTATTATTATTATTATTATTATTATTATTATTATTATTATTATTATTATTATTATTATTATTATTATTTTTTTTTTTTTTTTTTTTTATTCTGTTTACCAATGGGGTTTTTCTTCACAGTTGCAGATAAAGATTAGGCTACACTAATATTATAGTATTAAAAGAAACTGATGAGTTATATTCATAAAAAAATAATAAAAAATTAAATTTTTTAAATACATTTTTTTTTATTAAAAGCGAAGGTTCGAACATCCGTTCGAAAAACCCTGACGAAGTTCGAATCCCAAAAACAGGCTTCGGGGACAGCCTTACCAAACATATTGTTTATATTATTCAAATATAACTCAAACATGTTCCGTTGTGATGTTGTTGTCATAATAGCACATTCTAGAACATTTGTGATGTCACAGTATGATGTCATAATAGAACATTCTAGAACATTTGTGATGTCACAGTATGATGTCATAATCAAACATTCTAGAACATTTGTGATGTCACAGTATGATGTCATATTGTGATGTCACAGTATGATGTCATGTTGTGATGTCACAGTATGATGTCATAATAGAACATTCTAGAACATTTGTGTATCTATTAAAACAATTTTCAATCATTGTGCATTTTGAAACAGGGCTGAAGATATCAACTGTTAACACATTGATGGCCATTGGGGCGCGTCTAATATAATGGTACAGGGCCAGCAAATGTAAACAGATGTGGGTCTGTATGTAGAGCTAAATCTATACTTTATAGTATTGCTATCTGTCCATTCTCATTGTCAATTGGGACCATAAACCGTCCCTTTAACCCATTCTGCCACGACCTGATCATCCTAAACCATCCTCTGCCAGCGCTATTTGTCCATGGAGATGTTCACCTTCTTTGCAGGGCTATAACTTTTTAAATTGTATTGCTAAATTGACATTACTATGGCCCATTCAACATCAATTATCTATCGTTCAGGATGTAGGAACGTTTTACTTTTTCATGCACACATTCATACAAAAATACCGTCTAGAGCAGTGGTCACCAACCTTTTTAAGCCCAAGATCACTTTAAATTTTTTTGGTGAAGGCAAGATCTACCTATTGAAGCGTTGAGAGAAAAAGACAGCCACGATTGTACTTTAAACTAAATTACTTTTATTTGCCAGTAATCTAATTACATGCAATGCTTTGGTCCAACATAAAAACGTCAAAGTAGAACTGTAATATGTACTTTCTCAGTCAGTGCTAAGTGCAGTCATCTTATGCAGAATCACTTTTCACATCAAAACAAAAGTAGAACTGTAATGTGGACTTTCTCGTATTATTAACATTGACAAACATATTTACAATTAGCATTTTAAGAAGTAGAACTGTAATGTGTACTTTCTCAGTCAGTGCTAAGTGCAGTCATCTTATGCAGCATCACTTCACATCAAAACAAAAGTACAACTGTAATGTGGACTCTCATATTATTAACATTAGAAAATGCTGATTGTAAATATGTTTGTCAAAGTAGAACTGTAATATGTACTTTCTCAGTCAGTGCTAAGTGCAGTAATCTTATGCAGCATCACTTTTCACATCAAAACAAAGGTAGAACTGTTATGTGGACTCTCATGGAAAGATCTAAAAAAAAAAAAAAAAATGTCAGGGAAAGATCTACAGGGAAGGTCTCAAAGATCGACCAGTCGATCGCGATCGACGGGTTGGTGACCACTGGTCTATAGTATAAATATGTTTTTATCGTTTTCTGCAGTATTTCCTAGAATGTGAGATATAGACATAAATGCATATATTAGATTATCAAATACCGTTTGACACCGATCAACGTTATATTAAAAATTTCAACTGTACATGGTCCTAGACGTTATGACTTATCATCTGCGGGTGAACGGAGGGGGGGGGGGGTCGTTTATAATTCCGTGGCCGACGTTAAATCATTTATGTAGTATGGGTGATATATAGATCAGAGCAGTTTGTATGGATAATAATAAACAAACAGGCTGAAAGTAACGTCAGCCTCCTCTTACCGTTGGGCGATCACACTGGCACAAACAGATCCCAGTTATGTGGTGGCGATCGATGCGATCCATTTCCGGTTTGTATATTACTAATACACGTCCAAATCATGTTGTTTATTGAGTTATGGCAACGGATCGATATCCACGGTGTCTGGATTGAGTCCCGGGATGAAAAACGAGTGGCCGGACGGAATAGGGAGACACACCGGCGTCACAATTATTGACTTCCGGTTGCAACTCGCCGATCGGCCACCAGGTGGCAGTATTGAAGCGTTGCAGAGTTGAGCGGAGTCCTACAGCACCAGCCAAGACTCCGTGGGTAAAATATGAATACCATGACGAAAATATGAAATATTGATCTCAAACACGCCTTACCGTGATTGGCAGACAACGCATGGTGGAGAAACACGCCTTAACACGGTATTGGCGAAAAAAGGGTTAAAATGGATTAAAGAAATAATTTTTTCATCAATACGTTCTCATTTTATAGCGCCGTGAATATAAGCATTATACGGGATTTGGTCTAGTATATTTTCTGGGAGGCGAGATAAAGGGCTAATAGCTAATAACGTTATATCCAATGGCATTTCCGTTATACAAATGCTACAGTTAAAACTCAAACTGCATATGATCGGCATGATCCTCAAGCATGTATGCATGAAAGGGGGGGGGGGGCGGGGGACGTTGTTTCTTATTATTGATTACCAATAACCGTGTTCGTCTAACTAGCCACATAGGATCGGATGGATGGCTATCAAAACAAGGCCCGATCGGGATGTACTTTACGTGAAAAAGATCTTACCGTGGTCCGTGGGATCCCCCCAAGCATTTCCCCATTATCGATCGCCATCTGGTAGATCGATATGTCCATTGGCTGATGATAAATCCCCTTATTGCATGTTGAAATCTGCGATGCAAAACGTAATCCAAGGTACAGGCTACACATATAGAATCCAGCTACTGGAAACTCCAAAAAAAGTCAACAAAAAGAATGCTCCCTTCAGCCACAGTGCACACTGCATTATCGCGATAGCGCCCCTAAGAGGATATGGCCGGTATTGCACCTTCTCGAATTCAAAGAGTAGGGTAAATCTGCAGTGCCGCTCGGCGACCTTGAATAGGTTATTCAAATGGAATAAAAGCAATAACAACTTCCCACGGATATATCTGTGCTTCTGTCCACAACGGGTGGAATGGAAACACGGAGATATCCGTTGTTCGTCCCCATTGTGTTAAACAACATAGATTGAAACCTGGATTTCTCAAACAAGATGCCTTGCCTACCGTTTAGGTGGAAAGGTGAGTGTCCACTAGGGCTGAGCCCAAACATACGTTACGTTGGCATTCGAATTCTAAATCACCATTCGATTTTTTTTTACAACAAAATTTATTCTGTTTAAACCAATGGGGTTTTTCTTCACAGTTGCAGATAAAGATTAGGCTACACTAATATTATAGTATTAAAATAAACTGATGAGTTATATTAATTTGAAAAAATTATTTTAACATTTTCTTTTATTAAATTATTTTAAATAAAACGAAGGTTCGAACGTCCGTTCGAAAAACCCTGACGAAGTTCGAATCCCAAAAAAAGGCTTCGGTCACAGCCTTACCAAACATATTATTTACATTATTCAAATGGGACTCTTACGATTTTAAATAAAGTTTGAAATAATTTCTTTTATAATAAAACAAATCTCTTATCAGTGACTTTTGACCTAATAGAACCTTAGAACCTTGGAACTGGTAGGGTTCCATTCCAAAGTGACATCATGAAAGCAGGGCTGTATATAAAAGACCAACACAAGTCATTTATTTCAGACTGACCTCTTGTGTTTGCATTTTTTCTTTCAAGGCACCCACTGAAGAGGCAGCAAACAGCACAAAAGGAACCATAGGAGTATCTACCATGGCCTCTCCAGACCTGCAGAAGACCCAACTCAAGGCAGCCACTGAAGAGGCAGCAAACAGCACAAAAGGAACCACAGCCTCCCTGCCATGGCCTCCCCGTGTACGGTGGTTAGACGACGGAGGTATAGACACCATGATATATAAGAGTAAATATCAATATATGACCGAAGAAGAATTCAAGCAGTTGCCTCCACTTCGACCTAAGGCACCCACTGAAGAGGCAGCAAACGGGATGTACTCCGTGCGTGTACGGTTGCCTCCACTTCTAAAACTTCAAACCCAACTCGAGGCTCCCACTGAAGAGGCAGCAAACAAGATGTACTCCATGCGTGTACGGTTGCCTCCACTTCTAAAACTTCAAACCCAACTCGAGGCTCCCACTGAAGAGGCAGCAAACAGCACAAAAGAAACCATAGGAGTATCTGCCAAGGCCTCCCCAGACCTGCAGAAGACCCAACTCAAGGCACCCACTGAAGAGGCAGCAAAGAGCACAAAAGGAACCATAGGAGTATCTACCATGGCCTCCCCGCGTGTACGCTATGAAAAGCGGTTGCCTCCGCTTCGAAAACTTCAAATCCCAGAAAATCTTTGTGGCGAAACTTCAAAAGCCCCCACATCGGAGACACAGCACCCAGCCCAAGTCACCCGGTAACTGTTTTAGCTGATCTTTTTTAATTATTTTAAAAGTTTTAAATTTTTACTATGGTGTTTAGTTTACTGTGAATATTGCTTGTATTATGTACTGTTTACATTTTGTACAATCTGTGTTTCTGTAAATGAGGGAAACCTCAGAAGCTTACGATTTTAAATAAAGGTTGAAATTAAATATTAAAAATAAAATAATAAAACAAATCTCTTACATAAATCAAATCAAAATCAAATCAAATTTATTTATGAGGCCCGACAACACACGTTAATGTCCCCATGGGCCGTACAGGTCTTCTTTAAATAAGTCAAGAAGAAAGCATAACAATAAGTCAAGAACAGATCAAGAACACCATAAGGTCCAAAAATGTTTAGATGAATGCAAAAAGATTTAATAAAAAATTAAAGAATGCAAGCACTCCCAGACATACCCCACGCGAAGGTAAGGAAAAACTCACTAAAACCTAACAATAGGGAAAAAAGCTCCACAGGCAGTGTGGAGGAGAGAAACCTTAGAAGGGCCATTCAAGGGGGGATCTCCCTTCTTAGATGTTGGTGATAGTAGTGTTGCAGACGGACAGTTGGTAAGCATACATCAGTGACCTTTGACCTAATAGAACCTTAGAACCTTCGAACTGGTAGGATTCCATTCCAAAGTGACATCATGGAAGCAGGGCTGTATATAAAAGACCAACACAAGTCATTTATTTCAGACTGACCTATTGTGTTTGCTTTTTCCCATCAGATCATCCAGTAAGAGAAGGTTGACCGCAAAAGCAGACCCGCAGAAGACCCGACTCAAGGCACCCACTGAAGAGGCAGCAAACAGCACAAAAGGACCCATAGGAGTATCTGCCAAGGCCTCCCCAGACCTGCAGAAGACCCAACTCAAGGCACCCACTGAAGAGGCAGCAAACAGCACAAAAGGAACCATAGGAGTATCTGCGATAGCCTCCCTGCGTGTACGGTGGCAACACAACAAAGATAGAAGCCCCTATGCATGGAAGAGGATATTAGTTATAATCCCCGATGAATTCAAGCGGTTGCCTCAACTTCGATTACTTCAAACCCGAAAAAAGCTTTGTGGCAAAACTTCAAAAGCCCCCACATTGGAGACACAGCACCCAGCCCAAGGCACCCGGTAACTGATTTAGCTGATCTTTTTAAATTATTTTAAAAGTTTTAAATTTTTACTCTGGTGTTTAATTTTCTGTGAATATTGCTTGTATTATGTACTGTTTACATTTTGTACAATCGTCGTTTCTGTAAATGAGGGAAACCTCAGAAGCTTACGATTTTAAATAAAGGTTGAAATGAAAAATGAAAAATAAAATGATATGTGACCTTTGACCTAATAGAACCTTAGAACTGGTAGGATTCCATTCCAAAGTGACATCATGAAAGCAGGGCTGTATATAAAAGACCAACACAAGTCATTTATTTCAGACTGCCCTCTTGTGTTTGCTTCTTTCCCATCAGATCATCCAGTAAGAGAAGGGTGACCACAAAAGCAGACCCGCAGAAGACCCAACTCAAGGCACCCACTGAAGAGGCAGCAAACAGCACAAAAGGAACCATAGGAGTATCTGCCAAGGCCTCCCCAGACCTGCAGAATAGCCAACTCAAGGCACCCACTGAAGAGGCAGCAAACAGCACAAAAGGAACCAGAGGAGTATCTACCATGGCCTCCCTGCTTGTACGCTGTAAAAAGTGGTTGCCTCCACTTCGAAAACGTCAAACCCCAGAAAAGCTTTGTGGCGAAACTTCAAAAGCCCCCACATCCGAGACACAGCACCCAGCCCATGGCACCCGGTAACTGTTTTAGCTGATCTTTTAAAATTATTTTAAAAGTTTTAAATGTTTACTCTGGTGTTTAATTTTCTGTGAATATTGCTTGTATTATGTACTGTTTACATTTTGTACAATCGTCGTTTCTGTAAATGAGGGAAACCTCAGAAGCTTACGATTTTAAATAAAGGTTGAAATAAAATATAAAAAATAAAATAATAAAACAAATCTCTTACATCAGTGACCTTTGACCTAATAGAACTGGTAGGATTCCATTCCAAAGTGACATCATGAAAGCAGGGCTGTATATAAAAGACCAACACAAGTCATTTATTTCAGACTGATAACGTATCTTCTTCTGATATACTGTATCAACCAAATGTAGTATTCTTGTTAAGAATGGATGTCCAAACAGTCGCTCCAATTCTTCTTGACTGAATATTTATTGACAAAATCAATCAATAGTTGCTCTTAAAAACACTTAATGTATCTCAAAAACAATTGTTTTTTACAACAGTTCAAATTCTGAACGGCATCCAAACTTTGTCTAACTAAAATGTCCGCTGACCTTATCAACAAAAGTCTTCCGTGATCACTTCTATGGCAGCGTGAATATGATTTGTCCTTAATCAACGAGGTGTCCAGTCTTCGTCTTCTTTCGCCATTCTCTCTGATCTCTTCCTCCAGTGACTCGTGGCCCTGTATTTATAGCAGGCCTCGGTCCGCATGTAGCTTTTCTCCAACGCGTCCGTGTTTCCGGGTTCCCGTTTTGCGCTCTGATTGGCCAGGTCATGTGACATGTGCGCCAATCGTGGGACGGCAAGTTCTGCGCCTATTTCCGGGTCGAACAGCCTGCAAACTACCTAACGCCTAGTTTATCACTGGTTAAGCTTAGGCGACTCTTTCAAAGTTGGTTAAGGTTAGAGTTTGGAATCAGGGCAGGCGTTCTATCGCCCTGCTCTAAGACAAACTCTAACCTTAACCAACTTCGAAAGAGCGCCTAAGCTTAAACAATGTAAAAACTTGCGGTCCCACGATTGGGCGTACATGTCACATGACCTGGCCAATCAGAGACGCGGAAACACGAACGCGTTGGAGAAAGGCTTCAAGCCCTCGGTCCAGGTGATGACCTCACAGATAGTGACATCATAACAGATTTTCTCCAATCCCAAACAGTTATTTTTGAGTTTGAAAATGTAGGCGTGGCTTACCACTAACTGCTCAGCTGAAAACAGTATTTCTTTCCAACTCACTTTAAGGCTAAAATCATTGTTACTATTACATTTACTACACATGATATGAATATTAAGGTACTTCTCTCAAGGACACACATTTCAACATAACACATTACTTGTTTGTGCGAGAGTAAACCACAAAGCTTATAGTCCATAAATATTATTTCCATTTCAGTGTATTTATATGGCATTTCATCATTTGATTTATTCAACTTATTTACCTAGATTCATTAAAGTCTTAAACCATGCCTTTCTAAATAATTACCTTTACTTAACACTCATATTAGCTATTTGAAAGTGATCTTCCCTTAATCCTGTACATTTGGCTATAAACCACTCCAAGTTTAATATCATAATGTTCCCCTTGTTGAACACATCATTTCAGTGATAATTGCAGATTTAAATTGAATATAGAAAAATAAATGTCTAATGTGACCTGATTACTAGATATTTTACACTTCTTCCTCCTCCTCCCCTATCTATGTCTCTGTGTTTACACAGCTGTGGCCCCTAACCATATGACCTGGACTTTAATACTTCCTAAGGCCAAATCATTCCCTGTGTCACAGGAGGCCCTGAACCTTCACACTCTAACCTGGTCAATGATTTTCTTATGTTCCTTTGTTGCTGTTTTCAACATAGTAGCTAGTATAGTCACAAGACTATGTCATCTCCTGTCCTCTGTCTAGCGATCTCAGCTGTGACTTATTACTGTATTCAAATGAACCATGTGCTTCCTGTGAGTTCCGCCACCTGAGAATTTACTTTAAACCTTATCTTGAGTTCCAAAATGGAAGTTAACCCTAATTATTTAAGAACAAGTATAATTTAACCCAAATTATACTACACTGACCTCTTGTGTTTGTTTCTTTCCCATCAGATCATCCAGTAAGAGAAGGGTGACCCCAAAAGCAGACCCGCAGAAGACCCAACTCAAGGCACCCACTGAAGAGGCAGCAAACAGCACAAAAGGAACCATAGGAGTATCTGCCATGGCCTCCCCGCTTGCACGCTGTGAAAAGCGGTTGCCTGCACTTCAAAAACTTCAAACCCCAGAAAAGCTTAGGAGTATCTACCATGGCCATGTAGCATGGCCTCCCCAGACCTGCAGAAAACACAACTCAAGGCAATCAATGAATCAATCAATCAAATTTATTTATATAGGAGGTTTATACACAACGCTTGTCGATCAAAGTGCTTCACATAGCTAAGCTATGAACAAAGAAAAGTATAAAATAAACAGAAAAAAAATAAAAATCAACGGATAGACAAAGGAAAAACAGAACAACACGTCAACAAGTAAGGCAAGAGTCAAAGTGAGTCAGGGAAGGCCAGGCGATATAGGTGGGTTTTGAGTTTTGATTTAAAATACTCGATGGAGGGGGCAGATTTAATGGACATGGGGATGCTGTTCCAGAGGTCAGGTGCTGCGACCGCAAAAGCACGTCCCCCCCTAGACTTGAAGTTAGACCTACGGGTGGTTAGGAGACCAATATCAGCCGATCTGAGGGCCCTGGCGTTGTTATATGGGGTGAGGAGGTCTGCTAGGTAAGCAGGGGCCTTACCATTTAGGACTTTGTAGACTAATAAAAGGTTCTTGAAGTCTATTATAAAGTGCACCAGGATCCAGTGGAGGGAGGCAAGTACAGGGGTGATGTGAGCTCTCTTCCAGTACCTGTGAGCAGTCTAGCAGCAGCGTTTTGGGGGAGTTGTAGACAGGCTATGGTGGATTTATTTAGCCCCAGGTACAGGGAGTTACAGTAGTCTAAGCATGAGGATATGAAGGCGTGAATTACTCTTTCCAGGTCTGAGGGGGAGAGAATGGCCTTGATCCTGGCTATGGACCGGAGCTGGAAAAAGCACCCCTTCACCACAGAGTTTACCTGCCTATTGAAGGAAAACTCTGGGTCAAAGAGCATGCCCAGGTTTTTAATAAAGGGCTTGACTAGGGGAGACAGGTTACCCAGGCTGCTGGCAATGACACTGGTTTGGTTCGGAGGGCCGAAAAGGAGGATTTCACAGTTTGGCTGATTGAGCTGTAGAAAATTGTGTGCCATCCAGCATTTGATGTCGTCTAGGCAGGAACGAAGACTGTCGAGAGGCAGCCCACTGAAGAGGCAGCAAACAGCACAAAAGGAACCACAGCCTCCCTGGCATGGCCATGGTCAAGCGGTTGCCTCCACTTCGACTCAAGGCACCCACTGAAGTGGCACCAAGTTACAGCATGGACTCCCTGCGTATACGGTTGCATCCACTTCGAAAACTTCAAACCCAACTCGAGGCACCCACTGAAGAGGCAGCAAACAGCACAAAATGAACCATAGGAGTATCTACCATGGCCTCCCCAGACCTGCAGAAGACCCAACTCAAGGCACCCACTGAAGAGGCAGCAAACAGCACAAAAGGAACCATAGGAGTATCTGCCAAGGTAGGGCTGGCCGGTATGGTCTAAATTTTTTTATCACGGTATAATTTGAAGCATAGACGGTAGCGGTATATATCACGGTATATTAACTTATCTTAAATTTTTTTATTATTATTCTGAAGGGGTAAAACACTCTATACTCTTGTATTACTAGGACATATTTCACATAGTACAGAGGTATTTTAAGAACATTTATTGTGCAAAACTGCAATAGAAAAATGCAAAACCTTTTCTCAAGTGTCTGCGGGCAGGTAACACATATCTTGGATCCAGTGCTTTGACCATGTCATTAAAGCATCGGCGTATTTAGACCACTATCAGTAGGGCACGTGCCCTACTGATGATCATCTGTGCCCCTACTGATTAATTTTTTTTTTTTTTTTTAACAAATGTTTTTATTTTCCCTTTTTTAACATGATCAAATGATCATTTAACATGATCAAATAATTATTATAATATTTTTTACTTCGTTTTTAAATATTATAGAGAAATATTTTGCACTGTTGTCGCATTTATCTTGTTGAAATCCTCCAACAGGCTCTTTTTTGTAAGTTGACTGGTTTGCACACCAATAATACAGTGCAATAATAGAATAGTAGAATAGATAGTAAAATTATGCAATAGAATGGCCAGAGTAAAATAGTGCTACAGTACAATCAACAGCGGGGTGTTTTAGAAGGCTATGGTGAAGAGGTACGTTTTTAGCTTATTTCTGAAAATATTAAGAGATCTAGCTTCCCTAATGTCCATAGGTAGTGTGTTCCATAACTTTGGTGCATAGTTAGCAAAGGCTGCATCGCCGATTTTCTTTAGACTGTGGCTTGGAACCTTACACCAGTAGTATATGATCGCAATGTTTATACTTTGTATATAAGGAGGAGGACCTTGAAATCAATTCTAAATGTTACCGGAAGCCAGTGTAGGTTACTTACTTGTAACTTCGGGTTTGATCCAAGGAGTAAGTTGCCACATATTGCTCTGTAACATTTCTCTCTTTGTTATAGGACCGACTAGTAGGATTTCAGTTTTGCCCTCATTTAATTTTAGGAAGTTGTTCGTCATCCATTTGTTTATTGCTAAGAGACACGCGGAAATGGAGTTTATAGCTGTGTGATCATTTGGTTCAGCGGAGATGTACAATTGTGTGTCATCTGCGTAACTATGGAAACATACATTGTGCTTTCTAATGATGTCTCCTCAATGTTCAATGCAATGTTCAATGCAAGTAAAGCACTTTAAACTTTAAGTATGACTAAATTCTTTTTTGACTATATATATAGTAACTGTTCCAAAATGCATAGATTTCTATGTATTTTAGGGGTTTGGGGGGCTAGCTCTTTTTAATATAAATGTCAGATTGTTTTATTTATTTCATAGATTTCTATGCATTTCAGGAGTTTGGGGGGCTGGCTCCCCAAAATAATTAAATAACATAACCCTAACCTAACCCTAAAACCGAAATAAAGTTAAAAGAAAATAGTTACAAAATCCACCCATTTTCGGCCAAAAACCGGCCAAAACCGGCAAAAAAGAATTTCGCTTCATATACTTATGTGCCCCCCTGTGCCCCAGTAGAGTGCTGGGTCTAGATACGCCCCTGCTTTAAAGCCCTTTTGATTGACAGTTTGAAAAGGAATCATGTCCTTAGTTACACAAGTAAACAGTGACATCGTTTGTTATGTTGGTCCACCGCTGGCTTTTTTTGTCGTTAACTTAAAATGTAAATAATAAAAGATAATCAAATGATTCTGTTACAGCTGCTGAGCTATACTATAGCTAATGTCCATCAATATCTTCCTTTTTAATGAAAATGGTTCAAGAATCGAATCGGTATTGTCTCACATACCTTCAGCCATTCCAGGTTACTTTTCTCCCTCCGCTCGTTGAGGTCCTGGGTGAAGGCATTCTTGAATCGCACAATGTAGGCAGGATCATCATCTGAGATCTTCATTGCGTGCTCAAGGTGGCGCAGGGCAGGTAGAACCACAGAGCAGGATACATACTTTTCCCCACCAAGGAGCTCAGTGATGTACCACACACACAAAATATGGCCAATTAATTTAACTCAGATTACACTTTTTTTAAGTTCTGAATCTCACACACACACACACACACACACACACACACACACACACACACACACACACACACACACACGCACACACACACACACACAGACACACACCTTTTAACTAAGATTACACTTTTATAAATTCTGATTCTGAATCATTTATAGTATTTAAGGGCATGCAAGAGAGAGATTACAAATACATTTGGAGCCCTCTGATTGGTCGAGAGGTTTAAGAGGGCGGGACTTAGGGGTATGTCATACCTTATAAGGGCATATAGCAAAGTTTGATGGATTGTAACCACGCCCCCTTTTTGAGATTATTTATTACCCCCTAGGGCTTCTCTGATTGGTCGAGAGGTTCAAGGAGGAGGGACATCCGGTTTTGAGGGGAGGGACATCCGGTTTCGGAAGGGGAGAGACATCTGGTTACGGAAGGGGAGGGGTTGTAAGGGTGAGGACTTCCGTTTTTAGATTTTTTTCAAAATAAAAGATTCATTTTTATTTTCAGATTGTGTGTATTCCTAGGATTAAACATTTCACAATATGTATTAGTGTATCTTCAGAATATAGTTACACAATATGTATTCCAATGTTTTCAGATTAAACAATATGTATTCCAAGGTTTTCAGAATATAGTTTCACAAGGTTGAATAAATGTGTGTATTCCAAGGATTAAACATTTCACAATATCTTCAGAAGGTATTTAGTGTGTGTGTGTATCTTCAGAATATAGTTTCACAACAATCTTAAGAATAAATGTGTGTGGTTTAAGTTACAGAATTAAGAATAAAATACATTTTGTGTATTCCAAATGCTGTTTGTGTGTTTCTTAAAAATGTATTATTCTACAGAAATGTTCAATAGCCGCTCAGTCAAACTGAATATCACCCTCTCAGTAGACTGTCTCCACTCCTCCATCGCTATGACATACAGAAACATTAGAGTGCTTCTGACACTGTCACGACTCTGAAAACTGCATGGTGTCAAGCCGTAAACTGAATAACCCCCCAACCTCTCTGCCAGTTTGCTGTATGTGTTCATAAAACGTGTGTGTGTGTGTCCGCTAGCCCGATTGAAAAAGACCAACCGATGTTTTTTTTTAAACTGTCACCCTCTGCATGGTGTTGAAGGAGAGGGGGTTCCATTGATGGTGAATGGGAGGGCTCGAAAGTACTATATTCAGCTTCTGTCAAAAGCAGATTTATGACCCTGCGACTTCCCGTTTCTGTAGAAGAAACACAGTCCCCCAAGGTGTGTGTCTGTTTGTCTTCCCCCTCTCTTCTGATGTCTCAGTATATTCTGGAACCTATTTTTATTCAAGTAGTATATTACTATAGATGATGAGGCCAGTGAGTTAGTAATAAAATAAGGATGTCTGTGAGGGCTTCTTCATAACTCAATATTACAGTGAAAGAATTAAGAATAAACTATGTCTGTACAGATAGAGGCATTAGAAACCCCTACTGTAGTTTTCTCAGAGGATGATCAAAGCAGTATTATTTCGATGGAGAGTTTCAATAGGTTACTAATAAGGGCCAGCATTGTTAGTATGTGTATAGGAGGCGTTTCGGGGGTATGTTTTTGTCTGTGGAAGGTGTGTGATATTATCCATGACATAAATGGGGGCGTAATGTAGGGAAAAAAAGCTATATATATGTTTCTGATTGTGACTGATAGATCCAAGAGCATAATGGCTGACAATATTTGTACACCGGTTATACACACATATGACAGAATAGCGCGTATTAGGGCATTATTGAGGGCACCGTGCAGATATGGAAGGGGGATTTATAATGAAGTGTGGCCAACGGAAGATTAGACAGTTGCGATATACAAACTGGGCCCAACGGACTTCGAAGGCCTCGGAGAAAGGCCAGAGATCTATTTAAGCGAAAGAGAGTTCTGATAGTTAAAAAATAATTCTTTTGACGCACTAGACGGTTTGGCCGTCAGAAAACTCAAGGAAGGACAGTTAATCAAACTGTTAACAAGCTCCAGTGACTTAGAAGGTTATTTTGTATATTACACAGCACGTATCTCTATACATAACAAGCCAGGCATTAATGGAGTGGGGGATATGACCATTTTCATACGGTATGCATTTGGAGCCGAGAGTGTTCTATTTACTGTGCCGGTGAATACGTGGTTAGAATGTCTTCACACATGTGGAGCCGTCACGAGCGCGATGTTAAAAGTGCAAGCGGATATGGATCATTTGAAGAGACGTCTCTTTCCATACAAGGACTCAGAGGAAGACGATACCCGAGGGCCTGGCGAGGGTGTGATGGAAGGGGTGTGTCAACCGTAAAAGACCCTTTAAAAAGAAAAAAAAGTTACAATGGACTTTAAAAGACTTTAATCATGGCTTCCTTCAACAATGGATACGAACTGGAGTCTGCGGTACCCGACTCACCGCTACTCTGCATTTTTCCAACGATGAATACCAGCGAAACACCTGATCGGTCATCACAAGATACCATAGTCGATGGAGAGGAGGATGAATGGCGATCGCACACACCCGAGTCTGGTCTCCCACAAGACCTGCCTGTCACAGAGCGAGGGAGACGACTTACAGTACTACCAGTTGTGGTTGACGAAAGAGCTGGATTCCTAGATCATCTAATGATTGGCAGCATTAAACTACTTCTGGCAGAAGTGTTGAAGTGCTGCGTAGATCTACACCTCATCGAGCATTGCTATGGCTGTAGCATACAACATCCCAGTCAGAGACATCATGAATGCTTGTTTGAATCGGCCTTGTATTACATGATTAATGAACCAGCACTAATGACTTTGTTATGGAGTTGTGAACTGATTCCTACCATCAGCGCTCTCTTGGGTCGGCTATGTTTAGCCATTCCATCGCCTCTAAGAATGCAGGGGGTGTGTGAGGGGCTGCTTTACGAGTTCCGAACAGTTAAGAATAGTGAATGTCTGAAGGATTTGGTTAAGGAGATACACCTTGATTACCCAGAGATTGATACTGAGGCTGTCTATGATTCAGTACAGTTATTCATGTCCACAGTGCCAAAACTAGCAAAAGTCTATAGAGTTTAATTTGTTTTTGTATTTCTGAAAAAGAAATTGTGTGTTTTAAAAAAAAAGAAATGTCTCCTGCTTGCTTATTCACTCATGTATTATAATCAAAAGGGTGTGGTAGTTTGAAAATATGGATGGCATACTAGCTAAAATATATTATGATCCCTCAAATCCAGGTTCGTTTGGGGGTGTCGAACGTCTTAGAAAGGCCGCAGAGCTTACCATAGGAGATAAAGTGGGGATAAATGTTATTAAAAACTGGTTATCAAAGCAGGATAGCTACACTCTACATAAGCCGGCTAGAATACATTTTAAGCGAAATAGAGTATTCGTTCCAAGACCTCTTTATCAATTTCAAATTGATTTATGCGATATGCAAAGCTTGGCACAGTATAACGATGGTTTTAAATATCTGATGACAGTCATTGATGTATTCTCAAAGATGGTATATGTAAGGCCTTTAAAAAATAACACAGGTTTAGCTGTTACAAAAGCCTTCGATAGAGTCCTAGAGGAGAGTCAAAAGCCTATAAAAATACAAACGGATGAAGGTAAAGAATTCTTTAATAAACATTTCCAAGAACTGATGCATCGTCACAACATACATCACTTCGCAACTGGAAGTGAATTGAAAGCGAGCGTTATCGAACGACTGAACCGTACATTGAAGGACAGGATGTGGAGATTTTTCACAGCTAAAAATACTTTTCGTTATATTGATATGTTGCAGGATATGGTACAGAGTTATAATAACACGTTTCATTCCAGTATTAAAATGAAGCCTACAGAGGTCTCTAAAGATAACATACTACAGGTATTTCAGAACCTGTACGGAACAGTACCTCTAACGCATAAAAAAACTAGATTTAAATGTGATATAGGCACTACCGTACGACTAGCTCAATATAAGTCTGTCTTCGACAAGCGCTATGAGCAGACGTATACGTACGAGACGTTTATTATAGAGAAGCGTTTAGCCCGTGTCCCTGTTGTGTATGTCCTTAAAGACCAAGATGGTGAAAGGGTAAAAGGAGTTTTCTACGAATTGGAGTTGCAAAAGATTGTGGAAGGGGCTAATAAAACATACAAGATAGAAAAATTTATTGAGAATAAAAGGATAAAAGGCAAGATGTATACGCTGGTAAAATGGATAGGGTGGCCTGCGAAATTTTATTCTTACATCTTAAAGAGTACTCTCAGAGCTGTATGAATAAGGTTCATATATAATCCTATACTTTTTTTAAGGACGGTACTCATAATTCCGTATATTAACACGATGGAGGGGTTCTACGTTACGCTACCTTCCAACGCTTGTATGTCAGTGTTCCCTAATAATAAGGCTTCTAGTTTCAATATTAATCTGGCTAAGCCCCTCCAATTAAAAGGTGCTTGGGTAGTTGGTCTGGCTGAAATAACATACCCCCATACATGGTATAATATACCCCCCGAGTTGGCATATTATGAAGGCAGACATCTAAAACATCATCCCAACATGTTAGTTGAAACAATAAGGGTAGGCTCCGGGGGTTACTATAAAAATACTAAACAATTAATAAAACTAATCACAGATAGTTTATGCACGACAGGTGATATAAAGGCAGGGCTCCTTTATAACAAGATCACTAATATATGTGTGTTTACGGGGAGTGGTGTGTACGAGGTGAGATTCTCTCCAAGGCTATCCTATGTTATAGGATTGAAATCCAATAAATGGTATGATTTAGCTAATATAGAGGCCCCATGTCCTGCAGATCTAGGTTCTGGTGTATATAATCTATTCATATATTCTAATCTGTCAGACCACCAGCTCGTAGGGGATTCATACGTTCCTCTATTATCTACGGTACAAATCAAGGGTTCATATGGTGATTTGATAAACATACGTTATGATCACGTACATTATTCTAGGGTATCAAAAACCGATATAAATACTATTCAAATAGAAATCAAGACAGATACGGATCAGTTAGTCGATTATACGTACGGGAAAGTGATAGTAAAATTACATTTAAGCCCTTGGACATAAGCGTGTAATAAAAAAAAAGATATTATGGACCCACACATCCATCCTAACCGGTTCGTTAGTTATTATGTAAATCAGGTGGGACACGGCTTAGCTGGATTTGCAGGGGCCCCGGTACAATACGGTCAAGGGGTAGGGTCTATCTTCTCCAGATTATTCAAATTTGTTATGCCTTTTCTTAAAACAGGTATTAGCATAGCTAAACCACACATCAAGACTGCTGCTAAAAATATAGGCAAAGAGGTTTTAGACAACGTCATCCAGAAGGTCACCACTAGGATGGGTGAGCAGAGCGGTTCCGGTTTCGGCTTGAGGCCTTTGAGAGGTATGAGGTCATTGAAAAGAAGGATACCTCCTGGTTGTAGATTGACAGCTATAAAGAATAAGAGATCTTATAAGAAGAGGCCGGTTAAAAGAAGAGGTCTTAGTCAGAGAAGACGACCGACGAAGAAACGTGTAAAGGATATATTCTAAGTGAAACATGATCCATCAACGCTCCCAAGAGTGCTCTAGATCGGAGTTGGATATTTTTACAGCCCCTTATACACAGCTATCAATCGAGCGAAGTGATTATATTGAAATATCCCCCATAACAGCTCTAACTAGAGATTCCCCTATAGAATTTAATATACCAGGTGAAGGTGAGCGGTACTTGGATCTCAATAATACGTTACTATATTTAAAGGCTAAGATCACCAATGGCGATGGTACTGATTTGGCTGCCAATGCGGATGTCTCTATAATTAATTATCCGTTAAACACCCTTTTTAGCCAAGTAGATGTAACTGTCCAGGATCGTTTAATCAGTCAATCTAGTTCTACGCATCCTTATAGAGCTATGATTGAAACATTACTGAATTATTCTCCCGATAGTTTGAATAGTCAATTTACCGCTGGTTTATTCGCTAAAGATACAGGCGGGGCCATGGAAGATCTCCGTCTAGGAGCTGAAGGGAGAAATAAAGGCTTAACCAGGGGGCATGAATGCGCTCTATCGCGCGAGTTTCATCTACTGGGAGGAATCCATTCAGATATATTTTCTAGCAATCGTCTATTATTAAATAAAGTTGATTTAAAAATAAAACGAACTAGAGCTAAAGACGATTTCTGTATAATGTCTGCGGTCGATGGAGGGTTCAGACTACATATTATTAATGCAACCTTATTTGTAAAAAAAGTCGTTGTATCCCCTGCTGTACAGTTAGGCCACGCAATTGCTTTACAAAGGGGAAATGCACTATATCCATTAGCACGTATTAATGTAAAAACATTCTCTATCCCTATTCATTCGAGGGTTTCAACCCACGAAAACATCTTTCTGGGTTTGCTACCGAAATACGTTATACTCGGTTTAGTTGAACACGAGGCTTATAATGGTACCCCTATTAGAAATCCATTTAATTTCCAACATTTTAATTTAGAGTATGCCGCCTTAAGTCAGGACGGTCGTCAGATCCCATCAAAAGCTTATCAGCCCCAGTTTGCACAAGGAAACGCGGTGCGGGAATACTATAGTTTATTTTCAGCCACCGGCCGTCATCTGAAGGATTCTGCTCTGATTTTTTATCAAAGTGACTTTCTAGCAGGCTATGGCTTATATTATTTTAATCTAGACCCTGATGAGGAAGGGTTGGCCTCATTCCCCGCTGCTACAGGGAATCTACGTCTGGAGATGAGATTTCAAGAGCCTCTACACACCACCGCGACTCTAATCGTATATGCTTGTTTTGACTCAATTCTCGAAATCAATGACCGACGACAAGTGTTGGTAGATTACTATTAGACTATGAATAATGTAGAACTACAAACGTTATGTTCATCCTTGTTGGGGTCTCGTTTTCAAGGTGTATGGGCTTGTAATGAACTAAAAAGCAATTTACAGAATACCCGGACTAGACCTTTTTATTTTATAGTTAATACAGATCCTAGCAATAAGCCAGGTGTGCATTGGCTCGCTGTGAGTCTTGATAACGAACGAGAGGGTGTCTTTTTTTATTCCTTCGGGCTCAGCCCTAACTCTAAAGCATATCCGTCAGACATTAGTGAATTTCTAGAACAAAATGTTACAGAATCCTATTATTATTCAACTCGTAGAGTGCAGAATGAACTCTCAGCCTATTGTAGACATCATTGTGTATATTTTCTATGTCAAAGAGCAAGAGGATACAGTATGAACGATATCATATTTAAGCATTATACAGGAGATACTGTGAGAAACGACCTCCTAGTCAGTAGATTTGTCATGAAATATATGAAATGTATATTAAAATGCAGAGGTAGCCATAGACAAGCGTGCTGTAGTTTAAGAATGTTAAATGAACGTATGTAACAAATATAATAAAACACACATGTTAAAAGTATTTCATTTTGTTGTTGTTTAAGAATGTTAAAGGAATGTATGTAACAAATATAATAAAACACACATGTTGAAAGTATTTCATTTTGTTGTTGTTTTTTATTTAAAAAAAAATACAAAACATTAATGCATTTCACAAACAGAGCCAATCTCTATCCGTTTCATTATTACGTCTCCTTTTTCTACGGGTGGAATGATTTTCAGAAGGCGAATTCATGTCTCCTTCTGAAAACCCTGTGTGGGTCTTTAGAGCATTCAAAGAGGAACATGCATCTTTATATGCAATATATGATAGAGGTACATTAACCTCAGATAAGGTTTGTAGAAATACATCATAACCGTTAGAAAGAGATAGATCTTTTTTACATCTGTTTATATTGAATTGGGGAGCATAGAGGATCTGGTCGGGGGCTGAAGGGTCACGTTTTATGATTGAGGCCTTATCTAGCAGTACCCCTTCGCGGCTATGGTATTCGGCTATGTATCGATCTTTATCGGCCTCGGTGACCAAGTCAGAGGGGTAACCGCTCGCTTCGGTGTTGGCTTTCAAGAAAGCTTTAACATACGAGCCAAAGATATCGTTACTACGTTCAGGGAAATCCCATACTTGGTGGATTTCTGCTACGCGATAGCCTAGCTCTATAGCTTTGTTTAACTCGGGGGTAATCCATATACCTGTTAACGAGCGTTCAACATCTGTGTGCAGACAATCACTTTCCTGATTGTTTGCGAGAGCACACGTTCGGCACAATGGGAATAGTAGTTTACCGTTTCCTCTATAGGGTAGTACCGGGTGTATAATCCCCGCGGAGGAATTACAGTTGCTTTGATCAGTCCAAAATAAGTGTTTAGGTCCTTGAAATCACTGCGTATAATAACTGGATGACCTGTAGGGTAAAAATACTCTGAACTGCTCATAACGTGCGGATATAAAGAGCATACGTCGTTATACGATATTGTCTCATCAGGTGTGGTTGTGTAACGTAATCTAATAGCTGATGTGCGTCCTCCGTACAACGAATCTCTAGAATCAAAACATCGTGCGTCAGACTGTACAGGTATTGTTTAAGGAACGATTGAAGTTGTACGTCTGTATCTTTCAATTCTTTCCAGTCATGTTCCCACATAATAAATAATAATAATAATGACTTGGATTTATATAGCGCTCTTCATGGCACCCAGAGCGCTTCACAGAGTCCATTATTCGTTCATACACAGTCATACCGGTGGTGGTAAGCTACAATTGCAGCCAGAGCTGCCCTGAGGCAGACTCACGGAAGCGTGGCGAATAATCAACGCCTACAGTTGTGTCGAGGCCGTACGTGGCTTTTAAAACATCTATCTTAGCTAAACTATCTGTATACATTTCTCCATACAGTTTACGGGTCAAAGGATTCCGATCATGGGCCTTGTAGCATTTTGTACACCCGTGGAAAAAGCAGCCGTAAAATTCGTAAGCGTGTTTCTCTAGGCCGTTCTCATGATATCCATCTAGATAGTACGGGCCTACATGTGTCTCACCACCATTCAAAGCATGTTTTATGGAAATACCATGTTTTTTAGACATGTATTCGAGTCATTGTATGGCTGCACTAGAGTAACATTTCTGACTTTTATAATTGTTTGGATCTGGTACGGCTAAACCGTTTGGCTTTAGATATTTTGTTTTGAAAACTCGTAAGCAGGCCGTTAGTATGGTGATAGATTGAAAGGGGTCGACCGATGTTTCTTTAATGAAATCCTCCCGAAATTTCAGACATCCTCGGCTGAGTATATCCACATCATTGGTACAGTAACGTAGCGCCTCTGATGCAAAATTAAAAACATCTGTCTTAACGCTGTCGTACCAAAGACAAATTTTTGCTCTTTCTGACGTGGACAATCCATCAGGGTTATAGCACTCTGGTGCAGGATAAGAACCTATGTAGTTAAGGTTCTCTAGAGAGCTGAATGAATGGGGAAAATAGCCTTTCATTTGATCAGTGAACCCCATCGCTGAGGGCAATTGACTTAATTTCATTGGTAGAAAGGAAACGGAGTCTATATAACGTTGTTGAAATGTTTTATCGTTTAAACATAGGATTGTACTACCTTGTGTGATTAGATCGGGGGTTAATCCATCTTTAACCATCGGATTTAAGACTAGATAGCTATCGAAACCGCGACTATTATGGGCAATGAAAGTGTGACGTGCATAGCAGCGTTTTCGAAAATGTTTAAGAAACTGCTTAACGCAATCAGGCCCCTTCCACGAATTCTTACGATTATTAATTTGACTGCAAATGAGATACGGCACATGAATATTATTGCAGTCCACAAAAGATTCAATATCGTAAAACACTATATTGGCTTTAGGCTTCGTCTCGACGGGTAATGTTTTGAAATAACATTTATGATCACGTTTGGCTGTCTCGTTAGGTAAAGGGTCCTTACATGTGTAACAGGTAGCCGTCCTGCACACGTGTTCTTTTGGTTTCGAGACCGCGATGTAGAACAGATCACCACATTTTTCACATTTTTTATTGGCCTCGCAAACAGATCGTTGTTTTAGCGCGGTCGCACAACTTGCTTTATGTTGGTCATAACAGAAAGACGATTGACAAATCCTATTACAATCTTTACATTTCCGTAGCACTTTTGGCTTGGTATGGCAATCAACGTGGTGACATATGGAACAAGTAGTCTTGCAGGTATGTCCCCCTTTACACGTGTACCCCGCATAACACCCCGGACACACGTATTGTGTGCCTAGAAAACCCTGCAGTCTTGTTATTCCGTAGTAATGCCCGGAATGTAGGAGAAGATGGAGAGCGGGCTCCGATCCTTCAAACCTTGAATTATAATGCGAGAAACCTTTATCGAAATAATACGATTATTGAACGATTTAAAACCCTCTCGAAGCGTTGTATATCGGTGAAAGTCACACCTCCTTCAGGAAGATCAGCAAGTGTGTGTAAATCATTACCTCTCTGGTAGGCACAATCCTGATTTATAGAAGGATCTAGGAGTAAAGCAACATTCGTGGCAAAACACTGTTGATCGTCGGGGTTTGTTATGATGTTTAAGAAGCGCCGTTTCTTGGCGAGGATCTCGCTGTCTAGTAGACCGTCAATTTTCTTCTGATCCCCCCTTCGCCCTTAGGCACTTGTATGATCTGGGCCATCAGTTGTAAGGATGTATCTGCGAGTAATGCTTGATTTGATTATCAAGGATTATCTGATCGAGTATCAGGTAGAAATCCTCAAGACCTTCACGACCTTTAGTGAGGTTTCTATAAACCACGTCTTGCACATTGTTACCTATTAACGATACCTGTATAAAATCTCTGTCTGTTGTCTCGCTCTCGATTCTAGTTAGAATGCGCTCCATGGTGTTCATAATAGTATTATGGAATGCCTCGAAGTCGGGTGGACCCTTCGCGGGTTTTAAGTTAAAATGTTCTCTCAACTCTATATTATTATAACGTCCACGGCGATGTATTGTAGCACGACCTCTACCAGTTTGTATAGTAGGATTCTCTGTGTTTGAGGGAGGTGTCAAGAGGGTGGTTGGTATGCGTGTATCATTAGAGGTTGATGGTACGGGACTCGCCACCGTTGCATGTATTTCATCTAATTCTATTAATACCTCATCCCAAGCCGCATAATCTATAGGCTTGTTGTCATCATCATCGTAGCTATTTGTGTATCGCATTTGAATATTAGCCTGTGTCTCACTTATAGCTGCTAGCAAGGAATCATTTTCGATCGATGTATTTGAGCGTAGCACTAGAATACTAGCCTCTGCCTCACGTATAGCGGATGATAAGGAATCATTTTCGATCGATGTATCTGAGCGTAGCGCTAGAATACTAGCCTCTGCCTCACGTATAGCGGATGATAAGGAATCATTTTCGACCGACGATGGGGTTGTTTGTATGGAAGGCTGGATTGTAGTTACAGGGGTATTCTGTGTCGAATTATTCAAACATGCAAGCGTATTAATCAGCTCTATTGTATGCATATAATCTGCAGGGTCAACATATGTGTTGGTGATAGGGTTAATCATAACACGTGGTGAATCTAGAGCTATGTTGAATAACCAGGCGTTAGAGTCATTAGAGAACAAAAAGGCTTCAAGGTCGTCTATATCAGGCATCGAGCAATCCTGTATATCAACATCGCTTAAATCATCCTCCATGATTAGTTCTTAAAAAAAAATTAAAAAAAAATTAAAATACTCCCCCCTACCACATGTTAATTAGAATCGAATGTGTCTGTATCTACATAGATCGCTGTTATATGGTACAGCACCATGAAGTCGGGCATGACATGATAATACTATACGTCTGTTTCTAGTAGAGTATGATGCTTCCGGAGTCCTGGGTGGCTGTGAAATTATGGCAGTGGACACACCGGAGACATGGCTGTCGTCTAAGGCCTTCGGGGTCTGGAGAGGGACGATGTCCTCGACGGCTTGTTGGTCGGCGGCTTGTTGGTCGGCGGCTTGTTGGTCAAGGAGATTTAACTCCTGCAGCGTCTCTACGCTCCACACGTCTTCGTTAATGCAGGCTGTGTACAATAGAAAAAAGTTTTAGAATACTATATTCTTAAGACACACACACACACATACCTACACACACACACACACACACACACACACACACACACACACTACACACACACACACACACACACACACACACACACACACACACACACACACACATGTACATACACACCTGTATTTTCGAAGCTGGTAATCTGGGCAAGTGCATCGACATCCCATTCATCAATAATATCTTGCTGGGTGACGGCTGGATCCCGTTGTAAGATTTCCAATATATAACCTATATCTTCTTGGTCTAGGTGGTCCAGTCCTGAGATTGTAGCCGGGTTCCAAACGGCTGCAGTGTTCACCTCCACCACCTCTTCCTCCACCTCCACCTCTTCCTCCTCCTCCTCCTCCTCCTCCTCCTCCTCCTCCTCCACCACCTCCTCCTCCACCACCTCCTCGTCTATCTCGACCCACACGCTTCCGTCTGTAAACGTTTTAAAAAACATGTTAAGGGATTGTTTTAAGTAAAGATATATTACTGTACTCTTGCCTTATAAATGTATAAAAAACACACTGTTTGCAAATGAACCCCATATGTTCGTCTCAGCTGTATCCTGCAAATCTTCTCCTGTTTTTAGAAAGAAAAGAAGAAAAAAAGTCACGTCGTTATAATAGACATCAGCGCACACAGATATTCTGAAGATAGAATAGTATTCCTTAATTTGTACTTACCATAGGGTATTAGTGCGTCAGAGTATTGCCTGTGGTATGATGCTGCAAGTTAGAGAACGAGGTTTAAAAAAAATAATCTTGATCTTAATTGGTGTATCAGGAATCAAAAGACCGTACAGTAAGACATACTGTTCTCTGAAGCCATTCTGTAGTCTGTCTGTTTTCAAGGATACAAATGAATGAAGAAGAGGGCCCTTACTTAAAGGACTCATACTTCCTCTTTTTTATGATGACCTGTTTAAAAACGCAGGCCCCCCTTAAGGTCCCCTAGTCTTAAGGTGTTTCATACAAAATATAATCGCTCCTTTATACCCCTGGATTCACTATACAATGAATCAGTCCAGATATTATATATTATTTTTTCACTAATAGCATATTTATTGAGTGAATGAAACAAATCTTTCATGTAGAAATAACACATGTCAACAATAGACCTAGCAGCCAGACCATCACTGAAACAATATGATTTGTTTTTTGTTACACAGTACATTTCACAGAGTAAATTTGACTCAAACAGAGTACATTTGGATAATTGAATGTGTATAAAACATTCCTATCTCGGACTTCACAAGTCTGTCCAGGGTTACTGAATGTATCATGGATACATTCCTATTAACTGGCCTCATCACCTATAGTAATATACTACTTGAATAAAAATAGGTTCCAGAATATACTGAGACATCAGAAGAGAGGAGGGAGACAAACAGACACACACCTTGGGGGACTGTGTTTCTTCTACAGAAACGGGAAGTCGCAGGGTCATAAATCTGCTTTTGACAGAAGCTGAATATAGTACTTTCTAGCCCTCCCATTCGCGTGTAGCTTTATGCCAAGCAAGCAGTGCAAAAATTTACCGTAGTGGCATGCAGTAATGCGCCTTTCATTTTCCGCCGCCCAGCGCCCAGGTCGCGCGGAAATAGGCTGTCTATTGCCATTCTCTTTGACAAACTCTAACCTTAACCAGCTCCTTAACAACGCCTAAACTTAACCGTTCTAACCTTAACCAACTCCGAAACCATGCCTAACCTTAACCATAGAAATTATATTGCCATTCTCTTTGACAAACTCTAACCTTAACCAGCTCCTTAACAGCGCCTAAACTTAACCGTTCTAACCTTAACCAACTCCGAAACAATGCCTAACCTTAACCTTAACCTTAACCATGCCTAACCTTAACCGGCGAAATAACCTTAACCGGCGAAATAATACACGTTAAAAAAAAATCACGTTAAAAAATATTTTCGATGGGATTCAAACTCGCCAGCAAACAAGCCATAGGATCCACAGCCATGTGTCCTTGCCAATTGAGCTATTGGTAGATACTGAATAAGGGGCGGTGACTTATATATATTGAGCTCCGCTCAAGGCGGGATCTCATGCGCATGCGCGGGCACCTCGCGCGAGCACGCCGGCGCACGCACGCACCTGAGCGAGCACGCCGCCGCCGGTGCACGCACGGTAGCATTTGTCTGAAAAGAAGGGCGCTTTACCGCACTAGCGTGCGGTGACGAATGCGGAAGCATTTTTGCACTGCTTGCTTGGCATTAACGTACAGGCCTCCCATTCACCATCAATGGAACCCCCTCTCCTTCAAGACCACGCAGAGGGTGACAGTTTCAAAAAAAACATCGGTTGGTCTTTTTCAATCGGGCTAGCGGACACACACACACACGTTTTATGAACACATACAGCAAACTGGCAGAGAGGTTGGGGGGTTATTCAGTTTACGGCTTGACACCATGCAGTTTTCAGAGTCGTGACAGTGTCAGAAGCACTCTAATATTTCTGTATGTCATAGCGATGGAGGAGTGGAGACAGTCTACTGAGAGGGTGATATTCAGTTTGACTGAGCGGCTATTGAACATTTCTGTAGAATAATACATTCTTAAGAAACACACAAACAGCATTTGGAATACACAAAATGTATTTTATTCTTAATTCTGTAACTTAAACCACACACATTTATTCTTAAGATTGTTGTGAAACTATATTCTGAAGATACACACACACTAAATACCTTCTGAAGATATTGTGAAATGTTTAATCCTTGGAATACACACATTTATTCAACCTTGTGAAACTATATTCTGAAAACCTTGGAATACATATTGTTTAATCTGAAAACATTGGAATACATATTGTGTAACTATATTCTGAAGATACACTAATACATATTGTGAAATGTTTAATCCTAGGAATACACACAATCTGAAAATAAAAATGAATCTTTTATTTTGAAAAAAATCCTCACCCTTACAACCCCTCCCCTTCCGTAACCAGATGTCTCTCCCCTTCCGAAACCGGATGTCCCTCCCCTCAAAACCGGATGTCCCGCCTCCTTGAACCTCTCGACCAATCAGAGAAGCCCTAGGGGTCATAAATCATCTCAAAAGGGGGGCGTGGTTACAATCCATCAAACTTTGCTATATGCCCTTATAAGGTATCACATATCCATAAGTCCTGCCCCCTTAAACCTATCGACCAAGCAGAGGGCTCCAAAGTGGCTACAATCAATCAAATTGCATAATGTGACAGGATGCCAATTTGTATTCTCTCTCTCATGCATTTCGTGACTTTTAAAAGAAGTTGTATGCCAATTTAAGAACACGCTATCTTTGTAGACCATACCTGCATGGCTCCAGCAGTTTCTCCAGCTTTGCCAGCTTCTCATATTCAGCATCTGTTGGGAGGACCAGCTTGTGTTTATGCTGGGCCAGCGTTGCGTGCACTGGGACTCTGTTGCGCCTCAAACGCTTGATCATCTCAAGGGTGGAATTCCAACGTGTTGGAACATCTTGCACGAGTGACTCTGGCTCTTGTTCACTGGATGCTTGCTGGACATTCAGCTCATTTGTGTTGGCCGGACTGTGTTTGAAATGTCCGACCACTTTTCGACACTTGGCCAGGACACCATCAAAACCACTATCCCGAAGTGACATTACAATGGCCCTCTGTATAAGGTGCGCAATGCAGGGCATGTGCTCGAATGGCAGTATCCTCCCTGCTGCTATCATGTTGGGTGCGCTGTCTGTCCCAATGGTGGTGATTTTGTCGGCTATCCCCCACTGATTAGCGACGTCCAGAAACTGCCTGGCACATGCTTCTGCAAAGTGGCGCTCCTCTGTTTTAATCACACCTAACGTTAGGACAGACAAAGTAGATTTTTGCTAGTAAAATGTATACCATATACAAGAAACAAACAATCCACAGTTTAAACAAGGACAAATTAAATGATAATAATAATAAAGAATAAAGGAAAGAAAAGAAAATATCTCCCTATTCAGATCACATTTGACTTTCATACTGACAATTTTATTTATTTATTATTACATCCCTTAAGCTTGCTATGGAGAGAATTCCACAACTTTACACCAATAACTGAAGGACACATCTGTTTAAGTTTATAAATTTTATTTAATACTACATGCCGCGGTGGGTTGGTTTCAGGTTGGAATGAATATGCAGCTAGTCGGATGGTTATATGCTATGGTTGGATGGCTGGGTATCCAGCCTGAAACCAACTTAACCGTGGTGAATTAAATAAATTAAATTACATAAACGTACCCAAGGCGAACGAGTGAAGTTCCCAGCTGGCATCGATGAAGTGTACAGTAACGCCTAGGTAGTTATCGTTGCTGACAGATGTCCAATGCTCCCCAGTCAGTGCTACACACGCCGCCACGGCCAACTTCTCATCTTTCACCGCTTTCTCGGTGGCGTGTTGGTCATGGATTCTCCTAATGATAGTTCGCCTTGCAGGTAGTTTGTAACACGGGTCGCCTGTTGCCGCCCGGAGAAGAAGCTTGAGTCCATCATCTTCAACCACGCTGATAGGCCGGCAATTGATTGCAATCCACTGGGCTAGGAGGTTAGTTAGCTTGGCTGATAAAGCTGTGCTGATGGGCTTGCCTTGGTTGCAGTCAAACAGTGTAGTTTGACGAGCACTTTTCCCCGGTGCAGCTGTGCTTGGTCCGGCGGCACCTTCCTTGCTAACATCAATTTGATGCTTTTTGCTTAGGTGGTATTTGAGACTCGTGGAACTCCTACAGTACGTCATTTGCGCTTTGCACAATGTGCAAATCACCTTGGTCTTGTCGAGGTTTCCATCTGGAAGCTTTTTGAAAATGAAATAGCCTTGAAGCAAACCGTGCTTCACACTGCTCACAGCGTCCGCCATTGTCATGCAGTTGATGTTTATATGGTAATTATTTTCACGCATGTCCTGCTCGCACGTGTTCACGCCCCCCCCCCCCCCCCCCCCCCCCCCACACACACACAGAGTAGTTCGACCAGGTATACATCAGCTAATGTCCCAGACCCAACGTTGAGAAAAAGATTAATGGCGTCAATTATATTATCGCGCAATACTGGTCTCGTGTTAACGCAGCACGTTAACGCCGTTAACGGCCCAGCTCTAGTTTTTAGCTTAAGTGGATAAAAAACACAGTACTGTGCAAAAGTCTTAGGCACCCAATAGTTTTTATATAAATTGTCTTACAGTAGATTATTTAATTTTTAATAATAATATAAGCTGCATATAAGGAATACAACCAAATCCTCTTTCATACCATAAAATTCTATCATTATTTTGCATCGTGTTGAATCACATCGTATTGCCCCAAATCGCATTATGTTGAATCAAATCGTATCGAATCGTATCGTATCTCAACAGGGGTGAATCGTATCGCATCGCCCGGTGCTTCAAATGTATCGTTAATGTATCGTATCGTTGGCACCGTATCGAGATGCGCATCGCATCGGCCTCAGTGATGGAGATGCACATCCCTAGTAGGCTACATCAACAGGCTGCTAGGAGTGGAGCTAACATTAGCTTTCTGAGTCAACATCAACAGTTAACATTACATACGGTTTTAGCGCGACGTGGGCATTCCAGAATGGCGAGGATGCAAAGCATGTTAGACCAATAATTTTAACATCTTTATTTTATTACATTTTTTTTATTAAAAACTAAGGTTCGAACGTCCGTTCGAAAAACCCTGACGAAGTTCGAATCGCAAAAACAGGCTTCGGGGACAGCCTTACTAAACATATTATTTATATTATATATTTATTTTTCTGTTCATTCTGTTTAAACCAATGGGGTTTTTCTTCACAGTTGCAGATAAAGATTAGGCTACACTAATATTATAGTATTAAAATAAACTGATGCGTTATATTCATTAAAACAAATAATTTTTACATTTTCTTTTATTACAATTTTTTTATTAAAAACGAAGGTTCGAACATCCGTTTGAAAAACCCTGACGAAGTTCAAATCCCAAAAACAGGCTTCGGGGACAGCCTTACCAAACATTATTTATATTATTATTATTATTATTATTATTATTATTATTATTATTATTATTATTATTATTATTATTATTATTATTATTATTATTATTATTATTATTATTATTATTATTATTATTATTATTATTATTATTATTATTATATTTTTTTTTTCATTCTGTTTAAACCAATGGGTTTTTTTATACAGTTGCAGATAAAAATTAGGCTACACTAATATTATAGTATTAAAAGAAACTGATGAGTTATATTCATTACATTTTCTTTTATTACATTTTTTTAATTAAAAACGAAGGTTCGAACGTCTGTTAAAAAAACCCTGACGAAGTTCGAATCCCAAAAACAGGCTTCGGGGACAGCCTTAGGCTATGTGTCCACCAAAAGCCTTTTTTTCAAGGGGGACCGCTTTGAAAAACAAAAATATGCATGCTCAGAGCGTTTCCAGAGCAATTTTCCAGAGTGCTGGGAGCGTTTATTGTTACGTCATCTGCATCACGATCGTCGCGTCATTTGCGTCATTAGTAGGAGCTACTCCAGAAGGTCGGGCCAAGCATGTTGCATCGCCAAAATGCAGACCCATCAACTAACGTTACAGGGAGACCATCAGATTCAGCCCTGCTGAATTGCTCTGCATTTGTCTGAGGTGAGTAGCTAAACTTGAACATTGTATCTTCGTTAATAAACATGATGATACAGTTTAGTGTCGAGCTAGCTAACGTTACTAAACGTATCACTAACGTAGCTACCTAGCTAAGCTAGCTAACGTGGCTAGCTAGCTATCAATAACGTAGCTTAGTTATCATTCCACACAAAGCAGCCAAGTCTTTCTTATCAAGTGCGGCTAACTTTGAAAATGTAATCAATATCAATAGACTAGCTAGCTAAACGGTATCACTATTGTATTCTACCCATTCTGCAATCTGTTAATAAAGTTTTCAATCGATCAATCACTAGCTAGCTGGCTAACGTTACTAAACGATATATAGATTGATTGATTGAAAACTTTAACAGATTGCAGAATGGGTACAATACAGACCAGAGAAAGACTTTTGTCTTGTTTACATCAGGGTCCCCCATTTTAAATGCATCATAACATCTATGACATACACAACATACAGATATAGAGTACTGTTACATCCAGACATTTATGACATACAGGATACACAGACAACTCTGTCTATATATATATAGACAGTTTCTAAAAGAGAATATATACATTTGAGGGGGAGGAAACTACATTGAACTGTACATAACTATCAATAGACTAGCTAGCTATTTGTCTGTATCTCTGTCTAGATAGATGCATGATTAGCGATAGGTTATGTATATAACCTAGTTATATGAGTACTGGCTAAGCGTCCCGCTCTTAAGCCATTCCGAGATATACCTCATCTCATGTACCTATTGTACTCCATCAACGAATAAATCCAAATACACCCCTCACCTGCCAGGCCCCGCCCCTAGTGGCGTGCTACTTAGTACTGGGCATGGCTACCACACACTCTTCCTCGGAAAAAAATCGTTTATATAGCGTACTTGCATCGCGTCCTGCTCTTAAGCCATTCCGAGATATGGGGTAGAGCGGACGCGAGGCCCGACAGATGCACCCCCTGAGGACCCGTAAGCCCACATCAAGGGGAAAGGAGAGTCCCGTCACCCCATCCTTCCTAATGAAGGGGGGGGCTCAGTCAACTCCATCCGAGTGTGAGCAAGAGGGAACTAGAACCCCTTGAACACACAGCACAGGCGGAACCACGTGTGACCCAACACACTGTGGCCCATACCCACACACCCCTGCTACCCTACCAAAGGACGGGAAGCAGGAGAGGCCACAGACCCGAGAACCGCCTGGGAACCACCGAGGCCCCACCCAGCAGAGCGGCAGAGGCCGCCACCCCACGAGTGGAGTGCGCCCTGACGCCCCCAGAGGGATCCAGCCCGGCCAACGTGTAGCAGAGGGCAATGCCCTCGCACAACCAATGGGACAGGCGCTGTTTCGATAGTGCCTTACCGGCACGAGAACCACCGTGACAGACAAAAAGCTGATCGGTAGCCCTGATGCCCTGAGTACGGCTGAGGTAAATCCCCAAGCACGGACCGGACATGACAGGTGAAGGCCCGCCTCCAACTCACTAGCGTGAGGAGGTGGACGAAACGCCTGAACCACAATATCTCTGGAGCGGAAGGAACTCCGGATATTTTTAGGCACGAAGGCAGGATTAGGCCGCAGAGTGGCACCGCAATCGGAACGAAAGACAGGCACTCTGGTCGTACCGAGAGAGCACAAAGCACACCCACGCGTTCAGCGGAGGTGACGGCCAGCAAGAACGCGGTCTTGAACGACAGCTGTCCCAACGGCGCTTGCTCAAGAGGCTCAAACGGGGCCAAGGACAACTGACCGAGGACCAATTGAAGCCAAAGAGCGTTTTACCGGCTTAACGCGTCGGGCGCCAAGCAGGAAACGCTTCACAAGAGGGTGGCTGAACAAAACATCACCCGCAAATCCCTCATGATAAGAGGATATAGCTGCTGCATATACCCTCACCGTCGAAGCCGACAGTCTATCAAGGAGAGACTGGAGGTAACAAAGACAGTATCCACTCTTGGAACATACGCCATCTGCCCGCGTAAGCGCGACAGTGGAGGGAGCATGCGCATTCCGGATGGTATCAACCACAGAAGGGTCCATCCTCTCCAGACTTACCCTCTCACCAGCCTAACCATCAGACGTTGGCACAACACCAGGTGCTGAACAGCGACCCGTGTGCTTGAGTGAGGGCCTTCGCCGACCAAGGAATAGGCCATGGCGGAGCTACCAGTAGCTGGATCAGGACCGGGAACCACACAGCTGTGCCCCGGTCCGGTGCAATCAAGATCAAGAACCTGCGCTCCTCAACGTACCTGCCCCAACAACTGACCTAACAGATGTATGGGGAAAGAATCCCAGGCGGCACGGCATCAGTCCCAGACCTGCCTGGCTATGTCCGGACGTAATCTCCACCTGTCAGGATGAGGACCGCCCCGCGACATCACACCTGTACCCACATTCACCCTGCCGGGGATGTGGGGAGCCCTCAGGCCGCGCAGATGGAGGATGCCCATAGCCAGCCGCCCGCCGCCCGGTGCAGACGGGGGGAGCGTACTCCTCCCTGTCTGTCGATATACGACACTGATGTCGAATCGAGCGTGTCGCAACACGCTCTGAGAGGGATGCCCATAGCACTCCACCCGTTGACTGGGAAGAGGAGTACTCTACTTCCAGTCTACAGCAACCCCAGGCTGGTAGGAACCCTGCCTGGCATGAGACATGATGATCCACCTTGACCGCCAAGGACCAGAACGTCAGCAGGGCAGAATACACTTCGTAACCCCTGACGACGCAGAGGCCCCAGTGCGGCCTCCACGCACTTGGTGAAGATGCGGGGAGCCAGAGAAAAACCGAACGGCAGCCCCTGGTACTCATACGCTAACTTTGTAAGGAAGCATAGGTAAGCCCTAGGACGCAAGATCGGGGATGCGAACACGCATCCTACAGGTCTATGGAGGAGAACCAGACCCCCACCTGACAGTGTTCAACAGGTAGAAGACGATCGAAAAAATACTGAACCCTCCTGTTACGGACTCTGCCCTTATATCATTATGTATGCATGTAATATTATATTGTATAGGGTATTATATATATATATATATATATATATATATATATATATATATATATATATATATATATATATATATATATATATTATGTGTTATGTAAGTAGGCAGGTTGTATTGTTGTTCTTTTTGTCTCCCTCCTGTGTAACCTATCTATCTCTCAGGGTCAATCACCATCTCACTCCAGCAGCAGCAGCAGCTGAGGCTCATCACGTAGGTGACCTACTGTTAAAGACACCAGCTTTGGAAGTGAGCACCACCACCTGTACTTTTGGGCGTCCGCGCCTGTAAGGGGGGGTGGGCTTTTATTTCTTTTTAATATTTCATTTGGTGCTCACTGGTAAGTCCTCTGTGCTCTCTGTGTTGCTGATCTTGAATTTTGTAAAATAAATATTATTATTTTGCAAATTGTCTCATGCGTTTTATTGTCACTGCACCCTCACCTACCCTGTCTGTGGCCTTGTGTTGCGTCTCCCCACAGGGGTACGTAACATAAATGGGGGCTCGGTAGTGGGCAACGGACAGTTGGTGTTGGTGTGCGGTGGGCACGTTGGTTAGTTTGGGTTTTGGTGGTTGTTTGATCGGTGTGTTTTTAGTGTGTGTTTGCGCTGGTGTGTCTTTGTAGGCATGTCGTCTTTTAGTGTGGAGGAGTTTCTGAGTGATCCCTCAGTTGATCATTTGGATCAGAGTAGGAAGGAAGACTTATGTGCTATCGCCTCGCATTTTCATGTCAGCCTTGCTAAAAGTTTGGCAAAGGCTGACCTGAGAGAGGAGGTGGTACGCATATTGGTGTATCGGAAGGTGCTCGGTGTAGGTGAGGGGGCGTCTTTTATTTCTTCCCCTCATTCTGCCTCGGACGAGGAGCGTGAGGAATAGGGAGTTGGGCCGGATGCAGAGGGGGGAGAGGATAAGCCTCCCCTTTCGGGTGTCACGTCTCCAGTGCCCGGTCATGCTTCACCTTTCCCCGGGGGGAGTACTGAAGAGGCCAGTCTTCAGTTGAGTCTGGAGGCTGAGATCTCGAACCACCGGTTGGACGCTGAGGTTAAAATTAAGCAACTGGAGCTCGAGGCTGCTAAAACTGGGAGTCCTGCTCAACCCTCTTCCACGGCTGTGGGGGCTTACGATGTGAGTAGATTAATATCTCTTGTACCTCAATTTCGTGAGGCGGAGGTAGACTCTTTTTTTAATGCTTTCGAGCGAGTTGCTACCTCATTGAAGTGGCCTAAAGAGGTCTGGGCTCTCTTGCTCCAATGTAAACTCATTGGGAAAGCCCAGGAGATTTTGTCTGCCCTCCCTCTCAGCGACAGTTTGTCTTATGACATAATCAAGACGGCTGTACTTAGAGCCTACGAGTTAGTGCCAGAGGCGTACAGGCATAAATTTCGCACTCACAGAAAGTTGCCTCGCAGAACTTTTGTGGAGTTTGCTCGTGAGAAGGAATCTCTATTTCATCGGTGGTGTAGGGCTTGTGATGTAGCTGATTTTAATTATCTGGCTGAGTTGATGTTACTGGAGGAATTTAAAAATAGTCTGAATGACCGTTTGGTAACATATCTCAATGAGCAGAAAGTTAAGACGTTGGCACAGGCGGCGGTGCTCGCTGATGAGTTTGTGCTTACTCATAGACAGTCATTTGGTACTTTAAGACAAGAGGATAGAGGTTTTTATCCCTCTGCTCAGACTCCAGCTAAGGTGCACACTAGCCCACCACGTTTATTATCTCCTTGCTACAAGGAGGAGCGAGAATGTTTTCATTGTCATCGGGTGGGTCACATTAGGGAGGACTGTCATGTGTTCAAATGCAAGCAGTCTACGCCATATAGTCGACCAAAGGAGGTTGGTTTGGTGTAGACGGTGATAGCTCCGCAGTCAGTAGTCCCCACAAAAATGTGTGACGGCCTGGAGCCCAGTTACGAACCGTTTATGTTGGATGGCATGGTTTCTCTCAGTGGTAGTGAGTTGGACCAGCGTCCGGTGCGCATAATGAGAGATACTGGGGCAGCACAGTCTTTTATCTTGTCAGACGTGCTTCCGTTTAGTCATGAGTCGTCAAATGGCTCAAGTGTGTTGGTGCAGGGGATCGAGATGGGTTTTGTGTCGGTGCCCCTCCATCAGGTACATTTAAACTGTGGTTTAGCACAGGGGGTGTTCAAGGTGGACATACGCCCGTCGTTACCGGTGAGAGGTGTCACTTTCCTGTTGGGAAATGACATCGCTGGTGGCAGAGTTATGCCCATTTTGGAGGTTTTGGAGCGCTCTGAGGTTTTGCATCCAGATGTGTTGGCGCAACAGTTCCCTGAGGTGTTTACAGTTTGTGCAGTCACCCGTGCTCAAGCACGTAAGTTGGGTGAAGTAGTTGACTTGTCAGAGACTGTGCTAGCTACTAAGTTGGCTGGCGCGCCTATTTCCCCACTTATGTTTGCTCAACCTGCTGTTGAGACGAGGGACAGTATAGCGCTTCAGCAGGATACGCTCACCTCTGAGACAACTCTCTGTTTACCCATGACTAGAGGTAATCTGATCATTGCTCAGAAGGAGGATGCTAGTTTAGCCACATGTTTTGCTGCTGCTCTTGCCCCAGAGACAGCTAAGAACAAGGAAGTGGCCTATTTTGTTGAGAGTGATGTGCTAATGCGGAGGTGGAGTTCCACCTTGACCGCCAAGGACCAGAACGTCAGCAGGGCAGAATACACTTCGTAACCCCTGACGACGCAGAGGCCCCAGTGTGGCCTCCACGCACTTGGTGAAGATGGGGGGAGCCAGAGAAAAACCGAACGGCAGCCCCTGGTACTCATACGCTAACCTTGTAAGGAAGCATAGGTAAGCCCTAGGACGGAAGATCGGGGATGCGAACATGCATCCTACAGGTCTATGGAGGAGAACCAGACCCCCACCTGACAGTGTTCAACAGGTAGAAGACGATCCAAAAAATACTGAACCTTCCTGTTACGGACTCTGCCCTTATATCATTATGTATGCATGTAATATTATATTGTATAGGGTATTATATATATATATATATATATATATATATATATATATATATATATATATATATATATATATATATATATATATATATTATGTGTTATGTAAGTAGGCAGGTTGTATTGTTTTTTTTTTTGTCTCCCTCCTGTGTAAACTATCTATCTCAGGGTCAATCACCATCTCACTCCAAACAGCAATAACAGCAGCAGCAGCAGCAGCTGAGGCTCATCAGACAATTAACCTCCACATCCCTTCATATATCCCTGTGTGTGCAGTGTTAGCTAGAGCTCTGTCGGTGTATGTTGGTAACTATATCTGGTGGTGTTGTGGTAGCGCTCACATTTGTTTAGTGTGTGAGCTAGTTAAAGCTCTGTTGAGCTCATGTTTGGTGCATGAGCTAGTTGAAGCTCTGTTGAGCTCATGTTTGTGTGAGAGAGCTAGTTAAAGCTCTGTTGAGCTCATGTTTGGTGCATGAGCTAGTTAAAGCTCTTTTGAGCTCATGTTTGTGTGGGAGCTGGTCAAGGCTCTGGTGGATTAGCCATTTCCTATAGTATTGTTCCTTTTGTGATCCTGCCTGTTGTACATTTTTTGTTTACCCATAACCTGTTTTGTGTATTTGTTTATTAATCGTCACCCAGCTTTTGGTGATTGTTTTTCTTGTTTGTTAACCTTTTGTTTCGCACACAGGGACATTGAGGACAGGAAGATACCCTGGGTCTACATTTTGCATCACGTAGGTGACCTACTGTTAAAGACACCAGCTTTAGAAGTGAGCACCACCACCTGTACTTTGGGGCATCCGCGCCTGTAAGGGGGGGTGGGCTTTTATTTCTTTTTGATATTTCATTTGGTGCTCACTGGTAAGTCCTCCGTGCTCTCTGTGTTGCTGATCTTGAATTTTGTAAAATAAATATTATTATTTTGCAAATTGTCTCATGCGTTTTAGTGTCACTGCACCCTAACCTACCCTGCCTGTCAGCCTTGCTAAAAGTTTGGCAAAGGCTGACCTGAGAGAGGAGGTGGTACGCATATTGGTGTATCGGAAGGTGCTCGGTGCAGGTGAGGGGGCGTCTTTTATTTCTTCCCCTCATTCTGCCTCGGACGAGGAGCGTGAGGAATAGGGAGTTGGGGCGGATGCAGAGTGGGGAGAGGATAAGCCTCCCCTTTCGGGTGTCACGTCTCCAGTGCCCGGTCATGCTTCACCTTTCCCTGGGGGGAGTACTGAAGAGGCCAGTCTTCAGTTGAGTTTGGCACGGTTGCAGTTTGAGGAAAGGGAGAAGGAGAGGGAATACAAGTTAGCTGTTAGGAAAATGGAGCTGGAGGCTGAGATCTCGAACCACCGGTTGGACGCTGAGGTTAAAATTAAGCAACTGGAGCTCGAGGCTGCTAAAACTGGGAGTCCTGCTCAACCCTCTTCCACGGCTGTGGGGGCTTACGATGTGAGTAGATTAATATCTCTTGTACCTAAATTTCGTGAGGCGGAGGTAGACTCCTATTTTAATGCTTTCGAGCGAGTTGCTACCTCATTGAAGTGGCCTAAAGAGGTCTGGGCTCTCTTGCTCCAATGTAAACTCACTGGGAAAGTCCAGGAGATTTTGCCTGCCCTCCCTCTCAGCGACAGTTTGTCTTATGACATAATCAAGACGGCTGTACTTAGAGCCTACGAGTTAGTGCCAGAGGCGTACAGGCATAAATTTCGCACTCACAGAAAGTTGCCTGGCAGAACTTTTGTGGAGTTTGCTCGTGAGAAGGAATCTCTATTTCATCGGTGGTGTAGGGCTTGTGATGTAGCTGATTTTAATTCTCTGGCTGAGTTGATGTTACTGGAGGAATTTAAAAATAGTCTGAATGACCGTTTGGTAACATATCTCAATGAGCAGAAAGTTGAGACGTTGGCACAGGCGGCGGTGCTCGCTGATGAGTTTGTGCTTACTCATAGACAGTCATTTGGTAATTTAAGACAAGAGGATAGAGGTTTTTATCCCTCTGCTCACTCTCCAGCTAAGGTGCACACTAGCCCACCACGTTTATTATCTCCCCGCTACAAGGAGGAGCGAGAATGTTTTCATTGTCATCGGGTGGGTCACATTAGGGAGGACTGTCATGTGTTCAAACGCAAGCAGTCTACGCCATATAGTCGACCAAAGGAGGTTGGTTTGGTGCAGACGGTGATAGCTCCGCAGTCAGTAGTCCCCACAAAAATGTGTGACGGCCTGGAGCCCAGTTACGAACCGTTTATGTTGGACGGCATGATTTCTCTCAGTGGTAGTGAGTTGGACCAGCGTCCGGTGCGCATAATGAGAGATACTGGGGCAGCACAGTCTTTTATCTTGTCAGACGTGCTTCCGTTTAGTCATGAGTCGTCAAATGGCTCAAGTGTGTTGGTGCAGGGGATCGAGATGGGTTTTGTGTCGGTGCCCCTCCATCAGGTACATTTAAACTGTGGTTTAGCACAGGGGGTGTTCAAGGTGGGCATACGCCCGTCGTTACCTGTGAGAGGTGTCACTTTCCTGTTGGGAAATGACATCGCTGGTGGCAGAGTTATGCCCATTTTGGAGGTTTTGGAGCGCTCTGAGGTTTTGCATCCAGATGTGTTGGCGCAACAGTTCCCTGAGGTGTTTACAGTTTGTGCAGTCACCCGTGCTCAAGCATGTAAGTTGGGTGAAGTAGTTGACTTGTCAGAGACTGTGCTAGCTACTAAGTTGGCTGGCGCGCCTATTTCCCCACTTATGTTTGCTCAACCTGCTGTTGAGACGAGGGACAGTATAGCGCTTCAGCAGGATACGCTCACCTCTGAGACAACTCATTTACCCATGACTAGAGGTAATCTGATCGTTGCTCAGAAGGAGGATGCTAGTTTAGCCACATGTTTTGCTGCTGCTCTTGCCCCAGAGACAGCTAAGAACAAGGAAGTGGCCTATTTTGTTGAGAGTGATGTGCTAATGCGGAGGTGGAGATCCACCTTGACCGCCAAGGACCAGAACGTCAGCAGGGCAGAATACACTTCGTAACCCCTGACGACGCAGAGGCCCCAGTGTGGCCTCCACGCACTTGGTGAAGATGGGGGGAGCCAGAGAAAAACCGAACGGCAGCCCCTGGTACTCATACGCTAACCTTGTAAGGAAGCATAGGTAAGCCCTAGGACGGAAGATCGGGGATGCGAACATGCATCCTACAGGTCTATGGAGGAGAACCAGACCCCCACCTGACAGTGTTCAACAGGTAGAAGACGATCCAAAAAATACTGAACCTTCCTGTTACGGACTCTGCCCTTATATCATTATGTATGCATGTAATATTATATTGTATAGGGTATTATATATATATATATATATATATATATATATATATATATATATATATATTATGTGTTATGTAAGTAGGCAGGTTGTATTGTTTTTTTTTGTCTCCCTCCTGTGTAACCTATCTATCTCTCAGGGTCAATCACCATCTCACTCCAAACAGCAATAACAGCAGCAGCAGCAGCAGCAGCAGCAGCAGCAGCAACAGCAGCAGCAGCAGCAGCTGAGGCTCATCAGACAATTAACCTCCACATCCCTTCATATATCCCTGTGTGTGCAGTGTTAGCTAGAGCTCTGTCGGTGTATGTTGGTAACTATATCTGGTGGTGTTGTGGTAGCGCTCACATTTGTTTAGTGTGTGAGCAAGTTAAAGCTCTGTTGAGCTCATGTTTGGTGCATGAGCTAGTTGAAGCTCTGTTGAGCTCATGTTTGTGTGAGAGAGCTAGTTAAAGCTCTGTTGAGCTCATGTTTGGTGCATGAGCTAGTTAAAGCTCTTTTGAGCTCATGTTTGTGTGGGAGCTGGTCAATGCTCTGGTGGATTAGCCATTTCCTATAGTATTGTTCCTTTTGTGATCCTGCCTGTTGTAAATTTTTTGTTTACCCATAACCTGTTTTGTGTATTTGTTTATTAATCGTCACCCAGCTTTTGGTGATTGTTTTTCTTGTTTGTTAACCTTTTGTTTCGCACACAGGGACATTGAGGACAGGAAGATACCCTGGGTCTACATTTTGCATCACGTAGGTGACCTACTGTTAAAGACACCAGCTTTAGAAGTGAGCACCACCACCTGTACTTTGGGGCATCCGCGCCTGTAAGGGGGGGTGGGCTTTTATTTCTTTTTGATATTTCATTTGGTGCTCACTGGTAAGTCCTCCGTGCTCTCTGTGTTGCTGATCTTGAATTTTGTAAAATAAATATTATTATTTTGCAAATTGTCTCATGCGTTTTAGTGTCACTGCACCCTCACCTACCCTGCCTGTCAGCCTTGCTAAAAGTTTGGCAAAGGCTGACCTGAGAGAGGAGGTGGTACGCATATTGGTGTATCGGAAGGTGCTCAGTGTAGGTGAGGGGGCATCTTTTATTTCTTCCCCTCATTCTGCCTCGGACGAGGAGCGTGAGGAATAGGGAGTTGGGGCAGATGCAGAGGGGGGAGAGGATAAGCCTCCCCTTTCGGGTGTCACGTCTCCAGTGCCCGGTCATGCTTCACCTTTCCCTGGGGGGAGTACTGAAGAGGCCAGTCTTCAGTTGAGTTTGGCACGGTTGCAGTTTGAGGAAAGGGAGAAGGAGAGGGAATACAATTTAGCTGTTAGGAAAATGGAGCTGGAGGCTGAGATCTCGAACCACCGGTTGGACGCTGAGGTTAAAATTAAGCAACTGGAGCTCGAGGCTGCTAAAACTGGGAGTCCTGCTCAACCCTCTTCCACGGCTGTGGGGGCTTACGATGTGAGTAGATTAATATCTCTTGTACCTCAATTTCGTGAGGCGGAGGTAGACTCCTATTTTAATGCTTTCGAGCGAGTTGCTACCTCATTGAAGTGGCCTAAAGAGGTCTGGGCTCTCTTGCTCCAATGTAAACTCACTGGGAAAGCCCAGGAGATTTTGCCTGCCCTCCCTCTCAGCGACAGTTTGTCTAATGACATAATCAAGACGGCTGTACAGACTACGAGTTAGTGCCAGAGGCGTACAGGCATACATTTCGCACTCACAGAAAGTTGCCTGGCAGAACATTTGTGGAGTTTGCTCGTGAGAAGGAATCTCTATTTCATCTGTGGTGTAGGGCTTGTGATGTAGCTGATTTTAATTCTCTGGCTGAGTTGATGTTACTGGAGGAATTTAAAAATAGTCTGAATGACCGTTTGGTAACATATCTCAATGAGCAGAAAGTTGAGACGTTGGCACAGGCGGCGGTGCTCGCTGATGAGTTTGTGCTTACTCATAGACAGTCATTTGGTACTTTAAGACAAGAGGATAGAGGTTTTTATCCCTCTGCTCAGACTCCAGCTAAGGTGCACACTAGCCCACCACGTTTATTATCTCCCCGCTACAAGGAGGAGCGAGAATGTTTTCATTGTCATCGGGTGGGTCACATTAGGGAGGACTGTCATGTGTTCAAACGCAAGCAGTCTACGCCATATAGTCAACCAAAGGAGGTTGGTTTGGTGCAGACGGTGATAACTCCGCAGTCAGTAGTCCCCACAAAAATGTGTGACGGCCTGGAGCCCAGTTACGAACCGTTTATGTTGGACAGCATGATTTCTCTCAGTGGTAGTGAGTTGGACCAGCGTCCGGTGCGCATACTGAGAGATACTGGGGCAGCACAGTCTTTTATCTTGTCAGACATGCTTCCGTTTAGTCATGAGTCGTCAAATGGCTCAAGTGTGTTGGTGCAGGGGATCGAGATGGGTTTTGTGTCGGTGCCCCTCCATCAGGTACATTTAAACTGTGGTTTAGCACAGGGGGTGTTCAAGGTGGGCATACGCCCGTTGTTACCGGTGAGAGGTGTCACTTTCCTGTTGGGAAATGACATCGCTGGTGGCAGAGTTATGCCCATTTTGGAGGTTTTGGAGCGCCCTGAGGTTTTGCATCCAGATGTGTTGGCGCAACAGTTCCCTGAGGTGTTTACAGTTTGTGCAGTCACCCGTGCTCAAGCACGTAAGTTGGGTGAAGTAGTTTACTTGTCAGAGACTGTGCTAGCTACTAAGTTGGCTGGCGCGCCTATTTCCCCACTTATGTTTGCTCAACCTGCTGTTGAGACGAGGGACAGTATAGCGCTTCAGCAGGATACTCTCACCTCTGAGACAACTCATTTACCCATGACTAGAGGTAATCTGATCGTTGCTCAGAAGGAGGATGCTAGGGCGGTTAGGTGGTCGAGCGGAGATTGCGTTCGTCACCAGCCCCGGAGCTGTGAGCTTGGTTCGCCTGTTCGAATCCAGCTCACAGCTCCGGGGTTGTCACCAGCTTGGCTGGCCGTCTGCACTGATACAATTGGCTGTATCAGAGGGTGGGAGAAGCTGGCGGGGTGGGTCCGGGTCGTTGTAAACAGCGACTCCTACAGTTCGGTCGGGGCGCCTGCTAAGCGCGGATTGGACGTGAGGGGGATAGTGTGGTCCTCCCACACGCTACGCCCTCTCAATGAGAATCCGCGCTGCCAGGTGAAAAGAAGCGGTGATTGGCTGGACGTGTGTCGGAGGAAGCACGTGGTAGCCTCCACTCTCCCAAATGATCTGACTGTGGGGGGTAAAGCGCAGCGACCAGGAAGGGACTGGGAATTGGCATACGACTAACATTGGGATGGGAGAAAATCGGAGGAAAAATGGAGGGGGAAAAAGACAAAAAAAAAAAAAAAAAGAAGGAGGATGCTAGTTTAGCCACATGTTTTGCTGCTGCTCTTGCCCCAGAGACAGCTAAGAACAAGGAAGTGGCCTATTTTGTTGAGAGTGATGTGCTAATGCGGAGGTGGAGATCACGGATGGATTTTGATAATGAGTGGAGTTATGTTACACAGATTGTTGTGCCTACACAGTATCGACAGTCTGTTTTGTCTTTAGCTCATGATCATCCTTGGTCAGGACATCTAGGCATCACCAAGTCCTATGACAGGGTTTTAAAGCATTTTTTTTGGCCCGGGTTAAAGAGGGATGTGACCAGATTCTGTAATACTTGTCATGTGTGTCAAGTTACAGGGAAGCCTAATCAGGTTATTAAACCTGCCCCGCTCCACCCAATCCCAGCTATGGGGGAGCCGTTTGAGCATGTGCTAGTGGATTGTGTTAGTCCCATGCCGAAAACGAAGTCTGGTAACGAGTTCCTTTTAACAATTATGTGTGTAGCAACACGGTACCCTGAGGCTATTCCTCTTAGAAAGATAACATCTCAGTCTGTAGTGAAAGCTCTGATCAAGTTTTTTCTATGTTTGGGCTGCCAAAAGTGGTACAAACCGACCAAGGTACTAACTTCCTTTCAGGAATATTTGAACAGGTGTTATCGTCATTGTCTATTTCTCACAGGATCTCAAGTGCATATCACCCTGAGTCACAAGGTGCCCTGGAGAGGTGGCATCAGACCTTCAAGTCAGTGTTGCGCAAATATTGTATGGAGAGCGGTAGAGACTGGAATGAAGGTGTTCCCCTAGCTCTGTTTGCTGTGCGAGAAACGGTTCAGGAGTCACTGGGTTTTAGCCCAGCAGAGCTGGTGTTTGGGCATTCAGTGAGAGGTCCTTTAAGGGTATTAAAGGATCAACTTATGGGGGAGGCTCTGCACACCATACCTCCAAAGAGAGGGGTTTTGAACTATGTGTGTAGGTTTAAGGAGCGGCTGCATGAGGCGTGTAGTATCGCTAGGGAGAGTCTCTCTGCTGCTCAGGGTTCAATGAAACGGCAGTTTGACAAAAAAGCGCTTCCACGTTCTTTCCAGTCTGATGACTTGGTTTTAGTTTTGTTGCCCATCCCAGGCACTTCTTTGAGTGCTCGTTTTTTTGGCCCTTATGTTATCGAGAAGAAGTTGAGTGATACTGACTATGTTGTCAGGACGCCTGATAGGCGAAAGAAAACCTGTGTGTGTCACATTAATATGTTGAAGGGTTATCTTCCCAGGGACAACCTGCAGCTGGAGAAACAAAGTACGCCCCCAGGGGCCGCTGTGGGAGCTGCAGTACCAGTGACTCTGATTTCTGTTCCTTCTACTCTGCCAATGGGTGATGAGGATGGTTTGAGTGGTTGTAAGGTCCAGCAACAAACTCCTCGCTTGTGCAACTCGGAGATGTTGTTGATCCTTCCCTCCCTGATGCCACACTTGGGTAAGGAGCAGGAAGCTGACATGGTGGTGCTCATTCACAGTTATCCTGTTTTGTTTGGAGATTTCCCAACCCGCACTACCGTTCTGAAACACGACATTGATGTCGGTAATGCAAGGCCAGTCAAACAGCATCCTTATAGGGTAAACGTGGTGAAAAGGGAAATAATGAAGCAGGAGGTGGCATATTTATTGGAGCATAATTTGGCACATCACAGTTTGAGTCCATGGAGCTCACCATGCCTGTTGGTTCCGAAACCAGACACCACTCATCGGTTTTGCACTGATTATCGAAAAGTAAATGCAGTAACCATTCCTGATTCTTTTCCTATGCCACGCATCGATGATTGTGTGGATACCATTGGGTCAGCCCGGTATGTGACGAAATTGGATCTTTTAAAAGGTTATTGGCAGGTGCCACTCTCACCAAGGGCCTCTGAAATATCTGCGTTTGCTACGCCCAATGCTTTCCTGCAGTATTCTGTGATGGCGTTCGGGATGCGAAACGCACCGGCAACGTTTCAAAGACTGGTCAACATAGTGTTGGGAGATGTGCCCAACTGTACGGCATACCTGGACGATGTGGTGGTGCATTCATTGAGTTGGTCTGCTCACGTGAGCTCGCTGAGAACCGTGTTCCAGCGGTTGGCAGACGCTTCTCTGACACTGAACTTGGCAAAATGCGAGTTCGTTAAGGCGACAGTGACCTACCTGGGAAAACAGGTGGGCGGTGGTAAGGTGCGTCCTCTTGAGGCCAAGATAGAGGCCATAACCTTATTCCCAGTACCGACCACGCGGCGGGAGCTAAGTCGTTTTCTAGGGATGACAGGTTACTACAGGGGGTTCTGTAAGGATTTCTCCTTAGTTGCAGCCCCTCTGACTTACCTGATCAGTCCCTTGGTGTCTTATGTGTGTACAGACATGTCTCAAGCGGCTTTTGAAAGCTGTAAGGCCCTTTTGTGTAGTGCTCCAGTCCTTAATGCTCCTGATTTTAGTAGACCTTTCTCTGTTGAGGTTGATGCGAGTTGTGTTGGTGCTGGTGCGGTTCTGACGCAGGTGGATTCGGAGGGTTTGGTACATCCCGTGGGCTACTTCTCGAAGAAGTTTAGTGGCAGCCAGACATGCTACTCTACAATAGAGCAGGAGACGTTGGCATTACTGCTTGCGCTCCAATTTTTTTAGGTTTATGTGGGGTCAAGTGTGGAGCCTGTGGTGGTCCACACAGACCACAACCCACTTGTTTTTTTGTGGTCTCTGCTTATGCAGGGGTATAGCGTTTTGGTCCGTCACAAGAAGGGCACAGAGAATGTGTTTGTCGATGCCCTTTCTCGAGGTTAGCTCGTTGGGAGGTGTTTTGCTGTTGGGGACGGTTGAGTGTTTATTTTTATGGTGTTGATGGTGTTATGTTTTAGTCATTTTAGCTGACTCCTTGGGGGGGGAAGTGTTACAGACTCTGTCCTTATATCATTATGTATGCATGTAATATTATATTGTATAGGGTATTATATATATATATATATTATGTGTTATGTAAGTAGGCAGGTTGTATTGTTTTTTTTTTTGTCTCCCTCCTGTGTAACCTATCTATCTCTCAGGGTCAATCACCATCTCACTCCAAACAGCAATAACAGCAGCAGCAACAGCAGCAGCAGCAGCAGCTGAGGCTCATCAGACAATTAACCTCCACATCCCTTCATATATCCCTGTGTGTACAGTGTTAGCTAGAGCTCTGTCGGTGTATGTTGGTAACTATATCTGGTGGTGTTGTGGTAGCTCTCTCATTTGTTTAGTGTGTGAGTTAGTTAAAGCTCTGTTGAGCTCATGTTTGGTGCATGGTCCAACATGGGTCTAACACCCCCCCCTTCCCGATTTCTCAGCCAGAGAACACCGGCAGGAAAACGCCACGACGATGGCTTGCTTCGTCCACAGAGATCAGATCTCGTCGACCAGAGCTGTCACTGCTGGTGACCCTGACAATAGGGTCTGTACCAAACCCGAAAACGGGTGGGGTTGTGTTTTGAATACAAGTCCCCGCCTCAGCGTTCTCTCCATCCACCTCGACATATGGTACTGCTGTAGCCATAGTCAAGTCAAGTCAAGTCAAGAGTTTTAATTGTCACAGCATACAGGTATACAATGAAATGCGGGTGGTCTTGCCCGCGAAGAGGTGCAATACAGTGGTACAACATATAATAGAATCCAATAAAAATACAGTGGTACAGCATATAATAGAATCCAATAAAAACAACAGTGCAATAAACAGGTAACATGGTGTGACATCTCGGTATCTGTACATAGTATTTACAGAGCATATAGGACATGCTATGTAGCTTTAGTAGTACAATACACTGTTCCTGTTGTTATACTAATTTAAAGTGGCCTTTCCTCTTGGCCATAAGTGTGCGTGTGTGCGGCATGAGTGTTAAAGTGGCTGCTAGTGTGTGAGCGTGCTCAGCGTGCGTGTCGTGTGTGTGCTTGTGTGTGCTTGTTTGTGGATAGTTCAGTTTCTGTGGCTCTCAATGTTCATTGTTCAAGGCTCTGATGGCCTGGGGGAAGAAGCTGAGCCTAAGCCTCTCCGTCCTAGTAGCTGGGGTTCGCAGGCGTCTGCCTGACCTCAGCAGCTGGAACAGGCTGTTATTGGGGTGGTGGGGGTCTTTCATTATTCTGCAGGCTCTGGATTTGCACCTCTTGTTGTATAGAACCTGCAGGGTAGGTAGCGCAATACCCGTGGTACGCTCGGCTGAGCGCACCACTCTCTGTAGGGCCTTCTTGTCCTGTGCCGTGCTGTTTCCATACCAGGCAGTGATGTTTCCGGTCAAGATGCTCTCTACAGCACCTGAGTAGAAGGACTGGAGTATCTTCCCCGATACTCTGAACTTCCTTAACTGTCTCAGGTGGTAGAGGCGCTGCTTCGCTTTCTTTACTACTGTGTCTATGTGTGTTGACCATGTCAGATCCTCTGAGATGTGGACCCCCAGGTACTTGAAGCTGCTCACCCTGTCCACGGTAGCCCCGTTAATCATCAGTGGTGTGTGTGTCTCCTGCTGTCCTCTCCTATAATCCATGATCAGCTCATTGGTTTTACCAATGTTCAGGAGCAGGCTGTTGTCCTGGCACCAACGTTCCAGTACCTCAACCTCCTCCCGGTAGGCCTTCTCGTCGTTGTCCGAGATCAGCCCCACCACCACCGTGTCGTCTGCGAACTTCACTATGGAGTTGGAGCTGAACTTGGCCACACAATCGTGTGTGTAGAGTGAGTACAGCAGGGGGCTTAGAACACAGCCCTGGGGGGACCCGATGCTCAGGGTGATGATGTTGGAGGTCTGACCCCCCACCCTGACCGCCTGGGGTCTTTCACTCAGAAAGTCCAGTACCCAGGCGCTCAGGGCGGAGCTCAGACCTAGCTCGATCAGCTTGTCCACCAGTCTGGTGGGGACTATGGTGTTGAACGCTGAGCTGTAGTCAATGAACAACAGTCTCACATAGCCCCCCTTCTGACGGTCAAGGTGGGAGAGAGTGCTGTGCAGTACCTGGGAGACCGCGTCGTCAGTGGACCTGTTTGTCCTGAATGCAAATTGCATAGGGTCCATATCACTGGGGAGGGAGGCACAAATGTGGTCCTTGACCAGCCTCTCGAAACATTTCATGACCACAGAGGTGAGTGCCACCGGTCTGTAGTCATTTGGACATGTTGGGGAGGGTTTCTTCGGTACAGGGATGATGGTAGACATCTTGAAGCAGGCAGGGACCACTGACTCCGCCAGGGATTGATTAAATATGGCGGTGAACACCGGGGCAAGCTGGTTTGCACAGGACTTAAGTATGCGTCCTGTTATACCATCTGGGCCAGCAGCCTTCCTGGTGTTCACCTGCATAAATGCTCTTCTCACACTGTGTTCCGACAACGAGAGAGCGCCCCCGCCCCCCCGCGGTTGCCCCCCCCCCCTCCACAACAGCCGGTGCGCCAGTGACGTCACTAGCCAGAGGGCTAGCGGCGACACTGTCTACACCGAACCGAGCGTAGAAGGAGTTGAGTTTGTCCGTGAGAGAGGCGTCGTCGCTCCCCATTGAGGGGGCGCTGACTTTGTAGTCAGTTATTGTCTTCAGTCCCCTCCACAAGCCTCTTGTGTCGTTTTGTGCCATTTGTGTCTCCAGTTTCTCAGCATATGTCCTCTTAGCAAGTTTAACAGCCTTGCGCAGAGTGTAGACTGAAGCCTTGTACTCTTCCATATTTCCTGACTCTCTGCCCAGGTTATAAGCCGTGGTGCGTGAGTTCAGGGCTGCTCTAATAGTGCTGTCCACCCAAGGTTTCTGGTTTGAGAAAACCCACGCCTTCTTTGTGAGGACAATACCGTCAGCTACTGTTGTTATGTAACTCACAGCGGTATCAGCGTACTCGCTGACGTCACTGGCGCTTCCTTTAAACATGTCCCAGTCTGTGTCTTCGAACGCATCCCGGAGCGTGGCCTCTGATTCGTCAGACCACTTTTTTGTCTCACGTGACACGACAGCGTCACGCGATCTTTGCTTGTATGCAGGGATTAAAAAATGGAGTCGTGATCGCTCGCGCTTGCAGCACCCATCAGTGGCGGAGCCGCTACAGCCTTGTAGCCGGCTCTGAACGGGGTGTAACAGTGGTCGAGTGTGTTTCCCCCTCTTGTGGAGCAGGCGATGTGCTGAAAAAAGGACGGCAACACTTTTTTCAGATTCGCCTGGTTGAAGTCACCAGCCACTATCATCGCGGCTTCCGGATGCTTGATCTGTTGTTTGTTGAGGTGGTTGTGTAATTCCACCAGCGCTTTGCCAGTATTTGCCTGTGGGTGGATATATACGACGGACATGATGACCGCGGTGAACTCACGGGGTAGGTGGAACGGAGGGCACAGGATTGAGAGATGTTCCATATCTGGGGAGCATGAACTTGAGAGGACATGTACTTCTTTGGGATTAACCCAGAGATTGTTTGTGAGGATGCAGACCCCACCTCCGATGCTCTTCCCAGAGGCTGCCGTGCGATCTGCTCTCAGGACGGTGAAGTTGTCCGATGGAGAGACGCTGTTGTCCGGCGTCGCTGGCTTGAGCCATGTCTCCGTGAAACACATGATGTTAACGTCTCTCATCTCCCATTGGAATCGGACCCTCGCTCTCAAGTCGTCCATCCTTCCCTCCAACGAACGTGCATTCGCCAGAAAGATGGATGGAATTGCTGGACGGTAAGCAGATCTTTTTAATCTAAGCCTGATACCTCCTCGTCTTCCTCTATGCCTCCTTCTGCCGTTTCCTTTGTTGCCGTTCTCCCGCTTGATTTCTGTTAGCCATTCTGGGCATAAAGTGTCTCCAAACTCCTCTTTGAGTCCGGAGTTTAGGTCCATAAGTGTCTGGCGGTCGTATGACATACCCGCCAGTCATGTTTTAATAAAAAAAGTAGAAAAAACAAACATAATAGCAAAAAATGTGCACAATCGTCGCGGAGCTAAACCAAAGGCGCAGGTCCGCCAGGAACTGTAGATAGGCGGCCCGCTGTGCGTAGCCAACCCTGGACCCATGCGAGCAGAGCGTTCCGTGGAGGCAGGTCGGAACCTGACACTACCCACGAGGCAACCGCACCCAAGGGGGGGACCCCGACAGAAAGGGCCGGTTTGATACGGGGGAAGCTGACATCAAGCTAGGTGACAAAAGCCCCCCCACTAAACACCCCTCCAGAACATGCTGAGGAGGTGTTCTCCAGCCGGACATGCAAGGCGTGAGGACCCCATGGGTTCCTACACACCGTAGCCCTGCAGTGATATTACTACCACCTAAATCACGCGCACCTCTTCTTTTCAGACCACTGCCGATCTCGCGGGAGTGGGAGGCACCAACATGATACCTGGCCTGGTGAAGGCGAGGCCGGGGAAGCCCGCACTGTGTGCCTCAAAAAGGTTTCGAGCCCCCCTGCTGACAACACTTATAGTTGACAGACGTAACACCAGGCTCAACCAACACAGCTTATGGTGTGGGAGCCGCTTGACAGCACAACATTCTCACGGACAGACCCAGGCTCAGCCATCAACTGGGTGTCAGCCCCTGTCCCCATGAGAAGCGAAAAGTGGGGCCGCCCGCGCTTCAACGAAGGCACGCGGCCCGCAGCCAAAGGAAACAATCAGAGCCCCCTTTTTTCGCTGGTGTTGGGGGAGGGAGTGATTGGAGAGCGGGCTGCTCGCGGCAGAGTGATCGGAGAGCGGGCTGCTCGCGGCAGGACGGCGACGGCTTGTATATTCCAAGCCGAGCCCATCCAACATGGCCGATCCCTCGGCCGCCAAGGCTGTCGGCCTTGTGGACACCTGACGATTCAACGCCCAGGATACCTCTGGCGGGGGAAAACATGGCCGCCTGTCGAGGGCCTCGTCATCGCTGCTGACGAGGCCGTGCTCTCTCTTCTTCTGGCTGCGCGGTGTGAGGCGGTGTGGGGCCTAGGACAAATACCGCCCGCGCTCCAGCGGAAGACCAAAATCCTCTGCGGAGAGGGGAGCCCTGAGCGGTTATAGCTTGCGGCTGGGTCAAAGCTAATAACGTCAACAACCTTGCGCGATGTGTCGACGTCGGCTGGCGCTCAAGGCCCCGCCACCAGACACAATTTTTTTATAGAAAAAACAGCAATTCGAACACAGTTACTAATCGCTGCCAATTCCATACCGTGGCGGTACAGGCTTTAGCAGCCCACCAGCCACTCACCGAGCCGACCCACCTCATGGCGTCGGCCGGGCGGGGCACTGTTTCAACATGTCAAAAGCAAAGGACTGATGTTAACACGGAGCACCAGTGGTGGTTGTAAACAGCAACCTCCACTGTGGTGTGCACCATGAAGGGGTTAATGAATAAATGAACTAACACCACGAACATACTGTAGAATGGGCAAGCCCATGTAAACAACGTTAAGGGGAGGCGGACCAGAGAGAACCAGTCCCGCATTCATTCATAATATTCACAACAGCACACCAGCCCTAGACCTCAGCCCATTTACCCATGAAGGTAAACAAGCCCCCCCCCGCACTACTCCCCCAATAGACACCGATTGACCGTCAGCATGAATGGTTCAGAGGAGGGAACAACTGTAGCATAGACAGACATTCCCGTAGCAGAGAGACAGAACAAAACAGTAGCCCCACTATAGCATAGCGTTCGACGCTAATGTGGACAGAAAACAGTCAGCTGAGCCACAACACTGGCCGCCGCTACATTCGGTCCTGCAGCAGTATAGCTCTACTGCCACCCGCCGAGCCAACTCGCTCTCAAGCATCGGCTACTGGGTGGGACACCGTTCAAACCCGGCCGAGGCACAGAACCAATGCTACCTGGCTAGGCTACCTAGCCACGGCACACCCGCCCTGTACCCTGTTGTCAACCCATTTACCCGTAAAAGGGAAAAATAGGACTCAGCAAAACCCCCACATTAGCTACCGACTGACCTTCATCAATGAACCGGTTTAAGAGGAGGGAAAAGCGGCAACATCCCACGGCGGGGCATTAGAACATTGCCCAGCATGTCAGCAGTAGTGTTAGCATTTAGCATTAGCATTTAGCATTTGCATTAGCATTAGTGTTTAGCAGCACGCTCCAGGATCGCCTGGAACCCGTCCACTGCAGTGGAACGTTCACCAAACCATCCCGCCCCTGGCGCCGACACACAACTTAGTTGTGTAACAAAACACACCAGCATTACTAACACCAGCATCAATGCTTGATGACACAGGGCTCACCTGTGTGCGAGCCGGCTCGATAGCCAACCTCGCACGCTGTTCCTCGATCTGCTGCCACAAGACGAGGGAACATCAGAATAGACCCGACGTGTCGTTGGAACATACCCCGAAGATTCCAGGGGTAAGCAAATCTCTGTAAGCACACAATATTATCAAAACTTTTCGAACAGCTAGTTACATAGGGCGACTTGCATCCGCTATGATGGAAACTAAAATAGAGGAAGAGTGTGTGGTAGCCATGCCCAGTACTAGGTAGCACGCCACTAGGGGCGGGGCCTGGCAGGTGAGGGGTGTATTTGGATTTATTCGTTGATGGAGTACAATAGGTCCATGAGATGAGGTATATCTCGGAATGGCTTAAGAGCGGGACGCGATGCAAGTACGCTATATAACTATTGATAGTCTGTGTCTGTTATATCAATTCAATATTGCCAGAGACAATTCCACTGCTACTTTCTTGGCAACATTGTAACTGTAACTGAGGGGTTACAAAACCCTGACTGTATTAAAGATTGTGATAGATTAAACCACTGCTAGGTATGTACTTTAATTACTGGCCAGACAGTACATCGAATATAGATGGTGAACACTCATAATAACACGGCATTGACAAAGAAATAGTATTTGAGGGTATTTTATTATTATGCAACATTAGGTTACAGAATGAGAATTAGGGTCGCGCTTGTATGGCGAAGAATATGCATAAAGTCAGTCAGTAGCATGAGTCACTGTGAATAGCAGGATTCCTACGATGGGTACTAGGTTGACGCCACCTGACGTATAATAGCAATTATAGAAGGCAACGCTGGTACCGCCTGGAGACACTGGGTTCCTCTCAGAGTTGTAAGGTCTAGAGGATAGAGGAATGTTCGGATACTCAGTCTGATTCAATGAAGAATAAAGGGACTCCACGTACAGAAGCCAGTCCTTGTAAATCCAACGATCAGCAGCAAAAGCAATAACTGTAATCCAATGCTCGATAGCAAACGATGATAGCTAGCCAGCCTCTGTCCATGAGGCCAGCCCGAGTGTAATCCTCACGAGGTTAAATCCCAAACGATAGTGGAAATCAACGAGGCTCTTCTCCGGGTAACACGTTCCAAATCAATATAATCCAACCAGTAATGGTTCTGCAATCGCCGCCGCTGGTTCTCCTGTGCACATGTCCAACGGTTCTCCGACTAGGCCTCCTCGGGTACTGGCGACGTATTTAGGCCACGCACCCTGGCTAAGGTTCACTAGCTAACGAACCGTTAGGTAATGCTACACACGAACAAACTGGGTTGCACGATATACAATAAATGAACGACTATTTACTTCACATTAAACTAGGTCGAACTTGACGTTACTGCATTAAACTCTGACACTTTACTATTCTATTCGCACGTGTTCTCAACGCAAGGTTGCTCACTTCACTGTTACCGAACACAGACAGACTTTAGACGAACTGCTGCTGTTCGCACCTGCGCCGTATATATACTTAAGTGGTTATCTAGTCCCAAACCTCAGTTTTTATTTATTTTTTTTTTATTTTTTTTTTTATTATTGCAAAACAGAAATTATTAAAAGTCAGTACTCAACACATAATGCATAATGAAACTAACAGTCAAGGTGGTTAAAATTACATGCAAGTACAGAAACAAGACAAAAAAAAAGTCTATAATAATATTTTAACCGTATACAGTGTATATCCAGCGAAATTAACAATTATACAAATGCTTATATAGGACATACCCCTAATACCTATTTTCTAAAACCCTACACACATATGCTCCAGCTCGAACCCCCCCCTCCCGGACCCCTCCTTGGATAGTACCTCCATTATCCCTCACTCCTAACCAGACACTACCATTATAAGCTAGCTTTTATTCTCTCCACCACTTCTACCCACATTGACATTTTGGATTCGTTGAGACCCAGAATTCTTGCTGTAGATATTTCTTGATATATCACATCGAGATATGTAAGAGACCAAACTTTCCGGCAAATTTTTTCCGGTTGAAACCAGCGTGATGCGATCAGTTTTTTAGCTACTGTGATACCCGATAAGACCAATCTCTTTAGCTGTGGATTTACTGCAAACTCAAAAACATCATTCAAAAGCAATACAGAGGGGTGTACTGGTATATTCCAAGATACGAGTTTTGATAATTGTCAATAATTGATTTGTTGATGGTCCGGGTTCCTTGATGTAAGACGGACATTTGCCCATGCTTCTTGCCAATCAAAGTCACTTTCCAGGTCTGGAATATCCCTCCTCCAGACAGTGTCTAGTTGAAGGGTTTCATACGAGGACGTTAGTAATTGATAATAAAAACCTGATACAAAACCTCCCAATGTTTCTCTTTCATAGAAAAATGTGTGGTATCTGTGGTGTTCAACTGGTATGTGTAATGGAACACCGTGAGACTTCAAACATAGGCGTAACTGTATGTAAAAAAGCCATGTGGACTCGGTGAGGTTAAACTTTGTGCATATTTCTCCATAACTACAGAAGCCCTGGTTATTAAAAATATCCCCTAATGAGTGTATGCCTTGCTCTTCCCATATAGGGAATCTTATAGGACGTTTTCCCATTAAGAGTGCATTGTTATTGAATATGGGAGTGTGATTATGCCATTTTTGAGGGTTAGGATATTTTTTTTGTGTTTCCCGCCATGTTCGGATTGCATGGGTAATTATGGGGCCAAATTTCCGCTCACAGTGCTTGATTGGAAGTTTAGTGTGTGCTATGTCCTTCAGTCTCTGTGGGGCTACTATGTTTTCTTCCAATTCTCTCCAAGATACCAAAGCCTGGGGATCAAACCATATTGTCAATGGTCTTAATGTGAAAGCCTTAAAATATTGTAAAAAATCTGGAACTGCCATGCCACCGTCTGCTTTATTTCTCAGTGCGGTGGATCTTTTTATGCGAGGTGGTTTGTTATTCCAAATAAATTTTTATGTGGAGGAGTGTAATCTTTTCCAGTAGCCCTCTGGAGGGGGTAACGGTAGCATTGAGCTGATGAAGTTGATTCTTGGTAATACATCCATCTTAACTATTGATACCCTTGCCTGTACTGAGTTTTTAAGTTTTGCCCACCTGTCCAGGTCGTCTTTGATTTTGTTCTGTATTTTTGTGTAATTGTGCTTCACCGTTTGTCTTATGGTGGGAAATATTTCCACACCCAAGCATCTAAAATGTTTTACCATGGGTATCGCACCTGGGAGGGTTGTGTCTTTTTTTGCATGGATGTTAAGTGGAAGGAAAGCCGACTTCGGCCAATTTATTTTAAATCCCGATAAATCACCAAAGTTCTCTATCAACTTGAGTAGATGAGGCAATGTGGTGTTGGGGCTTTGCATGAACAATATTACGTCGTCCGCATATAAACTCATTTTATGTTGTGTGCCCTTGATTACGATTGGTTCTATGTATTGGGATTGTCTTATATATTGTGCTAAAGGCTCTAATGATAGATCGAATAGTCCGGGACTAAGAGGGCAACCCTGTCTGGCTGAGCGTGATACCGGAAAGATTTCGGAGATGAATGTGCCTGTTGTAATCATGGCCGATGGGTCCTTGTATAATACTTTAATCATATCAATGAATCCTTTTCCTAACCCCATCCTTTCTAATACTGCCCATAGAAACGACCATTCCAGCCTGTCAAATGCTTTCATAGCATCCAGGGATAGCATCGCCTTAGGTGTGGTGTCCTCTTTGTCTGCATCTAGTACGTGCAGTATTCGTCTTATGTTATCATTGATCAGGCGACCTCTTATGAAGCCAGTTTGGTCCGGATGAACTAAAGACGTCATATGCTTTTGCAATCTGATGGCTAATACCTTAGAGTACAGTTTGACATCGGTTCCGAGGAGGCTTAAAGGTCTGTAACTACCGCACTCGGTGGGGTCTTTGTCTTTTTTGAGAAGGACTGAAATGAGTGCGATATTGTGGTGTTTATGGAAGCTCCCCTCCTTGACTGAGTATAAGATCATATTTAGTAATAAGGGTCCAAATATGTCCCAACAAGAAAGGTAAATTTCTGATGGGATACCGTCTCTTCCAGGAGCCTTACCATTTTTCATTTCGGATATGGCCTTCTTGAGTTCCTCTAATGTGATCGGTGCTTCTAACTGTTTAGCGTCGTCCTCCGAAAGTTTAGGGAGAATAATTTGATTAAGATATGTGTCCAATTTGTTTTGATCAAAGGTCGTTTCTGAATTATATAAGTCGGAGTAGAATTCTTTGAATGTATCGTTTATTATTTTGGGGTCTGTTACAAGTACTTGTTGTTTTCTAATGGCAGTTATATCTGCACATTTTGCATTAATTCTTAATCGCATGGCTAATAGGTGACTAGGTTTAGAACCTTGGAAATACTGCTGTTGTCTTGTGCTGCGTATTTGCATTTCCGATTTTTGTCTGTATATTGCATTGATCTCTGTTTTTAGAACGATTTTCTAGTCTAGTTGAGTTGTTGTATTTTAAAGAATTAAATAACGTTGAGTAAAGCGTTTCCAGTTCAGACAGTTTTGTGCATTGATTTTTGCGCAATATGGAGGAAAATCTATCCATGAAATCCTTGATCATACCCTTTACCGACATCCATATTATTCTGGGGTCTTGCACCGCGTTTGCATTCTCCCGTAGGAATACTGTGAGAGCTTCTTTGAGTTGTGTAATGAATTCCTTGTTGTTAAGCAGCATAGTATTAAAACGCCATCTTGGGGCCCGGGAAGATAGTATACCAAATGTTGCTTTTAGGATTAAATAACAGTGATCTGAAAGCGCATTGGGTATCATTTCCACTTCATATTTATCAAATAGTCTCGGGGATGCAAAGACATAATCAATTCTGGATAATGTGTTATGTCTCGCCGATCGACAGGAGTACTTTCGGGTCGTGGGATTAAGTGAACGCCATAAATCAATTACCCCTGTAGTCTTTGACCAATCTTTTAATGCTTTAGATGAATTTTTTTGTTCGCTAAAAAAGGCGAGGTAAGATTTGTCCATCCTTGGATTCCAAATGGCATTAATATCCGCACCTATTATAAATGAGTACTCGGGATGGTTTAACATTTCATCGGTTAGTGAAGTGAAGAAACCCACTTCGTACAAATTTGGGGCATATACCGCTGCCAACGCTATTTTCCTGTTATTATGTACAATCCTAGCTATAGTTATACGCCCCTCAGCATCCGACCATACCCCTTTTAATTCGATATTTAATTTACGTCTGACGACTATGGCTACACCTCGAGTTCTCGTACCAAAAGAAGAGTGACTAATATTATGGTATGTGTTATCCGCTAACGTATCTATGTCTTCCTCTAAAATGTGCGTTTCGCTTAGTAGAGCCACGTCCACATGTTTTTTTTTCATCAGTGTGAGCACGCTTTTGCGTTTGTGTTGTTTGTTTATCCCACCAGTGTTCCATATCATTATATTCAAACTAGCCATAATCTATGCATGTTTTTGTGTAGTTTTTGGTAATGCTTCTGGAGTGCGAAGCTACAATAGATGTACATCCAATTATTGAGGTCCCGTTGAGAGCCGAGCTTAAAAACATATATATATACAAATAAAAATCCCCTATACGACACCCAGAGAGTCGTACAGGCCTGTGTTCCAAAAACACATCCTCCGCGTATGACTTTCTCCCTTAGTCCACCGGATTGCCCAAACTGAGCATTGTAATCCTAATCTTCCTATGCTAATTGCCATAGGATCTAACATTTTCATTCTAATACAATAGAATGTCACTTTTGGTCTTGCACCTTCCCTTACTGTAATGAAATATTGTGAAAAATGAAAAAAAAGAGAATAAACTTTCATCGACATATTCATTTGAACCCTCTACTAACATATGTAGGAAACATCAGGAAAAAGGAAAAGATTGTAGAGAAATATTGACACCTTAATGTGAAGAACAATGGAAAAGAACAATGTAAGATAAAAGAAAGAGAGAAAAAATAGAAATAATAAAAAAAAGATAAAGATAAGGAGTGAGAGATAGAATAATACTCAACATGGAGAAGCCACTAGAACCGAATTGAGTGATTAGATAAAATAGAAAAACAGAGCCTTTTAGAGCTTCAATGTGCCAGTCTCTTCATCAGTGGAGTGATTACTTAAATTGTTAGAATAACCTTGTTGTGTTCATACGTTTAGGTGTGGTTGATTTTTTAAAGTATTATTAAGGTCTGATTGAACTTCAGTCAATTGATTATATGCTATGTTTATACACACCGGATGTTTAATGTTAGAGTTGCAAGCCTTCGTTGTCATGGTGCATTATATTCTAGAAGGTTGTAGAATACACTAGTACTAATAGACTGTTGTTGTGTTCCAGAATGATCTAAGTGACCCAGGGCAGTCGAGCGATAAACCCAGAATATTCCAGATTGATCTTATTGCCAATGAGTTCTTGTCTCCCCGGAGACCAGAGGTCTGAAATTATAATGTATTACGAATCGTATTATACACAATACGCATTGGTGTAGACGGCCTGCATATCATCTGCTACTTTTGATGAACACAATAAAAGTCATTCTAATACTGATATACACAGAGAAAGAGGGAGATGAATCGGCTTATCTGTTTTCAGACAGTGTCGTTCTGCCTTGGGGGATCTGCTCCATATCGATTCCAATATTCCTCAGCCTCTTTAGGTGTGTGTAATCCAATCCTACGGCCGTCCCTGCCCACGATCGATAACAGCGCTGGGTATGTTAGCCTTGGTCTGAGGCCAGACTTGAACAATTTTTGCATCACCTCCTTGTATGGTAGACGTCGAGCGATGGCGTCTTTGCTTAGATCCTCGTAGATAAATATTGAATGATCACCATGTTTCAGCTTCCCACGTTGGATGCGAGCAATTTTGATGATGTCATCTCTTATTGATGTCTTCCGCAGAGTAACAATGATGACTCTTGGCCCGTTGTTTCTTTGCTCCCGAGAACCGATTCTGTAAGCTTGGTCCACTTTCGGTACTGTGTTTAGAAAGTTGTTACCCAAAATCACTGATAGCACTGTTGGAAAGTTGTCGTCTGCGCAATTGACTGCTTCATCAAGTCCTACAATGCGGATGTTATTTCGCCTGTGGTAGCGTTGGGTTTCGAGTAGCCTCTCCATCGCTTCATCTTTAACCTCTTGTATTTTCCTCCGGCATGCTTCTTCCACCCTTTCTATCTCTTTTGTCACCTCTGTCATGCCAATGCAGATGGTGTTCTCGTTCACTTTGACTGCCCGTGTAATATCTGTCACCGTATTCTCCACTGTCGTGATTCGCTCGGACTGTACAGCGACCGCTTTCTTAACTTCTTCTAATTTAGCATCAATGTGTTCGAGTTTAGCATCGACGTGTGCTTTGAATTCATCTTTGAGTTCCTCGATGTGTAATCTGAAAGCGACCATCTGTTCTTTCATCAGGTTAGTCAATGAGTTGAAATCGGGTGGTGTGATTGTACTGCTTGTGTCAGTTGGTGGTATAGGTGCAGTGACGATGCCGATGGATTTGTCTGCTATTATCTTCTCAAAATCAACTGCTATATCTCTCACGGAGCTTGTTCCTGTCGCTCCTGTTATGTTGACAACTATTGTCTCCCTGTCGGGGACAATAGTCGATGGTCTCGGTGTATTCTCCTCTTTATTCTCCTCGTCGGGGCTTGTCGCCAACGGATCTGTATCCACGTCGCCTTGAATGTTTCTTCTTGATCGTGTTTCAATCTGCGCCGCTGAAGTTGCCGTTTCTTGTTTCTTTCCCGTCCTTTCCCTATCCTTAACCATGTTGTCTTTTGATATAGTTAGTAGAAGGTCTTATCAATACATACGATGTGGTCTAATCTCTTTTGGTATTGTCCAAATAAGGTTTTTAAACAAAATTAACGTTGACGGGAGCGGAGCTATTGCCAAATGCGTGCGCTACATGTTGCAGCTAAACCGGAAGTCCCAAACCTCAGTTCTTGTCTGGAATCAATACGCTGTCTCCGGGCATGTTACGACATGCCTGGACTTGTCTTTGAACCTGACTTTGGGGGAGACTGCCTGGCGCCACCGTCAGGGGGCATTATCCATAAGGAAAGCGAATATTACTATGGTTCGAACGCAGGTTTAAAGGGATATACCGTGTATATATAAATAATATACAATGTATATAAAACAATAAATGTAGATTCTCAGCTTTAATCTGGCCCTTCACAACAGCCGCCTCCTAATTAGTCCGCACCTAATTAGTTAAGGGAGACAGATTAATAGTCCAGTCAACTGCTCAATATCTGTTTTGAGGAGTAGGGCAATCTACAAAGTCAGTGGGTCATGATCGTCATCAGGGGAGTCAGGGATCTCCGGCAACTCCATCAGCCTCGCCACGGGTCGGGTGTAGGTCCGCCCTTGGACAATAACTTCTGCCGCTCTGACCTTCCCGTCGGCACCAGTGATCACTTTGCTTACGCGGCCGGCCGGCCACGCAGCTCGGGGTAGTGACTGGTCCATGATCATAACGACTGTGTCCACCTTCAGGTTGTCCCTGTCCTTTACCCACTTCTGACGGGCTGGAGGCTAGGTCGCTTAGGAGGAAGCGGGCCCGAGACTGGTCGATCTGTGCTTGGCTGTGTCTCCACATCCTCCGTCTGTTCCTCTTGTTCAGTCTGTACCCCGTCTGAGGAGGGGCCGGTTCTGGCCGCCCCATCAAGAGGTAGTTTGGGGTGCTGGTTTCGAGGTCAGCTACGTCGCTTGGAGCGCAGCTGAGGGGGGTGGAGTTCGGAACTCCCTCTTCTTGAGCCCACGGTTCTCTCCCAGGCTTCTCGTCTAATGTCAATAGCCTCTCAACGGGCTGTACGAGAGAGTGGCCTGTGTCGCTCACCTTTGCGTACAGGCAGCGTGTAGACGTGGGTTGGCTGGAAGGCCCGGAGAGAGGGCCTTGGAGCGTCCAGCCCAGGCGGGTCTTGACCGCGACTGGGCATCCTTTGGGTCCGATGTGGGCCGCCTCGATTGGGACAATGAGGTCCGCGTGGTCGGAGCCTATGAGCAGGGTCGGTGTGGCGCCGTCGATGAGCGGTATAGGTAGTCTGCGTAGGTGCGCGTACTTCGCCATCAGCTGTGGGATGGGGTAGTTGTAGCTTGACAGACCTATGTCATGGCCTGTAAATGCTTTAGTGATGCTGTACCGCTTCTCGGGCTGCCCGACCGCTGCTATTGTGAATGAGACGTTCTTGCCCTTTATGGTTTTCAGGTCTCGCTGAATAGTACGGATTGTCATTGTTTCTTTGGTACCCCGCAGGCCCAACTGGGCTGCGGCGGAAGCGAGGAGGAGAGTCTTTTCAGACCCATCATCGAGGACGGCGTAAGTGTCCAGGACCTTGTCCTCGTAGCTCAGGAGCACTCTGACCACTTTGATGAGCACTCTGGGGCTCCCGCTATGCTTGGGGTCTATGTGGAGCACTCCTGTTGGTCGGTTGCCTTGTCGGGCTGATCTTCGCTGGTGGGCCCCGCACAGTGATGCGCGGTGAGCGGCGCCCGCCATGTACGCCTCACGCCACTGATCAATTTCGGCGGGGGACAGTGTCTTGTATTCGTCGCACTGTGCCAGCCAGTGTCCGCCGTTGCAGTAAGTACATGCGATCTGCCCTTCCTCTTTGGCGAGGGAGTTGTAACTGGTCGGTGGTGGCGTCGACTCGCGGTAGTGCGGGTGGCACCGTGAGTCCCCGTGTCTGCTGCAACAGTCAGGACACCAGGGGGTGGTTTCAGGACTGGTTTGTGGTGACACCGCCTCGGCCTGGTACATCACGTGACGGGCCTACTTTGTGGTCCTGGCGGACGCTTGTTAGTCTCATGCAGGACGTCTAGATGGGCGCCGTCACACTTGCCGCATCTTTTCTTCAGGCGGCAGTCGGCTGCCATGTGGCCGTGCGCGCAGCGGAAGCAGCGGCGTTTGTCCTTAAGCCACTGACCTATTTCGGCTGTGGTTAAGTCTTTGAAGGCGTCGCACTGTGACAGCTGGTGTTCACTGTCACAGTACTGACAGACAGCCTTCCACTTCTCCTTGTGGGGGTTGTGGCTCGTGTGCCGTGACACAACCTCGGCCTGATGCATCACGGTCACGGCCTGACGGTTGTCGTTGAACCTTCTCGGTCCATCTCTAGGGTCAGAGCCACTCCACACGAATGTGTCCAATCGTAGACTGCTGACCTCCCTGGCAAGGAAATCAGCCAGGTCTAGGAGGGATGGTTCTGGGCCGTTGGGGTCACTGTGGTCTCTCTGCCGCCGAAAACGCTCTTGACGGGCAGGAGGGAGCTTCTCCAGTATCCGCTCCACGTTAGAATTTGCATACAGTTCATATCTCCCCTTCTCCTTTTGTGACCCCAGCATCCCCACGAGGGATTGTACCTTAATAGAAAGGTCATCGAGTGCTCTATTGTCTTTGGCTGGGGGGAGGCGGTCGATATCTCGTATTTCTTGGATCACGTAATCCCATATGCGTCCATAGCGCGTGTCGAGGGCCAACAGAGCATCTGAGTAGGGGGTTCCTGAGTTCGAATATGCCAGCGCTATGTTATGCGCTCTGGGCACCTTGAGATGCTTGAGGAGGATGGCATATTTATAAGACTCGTCGTGTACATCGGACATTATAGTCTCTAAACACATGTGTAATTCCGTGTACTGTGCTCTGTCCTCACGCGTAAAGTCTGGGAACGTTGGTGTTCCAAGGTAAGATGCCATGGATGGCTGGGACACCGATGAGCGTAGGGGGAGAGGCCTCCTTGGCGAGTCTCCCCGTACGTGGGGTAGTGGGTTAGTGCTGGGTGGGTACCAGAGGCCGGGCCCCCAGGTGCTGCTCCTCGGTGCTGACTGTGTATTAAACTCAACCCTGGTTTGGGTCGGGGGTTCGTAACGCAGTGGCTCGGGGCTGGGGTCGGGGCTGTACTGGGCCTCCTGGTCCAAGATAGGTTCGTGCCGGTGGGCTTGATGTCCTCCCCCGTCCTCCGCTAGGTCCTGGAGTCTCTTAGTTAGTTTCTCGGCGACGTAGGCGGGATCTTCCCGGTGGCTGGGTCCCGTATAGACTGGTCGGGGAGGGGGCTCTGTGACGTAGGCAGGTTCTTCCTGCTGGCTGGGTCCCGTGTAGACTGGTCGGGGAGGGGGCTCGGCGACGTAGGCAGGTTCCTCCTGCTGGCTGGGTCCTGTGTAGATCGGTCGGGGAGGGGGCTCTGCGACGTAGGCAGGTTCTTCCTGCTGGGTGGGTCCCGTGTAGATTTGTCGGCGAGGGGAAGGTGCCCTCGACCCGTGTCGTGATGATCTCCGGGAGCTCCGTGTGGAGGAGTGGGGGGTCGCCCTCTGGATCAATTGCTCTATCATCTGCGCCTGCAGCCGGTCTCTTTCCATTTCGCGCTGTGCGTTGGCTGCGTCGCGCTGTGCATTGGCGTGTTCTCGCTGAATGTTCTCTTCAGTCTGGAGGCACCTCTCCTCCAGTCTGATGCGTTCGTGCTCACTCTGTTGTTGCGCTTTGGAGGCGCTCTCGTTCCGCTGCAGAATGTTCGCGCTCACTAAGGGCTTGTGCTTGGAGTTGCGCGTGGAGGCGCTCTCGTTCCGCTGCAGAGTGTTCGCGCTCACTAAGCGTCTGTGCTTGAAGACGGTCACGCTCACCCTGGATACGGTCTCTTTCGGTTGAAGCTGTCAGCGTGGCGATCAAGGCTTGCGCCAGTCTCTGGTCCGCCTCGCTGGGGGATGACACTGACGGAGGTGATCGGGCGCTGACAGGGCTTGGTGGAGACCTGTTCTCCTGGCGCGCTCCAAGTCTATCTCTTGAGCGCGGTACTCTTCTCTTGGTTGCGCGCCGAGGTCTGTCTCGGGTACGCGCTCTTGGGTTGGTTGTGCGCCGGGGTCTATCCCTGGAGCGCTTTCTTTATCCTGGGGCGCTCCGGGGTCTATCCCGGTGACGCTGTCTGGAGGTATAGTCACATCATGTCCCGCTTGGTCCCCCCCGTGAGCTAAGTCAGTTTCGTTTGAACCCACTGGGGTCTCTACTGGCAGGGCCGCCAAGTCGATAGGAGTGGGCATGCTTAAACTATCCGTTTTATCCGTATTTAACATCTGTTTAGATAAGCTAGGGGGTAAAACGAAAGCGAAGTCCTCCAGATATGGAGGTGGCTGACGTTTGCGCTGCGGGAGTTCTAGCTTGGGGGAGCCGTTTGGAGAGTGTCCACCGCTGGCCATGTCAATATTAATATTATATTAAATATTACTGATACCCTCCGGCTCGAAGGACCAATTGTAACTGAGGGGTTACAAAACCCTGACTGTATTAAAGATTGTGATAGATTAAACCACTGCTAGGTATGTACTTTAATTACTGGCCAGACAGTACATCGAATATAGATGGTGAACACTCATAATAACACGGCATTGACAAAGAAATAGTATTTGAGGGTATTTTATTATTATGCAACATTAGGTTACAGAATGAGAATTAGGGTCGCGCTTGTATGGCGAAGAATATGCATAAAGTCAGTCAGTAGCATGAGTCACTGGGAATAGCAGGATTCCTACGATGGGTACTAGGTTGACGCCACCTGACGTATAATAGCAATTATAGAAGGCAACGCTGGTACCGCCTGGAGACACTGGGTTCCTCTCAGAGTTGTAAGGTCTAGAGGATAGAGGAATGTTCGGATACTCAGTCTGATTCAATGAAGAATAAAGGGACTCCACGTACAGAAGCCAGTCCTTGTAAATCCAACGATCAGCAGCAAAAGCAATAACTGTAATCCAATGCTCGATAGCAAACGATGATAGCTAGCCAGCCTCTGTCCATGAGGCCAGCCCGAGTGTAATCCTCACGAGGTTAAATCCCAAACGATAGTAGAAATCAACGAGGCTCTTCTCCGGGTAACACGTTCCAAATCAATATAATCCAACCAGTAATGGTTCTGCAATCGCCGCCGCTGGTTCTCCTGTGCACATGTCCAACGGTTCTCCGACTAGGCCTCCTCGGGTACTGGCGACGTATTTAGGCCACGCACCCTGGCTAAGGTTCACTAGCTAACACGAACGAACCGTTATGTAACTGAGGGGTACAATTCCCTGACTGTATTGAATAAGTATGGTATCATTAAACCACTACTGAGTTATGTACTTTACTACTGGCCATACAGTACACAGGTATATGTGATGAACACCCACACAATAACACGGCTTAACAAAGAAAGTCCTGTTTGGAATATTTATTAGAAGAGCATCAATATTATATTACAGTATTGAGAATTAGAGTCGCGCTTGTAAGGCGAAGAATGTGCATGAATAGGTCAAGAGCGTAAGTCCATGAGCATATTACGATGGGGATAATTAATACCACCTGTAGCATAAGAATTATATAAGGCACACTTGTAGGTCAGCTGGAGATACTAAGGGGGTTCCCTCCGGTTGTAAGCCAGCAGGGGAGAGGAATGTTCGGGAGCAAAAGTCTGGATCAACGAGGAATCAATAAGCTCCAGCTACGGGAGGCGGTACATATACTCCCCTCGATCGCAGACAAAAGCAGCAGCTATAATCCAAGTATGCGCGACAGCATAGGTGAAAGCCGGCCAGCCTCTTCCTAGAGACGGGCCCGAGTGATGCTCCTCACGGGTTGATCCCACACAGCAGCGGGGTAGACGGTTCTCTGCTCCAGCCGCCACAGTACCAAAGCAATAATCCAGCCGGAAAAGGCTCTGCATTCACCGGTGTAGATTCTCCTGTGCACGGTACTTCACATTAACTAGGTCGAACTTGACGTTATTTCACTAAACTCTGACACTTTTACTATCCTATTCGCACGCGGTTCTAAGTACTCTATTTAGACGCAAGGTTGCTCACTTCACTTGGTCGTTGACTCGTGGTGAAGGCTTTACTTGTTGGGTTAACTCGTTTGAGGGTAACTAACTGCTGTATCGACCTGCAACGTATTTATACGTAAGGTGAATAATCTAGTGCCAACCTCAGTTCTGTCTCGTATTACTGCGCAAACCTGGACATGTTGAGACAAGCCTTGGCGGTGGCTTTGAACTCGAACTTGGGGGTATGGCCGTTGGCGCCTAGGGGGTCGCTGTCCAATAGGAGAACGAATATTATGGTCTGGCCTGTACCTAGGTAAAGGGGCATTCCGTGTATATGTACAAAGAATATACAAGGGATATCAAACGATATACAAATATTATACAATATATCTCAAGTAATAAATATATTCGGTTTAATCTGACCCTTTGTAACACGTTAGGTAATGCTACACACGAACGAACTGGGTTGCACAATATACAATAAATGAACGACTATTTACTTCACATTAAACTAGGTCGAACTTGACGTTACTGCATTAAACTCTGACACTTTACTATTCTATTCGCACGTGTTCTCAACGCAAGGTTGCTCACTTCACTGTTACCGAACACAGACAGACTTTAGACGAACTGCTGCTGTTCGCACCTGCGCCGTATATATACTTAAGTGGTTATCTAGTCCCAAACCTCAGTTCTATCTGGAATCAATACGCTGTCTCCGGGCATGTTACGACATGCCTGGGCTTGTCTTTGAACCTGACTTTGGGGGAGACTGCCTGGCGCCACCGTCGGGGGCATTATCCATAAGGAAAGCGAATATTACTATGGTTCGAACGCAGGTTTAAAGGGATATACCGTGTATATATAAATAATATAATATACAATGTATATAAAACAATAAATGTAGATTCTCAGCTTTAATCTGGCCCTTCACAACAGTAACAAAATGCAGTCATGCCAATAAAGCATTATTGAATTGTATTGACAAGAAGGCAAACTTTTAGTAATCCAGACAGTTCCCATACCTAATAATTGGCCGTCTGTCTAGATAGGTAAGTAGATAGATGCATTAGCTATTTATAGTCTGTCTATTTCATGTAATTTTCCATACCCAGTTCTCTTCTCTAATGTATTTATCTTTTATGTTGCCGGTACCTGTCAAACTGGAGACTCTTTCCACTCCATCGCTATAGTGGCTATTTACAAACAATTTTGTCTTTCGTATTTGCCACTTCCACTCCGGGGATAGCTTTAGTCTACGCGCACATAATAAAGATTCTGATCCATCCGTTTGGCTGTCACAATGAATCAGTCATTTATTTCTAATAAGCAAAACAAACAAAACTCGTATATCTAATACATGCGTGCGTTGCGTGCAGTGCGTCTGTGCGTGCGTTCGTGCGTGCGTTGTGTGCAGTGCGTGCGGTACAAAAACGGTTTGCTTTCCCGGTCCACGTCTCCCATGCAAGCCACCACCCCTTATCAAGGTAAACTACACAAGTGGATAGCTCAGGTAGGTCTCTTTAAAGGGAAAGTGCACATAGTTTCAAATCATAAGAATAGTTACAATAAGATAATCAGTGTAAATAATATCATGACTTGTCAATCAAATTATCAGTTTTCGTTTTCATATTTCGTAATCCATAAAGCATTTTCATAATTCATATAATTGCATGGTACAAACTCAAAGATTAAATAACTCAAGAATGGCTCCTACACATCGGCCTCTAATTGTCCATTATCCTAAAAAGGGACAATTATTCTATGCAAATATGTTAACAGGAGCCTGAACATGTCTTTATATAGTTCATGTAGGAATAGAAATATTCCAAAAAGGGGGTATGTTGTGAGGTTTCTGTCCTTGCTCACTTACTCGCTCTGTTCCTTTAAACCACCTCGCTCTGTTTTCCATTTGTTTCTGTTAATCATTTCATTCCCCCATTCACACGCCGAGAACCGATTCTGTAAGCTTGGTCCACTTTCGGTACTGTGTTTAGAAAGTTGTTACCCAAAATCACTGATAGCACTGTTGGAAAGTTGTCGTCTGCGCAATTGACTGCTTCATCAAGTCCTACAATGCGGATGTTATTTCGCCTGTGGTAGCGTTGGGTTTCGAGTAGCCTCTCCATCGCTTCATCTTTAACCTCTTGTATTTTCCTCCGGCATGCTTCTTCCACCCTTTCTATCTCTTTTGTCACCTCTGTCATGCCAATGCAGATGGTGTTCTCGTTCACTTTGACTGCCCGTGTAATATCTGTCACCGTATTCTCCACTATCGTGATTCGCTCGGACTGTACAGCGACCGCTTTCTTAACTTCTTCTAATTTAGCATCAATGTGTTCGAGTTTAGCATCGACGTGTGCTTTGAATTCATCTTTGAGTTCCTCGATGTGTAATCTGAAAGCGACCATCTGTTCTTTCATCAGGTTAGTCAATGAGTTGAAATCGGGTGGTGTGATTGTACTGCTTGTGTCAGTTGGTGGTATAGGTGCAGTGACGATGCCGATGGATTTGTCTGCTATTATCTTCTCAAAATCAACTGCTATATCTCTCACGGAGCTTGTTCCTGTCGCTCCTGTTATGTTGACAACTATTGTCTCCCTGTCGGGGACAATAGTCGATGGTCTCGGTGTATTCTCCTCTTTATTCTCCTCGTCGGGGCTTGTCGCCAACGGATCTGTATCCACGTCGCCTTGAATGTTTCTTCTTGATCGTGTTTCAATCTGCGCCGCTGAAGTTGCCGTTTCTTGTTTCTTTCCCGTCCTTTCCCTATCCTTAACCATGTTGTCTTTTGATATAGTTAGTAGAAGGTCTTATCAATACATACGATGTGGTCTAATCTCTTTTGGTATTGTCCAAATAAGGTTTTTAAACAAAATTAACGTTGACGGGAGCGGAGCTATTGCCAAATGCGTGCGCTACATGTTGCAGCTAAACCGGAAGTCCCAAACCTCAGTTCTTGTCTGGAATCAATACGCTGTCTCCGGGCATGTTACGACATGCCTGGACTTGTCTTTGAACCTGACTTTGGGGGAGACTGCCTGGCGCCACCGTCAGGGGGCATTATCCATAAGGAAAGCGAATATTACTATGGTTCGAACGCAGGTTTAAAGGGATATACCGTGTATATATAAATAATATACAATGTATATAAAACAATAAATGTAGATTCTCAGCTTTAATCTGGCCCTTCACAACAGCCGCCTCCTAATTAGTATGCACCTAATTAGTTAAGGGAGACAGATTAATAGTCCAGTCAACTGCTCAATATCTGTTTTGAGGAGTAGGGCAATCTACAAAGTCAGTGGGTCATGATCGTCATCAGGGGAGTCAGGGATCTCCGGCAACTCCATCAGCCTCGCCACGGGTCGGGTGTAGGTCCGCCCTTGGACAATAACTTCTGCCGCTCTGACCTTCCCGTCGGCACCAGTGATCACTTTGCTTACGCGGCCGGCCGGCCACGCAGCTCGGGGTAGTGACTGGTCCATGATCATAACGACTGTGTCCACCTTCAGGTTGTCCCTGTCCTTTACCCACTTCTGACGGGCTGGAGGCTAGGTCGCTTAGGAGGAAGCGGGCCCGAGACTGGTCGATCTGTGCTTGGCTGTGTCTCCACATCCTCAGTCTGTTCCTCTTGTTCAGTCTGTACCCCGTCTGAGGAGGGGCCGGTTCTGGCCGCCCCATCAAGAGGTAGTTTGGGGTGCTGGTTTCGAGGTCAGCTACGTCGCTTGGAGCGCAGCTGAGGAGGGTGGAGTTCGGAACTCCCTCTTCTTGAGCCCACGGTTCTCTCCCAGGCTTCTCGTCTAATGTCAATAGCCTCTCAACGGGCTGTACGAGAGAGTGGCCTGTGTCGCTCACCTTTGCGTACAGGCAGCGTGTAGACGTGGGTTGGCTGGAAGGCCCGGAGAGAGGAGCGTCCAGCCCAGGCGGGTCTTGACCGCGACTGGGCATCCTTTGGGTCCGATGTGGGCCGCCTCGATTGGGACAATGAGGTCCGCGTGGTCGGAGCCTATGAGCAGGGTCGGTGTGGCGCCGTCGATGAGCGGTATAGGTAGTCTGCGTAGGTGCGCGTACTTCGCCATCAGCTGTGGGATGGGGTAGTTGTAGCTTGACAGACCTATGTCATGGCCTGTAAATGCTTTAGTGATGCTGTACCGCTTCTCGGGCTGCCCAACCGCTGCTATTGTGAATGAGACGTTCTTGCCCTTTATGGTTTTCAGGTCTCGCTGAATAGTACGGATTGTCATTGTTTCTTTGGTACCCCGCAGGCCCAACTGGGCTGCGGCGGAAGCGAGGAGGAGAGTCTTTTCAGACCCATCATCGAGGACGGCGTAAGTGTCCAGGACCTTGTCCTCGTAGCTCAGGAGCACTCTGACCACTTTGATGAGCACTCTGGGGCTCCCGCTATGCTTGGGGTCTATGTGGAGCACTCCTGTTGGTCGGTTGCCTTGTCGGGCTGATCTTCGCTGGTGGGCCCCGCACAGTGATGCGCGGTGAGCGGCGCCCGCCATGTACGCCTCACGCCACTGATCAATTTCGGCGGGGGACAGTGTCTTGTATTCGTCGCACTGTGCCAGCCAGTGTCCGCCGTTGCAGTAAGTACATGCGATCTGCCCTTCCTCTTTGGCGAGGGAGTTGTAACTGGTCGGTGGTGGCGTCGACTCGCGGTAGTGCGGGTGGCACCGTGAGTCCCCGTGTCTGCTGCAACAGTCAGGACACCAGGGGGTGGTTTCAGGACTGGTTTGTGGTGACACCGCCTCGGCCTGGTACATCACGTGACGGGCCTACTTTGTGGTCCTGGCGGACGCTTGTTAGTCTCATGCAGGACGTCTAGATGGGCGCCGTCACACTTGCCGCATCTTTTCTTCAGGCGGCAGTCGGCTGCCATGTGGCCGTGCGCGCAGCGGAAGCAGCGGCGTTTGTCCTTAAGCCACTGACCTATTTCGGCTGTGGTTAAGTCTTTGAAGGCGTCGCACTGTGACAGCTGGTGTTCACTGTCACAGTACTGACAGACAGCCTTCCACTTCTCCTTGTGGGGGTTGTGGCTCGTGTGCCGTGACACAACCTCGGCCTGATGCATCACGGTCACGGCCTGACGGTTGTCGTTGAACCTTCTCGGTCCATCTCTAGGGTCAGAGCCACTCCACACGAATGTGTCCAATCGTAGACTGCTGACCTCCCTGGCAAGGAAATCAGCCAGGTCTAGGAGGGATGGTTCTGGGCCGTTGGGGTCACTGTGGTCTCTCTGCCGCCGAAAACGCTCTTGACGGGCAGGAGGGAGCTTCTCCAGTATCCGCTCCACGTTAGAATTTGCATACAGTTCATATCTCCCCTTCTCCTTTTGTGACCCCAGCATCCCCACGAGGGATTGTACCTTAATAGAAAGGTCATCGAGTGCTCTATTGTCTTTGGCTGGGGGGAGGCGGTCGATATCTCGTATTTCTTGGATCACGTAATCCCATATGCGTCCATAGCGCGTGTCGAGGGCCAACAGAGCATCTGAGTAGGGGGTTCCTGAGTTCGAATATGCCAGCGCTATGTTATGCGCTCTGGGCACCTTGAGATGCTTGAGGAGGATGGCATATTTATAAGACTCGTCGTGTACATCGGACATTATAGTCTCTAAACACATGTGTAATTCCGTGTACTGTGCTCTGTCCTCACGCGTAAAGTCTGGGAACGTTGGTGTTCCAAGGTAAGATGCCATGGATGGCTGGGACACCGATGAGCGTAGGGGGAGAGGCCTCCTTGGCGAGTCTCCCCGTACGTGGGGTAGTGGGTTAGTGCTGGGTGGGTACCAGAGGCCGGGCCCCCAGGTGCTGCTCCTCTGTGCTGACTGTGTATTAAACTCAACCCTGGTTTGGGTCGGGGGTTCGTAACGCAGTGGCTCGGGGCTGGGGTCGGGGCTGTACTGGGCCTCCTGGTCCAAGATAGGTTCGTGCCGGTGGGCTTGATGTCCTCCCCCGTCCTCCGCTAGGTCCTGGAGTCTCTTAGTTAGTTTCTCGGCGACGTAGGCGGGATCTTCCCGGTGGCTGGGTCCCGTATAGACTGGTCGGGGAGGGGGCTCTGCGACGTAGGCAGGTTCTTCCTGCTGGCTGGGTCCCGTGTAGACTGGTCGGGGAGGGGGCTCGGCGACGTAGGCAGGTTCCTCCTGCTGGCTGGGTCCTGTGTAGATCGGTCGGGGAGGGGGCTCTGCGACGTAGGCAGGTTCTTCCTGCTGGGTGGGTCCCGTGTAGATTTGTCGGCGAGGGGAAGGTGCCCTCGACCCGTGTCGTGATGATCTCCGGGAGCTCCGTGTGGAGGAGTGGGGGGTCGCCCTCTGGATCAATTGCTCTATCATCTGCGCCTGCAGCCGGTCTCTTTCCATTTCGCGCTGTGCGTTGGCTGCGTCGCGCTGTGCATTGGCGTGTTCTCGCTGAATGTTCTCTTCAGTCTGGAGGCACCTCTCCTCCAGTCTGATGCGTTCGTGCTCACTCTGTTGTTGCGCTTGGAGGCGCTCTCGTTCCGCTGCAGAATGTTCGCGCTCACTAAGGGCTTGTGCTTGGAGTTGCGCGTGGAGGCGCTCTCGTTCCGCTGCAGAGTGTTCGCGCTCACTAAGCGTCTGTGCTTGAAGACGGTCACGCTCACCCTGGATACGGTCTCTTTCGGTTGAAGCTGTCAGCGTGGCGATCAAGGCTTGCGCCAGTCTCTGGTCCGCCTCGCTGGGGGATGACACTGACGGAGGTGATCGGGCGCTGACAGGGCTTGGTGGAGACCTGTTCTCCTGGCGCGCTCCAAGGTCTATCTCTTGAGCGCGGTACTCTTCTCTTGGTTGCGCGCCGAGGTCTGTCTCGGGTACGCGCTCTTGGGTTGGTTGTGCGCCGGGGTCTATCCCTGGAGCGCTTTCTTTATCCTGGGGCGCTCCGGGGTCTATCCCGGTGATGCTGTCTGGAGGTATAGTCACATCATGTCCCGCTTGGTCCCCCCCGTGAGCTAAGTCAGTTTCGTTTGAACCCACTGGGGTCTCTACTGGCAGGGCCGCCAAGTCGATAGGAGTGGGCATGCTTAAACTATCCGTTTTATCCGTATTTAACATCAGTTTAGATAAGCTAGGGGGTAAAACGAAAGCGAAGTCCTCCAGATATGGAGGTGGCTGACGTTTGCGCTGCGGGAGTTCTAGCTTGGGGGAGCCGTTTGGAGAGTGTCCACCGCTGGCCATGTCAATATTAATATTATATTAAATATTACTGATACCCTCCGGCTCGAAGGACCAATTGTAACTGAGGGGTTACAAAACCCTGACTGTATTAAAGATTGTGATAGATTAAACCACTGCTAGGTATGTACTTGAATTACTGGCCAGACAGTACATCGAATATAGATGGTGAACACTCATAATAACACGGCATTGACAAAGAAATAGTATTTGAGGGTATTTTATTATTATGCAACATTAGGTTACAGAATGAGAATTAGGGTCGCGCTTGTATGGCGAAGAATATGCATAAAGTCAGTCAGTAGCATGAGTCACTGGGAATAGCAGGATTCCTACGATGGGTACTAGGTTGACGCCACCTGACGTATAATAGCAATTATAGAAGGCAACGCTGGTACCGCCTGGAGACACTGGGTTCCTCTCAGAGTTGTAAGGTCTAGAGGATAGAGGAATGTTCGGATACTCAGTCTGATTCAATGAAGAATAAAGGGACTCCACGTACAGAAGCCAGTCCTTGTAAATCCAACGATCAGCAGCAAAAGCAATAACTGTAATCCAATGCTCGATAGCAAACGATGATAGCTAGCCAGCCTCTGTCCATGAGGCCAGCCCGAGTGTAATCCTCACGAGGTTAAATCCCAAACGATAGTAGAAATCAACGAGGCTCTTCTCCGGGTAACACGTTCCAAATCAATATAATCCAACCAGTAATGGTTCTGCAATCGCCGCCGCTGGTTCTCCTGTGCACATGTCCAACGGTTCTCCGACTAGGCCTCCTCGGGTACTGGCGACGTATTTAGGCCACGCACCCTGGCTAAGGTTCACTAGCTAACACGAACGAACCGTTATGTAACTGAGGGTTACAATTCCCTGACTGTATTGAATAAGTATGGTATCATTAAACCACTACTGAGTTATGTACTTTACTACTGGCCATACAGTACACAGGTATATGTGATGAACACCCACACAATAACACGGCTTAACAAAGAAAGTCCTGTTTGGAATATTTATTAGAAGAGCATCAATATTATATTACAGTATTGAGAATTAGAGTCGCGCTTGTAAGGCGAAGAATGTGCATGAATAGGTCAAGAGCGTAAGTCCATGAGCATATTACGATGGGGATAATTAATACCACCTGTAGCATAAGAATTATATAAGGCACACTTGTAGGTCAGCTGGAGATACTAAGGGGGTTCCCTCCGGTTGTAAGCCAGCAGGGGAGAGGAATGTTCGGGAGCAAAAGTCTGGATCAACGAGGAATCAATAAGCTCCAGCTACGGGAGGCGGTACATATACTCCCCTCGATCGCAGACAAAAGCAGCAGCTATAATCCAAGTATGCGCGACAGCATAGGTGAAAGCCGGCCAGCCTCTTCCTAGAGACTGGCCCGAGTGATGCTCCTCACGGGTTGATCCCACACAGCAGCGGGGTAGACGGTTCTCTGCTCCAGCCGCCACAGTACCAAAGCAATAATCCAGCCGGAAAAGGCTCTGCATTCACCGGTGTAGATTCTCCTGTGCACGGTACTTCACATTAACTAGGTCGAACTTGACGTTATTTCACTAAACTCTGACACTTTTACTATCCTATTCGCACGCGGTTCTAAGTGCTCTATTTAGACGCAAGGTTGCTCACTTCACTTGGTCGTTGACTCGTGGTGAAGGCTTTACTTGTTGGGTTAACTCGTTTGAGGGTAACTAACTGCTGTATCGACCTGCAACGTATTTATACGTAAGGTGAATAATCTAGTGCCAACCTCAGTTCTGTCTCGTATTACTGCGCAAACCTGGACATGTTGAGACAAGCCTTGGCGGTGGCTTTGAACTCGAACTTGGGGGTATGGCCGTTGGCGCCTAGGGGGTCGCTGTCCAATAGGAGAACGAATATTATGGTCTGGCCTGTACCTAGGTAAAGGGGTATTCCGTGTATATGTACAAAGAATATACAAGGGATATCAAACGATATACAAATATTATACAATATATCTCAAGTAATAAATATATATATTCGGTTTAATCTGACCCTTTGTAACACGTTAGGTAATGCTACACACGAACGAACTGGGTTGCACGATATACAATAAATGAACGACTATTTACTTCACATTAAACTAGGTCGAACTTGACGTTACTGCATTAAACTCTGACACTTTACTATTCTATTCGCACGTGTTCTCAACGCAAGGTTGCTCACTTCACTGTTACCGAACACAGACAGACTTTAGACGAACTGCTGCTGTTCGCACCTGCGCCGTATATATACTTAAGTGGTTATCTAGTCCCAAACCTCAGTTCTATCTGGAATCAATACGCTGTCTCCGGGCATGTTACGACATGCCTGGGCTTGTCTTTGAACCTGACTTTGGGGGAGACTGCCTGGCGCCACCGTCAGGGGGCATTATCCATAAGGAAAGCGAATATTACTATGGTTCGAACGCAGGTTTAAAGGGATATACCGTGTATATATAAATAATATAATATACAATGTATATAAAACAATAAATGTAGATTCTCAGCTTTAATCTGGCCCTTCACAACAGTAACAAAATGCAGTCATGCCAATAAAGCATTATTGAATTGTATTGACAAGAAGGCAAACTTTTAGTAATCCAGACAGTTCCCATACCTAATAATTGGCCGTCTGTCTAGATAGGTAAGTAGATAGATGCATTAGCTATTTATAGTCTGTCTATTTCATGTAATTTTCCATACCCAGTTCTCTTCTCTAATGTATTTATCTTTTATGTTGCCAGTACCTGTCAAACTGGAGACTCTTTCCACTCCATCGCTATAGTGGCTATTTACAAACAATTTTGTCTTTCGTATTTGCCACTTCCACTCCGGGGATAGCTTTAGTCTACGCGCACATAATAAAGATTCTGATCCATCCGTTTGGCTGTCACAATGAATCAGTCATTTATTTCTAATAAGCAAAACAAACAAAACTCGTATATCTAATACATGCGTGCGTTGCGTGCAGTGCGTCTGTGCGTGCGTTCGTGCGTGCGTTGTGTGCAGTGCGTGCGGTACAAAAACGGTTTGCTTTCCCGGTCCACGTCTCCCATGCAAGCCACCACCCCTTATCAAGGTAAACTACACAGGTGGATAGCTCAGGTAGGTCTCTTTAAAGGGAAAGTGCACATAGTTTCAAATCATAAGAATAGTTACAATAAGATAATCAGTGTAAATAATATCATGACTTGTCAATCAAATTATCAGTTTTCGTTTTCATATTTCGTAATCCATAAAGCATTTTCATAATTCATATAATTGCATGGTACAAACTCAAAGATTAAATAACTCAAGAAAGGCTCCTACACATCGGCCTCTAATTGTCCATTATCCTAAAAAGGGACAATTATTCTATGCAAATATGTTAACAGGAGCCTGAACATGTCTTTATATAGTTCATGTAGGAATAGAAATATTCCAAAAAGGGGGTATGTTGTGAGGTTTCTGTCCTTGCTCACTTACTCGCTCTGTTCCTTTAAACCACCTCGCTCTGTTTTCCATTTGTTTCTGTTAATCATTTCATTCCCCCATTCACACGCTTCTTCCCAGAGACGTCGTTGATTGGTTCTCTCCCGTCCACACGCTTTTCAATCACATCCCCCAGCTGTCACTGCTTGTCAATCAATCAATCCCGTATTATTTATACCCCGTTTCCCCACTCAAGTTTTGTTGGATCGTTTTGATATTTACTGTTTGCATTCGCCGTTCCTGCTGCTGCTGTTGTTCCCTGTGCTTTACCTCCAGGATATCCAAGAAGCCTTCCTCTTGGACACCTTTTTCCCGTGGCGACGCGCTCGCTCCGCTGCTGTTCCAGCGCTCTTTACGCACAACGCCTGGGTGAGTTTTTAATGACTGTCTTTTATCAAATTCCGTTTTCGTGTGTTTTTATAACACTGAAGATTACCACCTTTTTATCAGACAGTCACTCACCCAGCGGTTGCCTTTTTGATTGTTTCACTGGGATAATATTTTGACCTAACATCTCCCACTGTGTGTTTATCACACCGAAGATATTATCACATTGGATTGTATTTTGGACTTCGCTCTCAGTGTCTATTTTTGCACCGAAGATATTTTTCACTTGGGATTGTGTTTTGGAACATTGCTCACTGTGTGTGTTTACACGAAGATTAGTTCACTTGGATAACTTTTGTTTTTGGGTACAAGTCACCTCTCCTGTTCTCCTGCTCGTTCTACCTGCACCCTGTGTTGACTCGCTCCCTCTCTCTCTCTCTCTCTCGGTCCCGCATCACCTCGGAGATTCTGCCGAGAGAAGTCTGCAGAGCGGCTCTGACGTCAGCATCTGCTACCCCCTACTACCACCTCGGGAGAAGCTGCAGAGCAGCAGAACATTTTCATCCTTGCTTGAATTCCTGTCTTGTTTAGACTCTTCCTATTCTATGCTGTTTAATTAGTCTCAATAAACAAGCCCCTGTTTTTGGCAACTCAGAATCCTACTCTCTTGTGTCGTTGCGTTTGGGGTCGGTGTCAAACCATAACATTACGATCCAACCAAAATGACGACCCCAGCCGACACAGAGAGGGTCAGAACCGCACTTGCTAATCAAGTCGAGTTGACCAGGGATCACAGTCTCCAACTAGAGAGGGCTGCGGCTGCGGTGCAGGATCTCAGGGAACAGGTCCTGCCTATTCAAGGGTCAATGGCCGCTCTGGCGGGACAACAATCCGGTATTCTCGCTCAGCTTCACTCGCTGAGCGACACCGTTAATGCTTTACTTCCTTCACATCCTTCAGGAGCATTCACCGCAGCCCCAGCAGATCCCGCACCTCGGGAACCCCGTCTCTCCGTCCCACGGCTGTTCGACGGCAATCCCGAGGAGTGTGCCACATTCATCATGCAATGTGAGTTGGTTTTCCGTCATCAACCAAGCCGTTTTACTGCTCGAGGGTCCCAAGTGGCTTATATGACGAACTTGCTTTCAGGCCATGCTGCCCAGTGGGTCACTTCCTCCTGGGCAATGGATGCAGATTTTGTTTTCTCCTATCCAGACTTCGTGGCGGAGCTCCGCAGAGTGTTCCACCATCCAGCCCGAGGTCTGGACCCCGGAGCCCGGTTGGGGACTATCCGACAGGGGAGCGGCAGGGTGACGGACTATGTCCTGGAGTTTCGACTGGCGGCGGTGGAGAGTGGATGGAACGACCCTGCACTTCGCCTAACCTTCTTGAGGGGACTCAGTGACGCAGTCCGGGACCAGCTCGCTACCCGGGAGTTGCCCGACTCCCTCGAGGACCTGTTTAGCCTCGTCATCCGCATCGACGGACGCCTCCTGGAGAGAAGGCGCGAGAGGACCCGACTGTTACCTCCTGAGGTACCCCGGATTCCCCGGACGCATGACGTCACTCCTGGACGCCCTGTCCTCAACACTACTGGTGGTAGCAGGCCTCCCCGTTCGGTTCGCGAGGAGGAACCCATGCAGCTGGGACGCTCTCATCTGAGCCAGGCGGAGCGTGAGGCAAGGCTCAGGTCCGGTCTCTGCCTCTACTGCGGAGTTGCGGGACACCGAATCGCCGACTGCCCCACCCGGCCAAAAGATCAGGCTCGCCGAGACCCCGGGAGATCCTGGTGAGCCGTTTTTCCCATTCCCAGCGCCACGCACCACCTGACCATCTGATGAGCGTCACCCTGGCCTGGGGGGACCAACGTGCCACGGTGGAGGCCCTCATCGACTCTGGGGCAGACGAGAATTTCCTCGACTTCGAGTTCGCTACCCGAGCCAACATTCCACTTGAGGACCTTGTGAGGCCCTTGGAGATCTTCTCGTTGGACCAACACCGCCTGGCCGACATCTCTCAACGCACCGGCCCAGTCGTGCTGACCATCGCTGGGAACCACGTCGAGAGAATCCAGTTCCTCATCACCCAATCCCCCCTTGTCCCGGTGGTCCTGGGTAGGCCCTGGCTCGCGCTGCACGAGCCCCACATCGCCTGGTCCTCCGGTACCATCAAGGGCTGGAGCTCCTCCTGTCACGCCCTGTTTCTGCAGGCGGCGTCCTGTCCCCCGCCCCGGAGGCCCGCTGGTGAGTTGCCTCCGGGCCTCTCGTCCATACCTCCCGAGTACCACGACCTCTTGGAGGTTTTCAGTAAATCCAGGGCTCAGGCCCTTCCACCTCACCGCCCCTATGACTGCGCCATCGACCTCCGCCAAGGGGCTCCCCTTCCCGGCAGCCGCCTCTACAGTCTGACCGTTCCGGAGAAGAAGGCGATGGATCTCTACATCTCTGAGTCATTGGAAGCAGGACTCATTCGGCCTTCCTCCTCCCCGGTGGCTGCCGGTTTCTTCTTTGTTGGTAAGAAGGATGGGGACCTGCGACCCTGCATCGACTATCGTCAGCTCAACGAGATCACCATCAAGAACAAGTACCCTCTACCTCTCATGAGCTCCACCTTCGAGCCACTGACCCAGGCCTCGTTCTTCACCAAGCTGGACCTCCGGAGTGCCTACCATCTTGTCCGTATCCGTGAGGGCGATGAATGGAAGACCGCCTTCAAGACCCCCAGGGGCCACTACGAGTACCTAGTGATGCCGTTCGGCCTCACCAACGCCCCGGCGGTATTCCAGGCACTCATGAACGACGTCCTTCGTGACATGCTGGAGGTGTTCGTGGTGGTGTACCTGGACGACATTCTCATCTTCTCCAGGACCCTCGAGGAACACATCCAGCATGTCCGCCGTGTGCTGGAGCGCCTCCTCCACAATCGGCTCTTTGTCAAGGCGGAGAAGTGCCGTTTCCACTCCGACTCCGTCAACTACCTGGGCTTCATCGTTGAGAAGGGCTTGACCCGAGCGGATCCTCGCAAGATCCAAGCTGTGGAGGATTGGCCTGAACCCACCACTCAGAAGGAGTTACAGAGTTTCCTCGGGTTCGCCAACTTCTACCGAAGGTTCATCCGGAACTACAGTCAAGTGGCGGAGCCACTTACCAAGCTGACCTCCCCCGCTCTGCCGTTCGACTGGTCCCCAGCGGCATGCGCTGCGTTCCGCTCCCTCAAGAAGAGGTTCACTTCCGCCCCTATCCTGCTCCACCCTGACCCCAAGAGACAGTTCATTGTGGAGGTGGACGCCTCGGATACTGGCCTGGGCGCTGTCCTATCCCAACGTTCTCTTTCGGACCAGAAGGTGCATCCTTGCGCCTTCTACTCGCGTCGCTTCCTCCCTGCCGAGAGGAACTACGACACCAGCAATCGGGAGCTGCTGGCGGTCGTGGCTGCGTTGGAGGAGTGGCGTCATTGGCTAGAGGGTGCCGAGGAGCCTTTTACCATCTGGACGGACCACAAGAACCTGACGTTCATCCGCGCTTCCAGGCGCCTCAACGGTCGGCAGGCGAGATGGGCCAGTTTCCTCAGTCGGTTCGACTTCTCGCTGACCTTCCGCCCCGGTTCCCGCAACACGAAGGCCGACTCCCTGTCCCGGTTACACTCCAAGGGGGCTCCACCCTCTGAGGACCCTACTCCCATCCTCCCGGAGGCCCGAGTGGTTGGAGCCATCACCTTGGGCATCGAGGGTGTGGTTAGGCGTGCCCTACGCTTCCAGCGTGCTCCTAGCAACGTCCCTATGCATCGTCTCTTCGTCCCCGACTCTGCCCGGTCCCGGGTACTGCTTTGGGGCCATACCAGCCGGTTCGCCTGCCACCCTGGCGTCCATCGCACGTTCTCCTTCCTGGCTCGTCGTTTCTGGTGGCCCACCATGCGGAACGACGTCAAGGAGTTCGTATTGGCCTGCGCGGTCTGTGCCCGCAGCAAGGCCTCTCACCAGGCACCCTCCGGGCTCTTGCAGCCACTTCCCGTTCCGAGCCGTCCGTGGTCACATGTGGCGCTGGACTTCGTCACAGGTCTGCCCTCCTCCCAGGGGAACACCTGCCTTCTGACCGTGGTGGATCGATTCAGCAAGGGGGTTCACCTCGTGGCCCTTTCCAAGCTTCCCTCGGCGGCCGAGACGGCGGACCTCCTGACTCACCACGTGTTCCGCCTTCATGGGTTTCCCCAGGACATCGTCTCTGACCGGGGGCCCCAGTTCACCTCCCAGGTATGGCGGGCCTTTTGCAAGGGATTGGGGGCAACGGTCAGTCTTTCCTCTGGTTATCATCCCCAGACTAACGGGCAGACGGAGAGGATGAACCAGAGCGTGGAGTCTGCTCTTCGGTGTGTGGCAGCCGAGAGACCGGCATCCTGGAGCCGTTTCCTTCCCTGGGTTGAATACTCCATCAATTCAATGGTCAGTTCCGCCACCGGCCTCTCACCCTTTGAGGTTTCCCTGGGCTACCAACCCCCTCTTTTCCCCGCACAGGAGGCGGAAGTGGCAGTTCCCTCCGTGCAGGTCCACCTCGACCGCTGCCGACGAGTTTGGGAGATCACCAGGACCGCGCTGCTCCGGACATCTGAGCGCGCCTGTCGTGGTGCCGACCGGCGCCGGGTTCCTGCGCCGACTTACCGCCCTGGGCAGAGGGTGTGGCTCTCCGCAAAGGACCTGCCGCTACGGTCCTCGGCCAAGAAACTCAACCCCCGTTTCGTCGGACCTTTCGAGGTCCTGAAGGTACTCAGTCCGGCGGCCCTGCGCCTGAAACTTCCTGCGTCCATGCACATCCACCCCGTGTTCCATGTCTCCCGGGTTAAGCCTGTCTCCCTCAGTCCCCTTATGCCTCCAGCTCCTGATCCTCCGCCTCCCGTGTTGGTGGATGGTCACCCCCAGTGGCAGGTCCGCCGGTTGATGGGCGTTCGTCGGCGGGGCCGGGGGTTCCAATACCTGGTAGACTGGGAGGGTTACGGTCCTGAGGAGCGTAGCTGGGTCTCCCGGCAGCTCATCGTGGATCCCAGCTTGATCACTGACTTCCATCGTGCCCATCCTGACGAGCCGGGTCGGCCTGGTCGCCGGGTGGCTCCCGTGGAGGAGGGGGTACTGTGAGGTTTCTGTCCTTGCTCACTTACTCGCTCTGTTCCTTTAAACCACCTCGCTCTGTTTTCCATTTGTTTCTGTTAATCATTTCATTCCCCCATTCACACGCTTCTTCCCAGAGACGTCGTTGATTGGTTCTCTCCCGTCCACATGCTTTTCAATCACATCCCCCAGCTGTCACTGCTTGTCAATCAATCAATCCCGTATTATTTATACCCCGTTTCCCCACTCAAGTTTTGTTGGATCGTTTTGATATTTTCTGTTTGCATTCGCCGTTCCTGCTGCTGCTGTTGTTCCCTGTGCTTTACCTCCAGGATATCCAAGAAGCCTTCCTCTTGGACACCTTTTTCCCGTGGCGACGCGCTCGCTCCGCTGCTGTTCCAGCGCTCTTTACGCACAACGCCTGGGTGAGTTTTTAATGACTGTCTTTGATCAAATTCCGTTTTTCGTGTGTTTTTATAACACTGAAGATTACCACCTTTTTATCAGACAGTCACTCACCCAGCGGGTGCCTTTTTGATTGTTTCACTGGGATAATATTTTGACCTAACATCTCCCACTGTGTGTTTATCACACCGAAGATATTATCACATTGGATTGTATTTTGGACTTCGCTCTCAGTGTCTATTTTTGCACCGAAGATATTTTTCACTTGGGATTGTGTTTTGGAACATTGCTCACTGTGTGTGTTTACACGAAGATTAGTTCACTTGGATAACTTTTGTTTTTGGGTACAAGTCACCTCTCCTGTTCTCCTGCTCGTTCTACCTGCACCCTGTGTTGACTCGCTCCCTCTCTCTCTCTCTCGGTCCCGCATCACCTCGGAGATTCTGCCGAGAGAAGTCTGCAGAGCGGCTCTGACGTCAGCATCTGCTACCCCCTACTACCACCTCGGGAGAAGCTGCAGAGCAGCAGAACATTTTCATCCTTGCTTGAATTCCTGTCTTGTTTAGACTCTTCCTATTCTATGCTGTTTAATTAGTCTCAATAAACAAGCCCCTGTTTTTGGCAACTCAGAATCCTACTCTCTTGTGTCGTTGCGTTTGGGGTCGGTGTCAAACCATAACATATGTTCCACGAAAAAGCGTATAATCCACAAAAAAGGTATAATCCACAAAAAAGGTATAATCCATAAAAAAGGTATAATCCATCAGTGTAACAAAGGTTCGGGCATTGCCCTCGAAAAGGAAAAAACAAACAAGCGTGTGAAGAAGTCAGTAGGGGCTATAGTCAATGTCAGTCAATCTGCTTCTTTCAGCAAGCATAGTTTGCTGATGGGCCTTTCTAGGATATTGTACTTGGTCTTGACCTTTACCTTGCGTACATGCCCTCTGCTGTCAGGCATTGTCTCTTCCACCTCGCCCATGAGCCAGGAATTTCTTGGCGATGACTCATCCACAATGAGGACCACGTCCCCTGGGGCTAGGTTCTTCCTTACTTGGTTCCATTTCTGACGTTCTTGAAGCAGAGGGATGTACTCCTTTTTCCATCGCCTCCAGAAAAGGTCGGCCATGTACTGGACCTGCCGCCATCTCCTTCTGCAGTACGAATCCTCCTTTGTAAACAAACCAGGTGGTAGAATGGGTTTTCCTTTCAACTGCAGTAGATGGTTCGGGGTCAGAGCCTCAAGATCGTTAGAGTCATCTGAGACGGTGGTAATAGGACGGTCGTTGAGAATGGCCTCAGTTTCACATAGGGCGGTTTGGAGACTCTCGTCATCCAGGGTCTGCTGGCGGAGTACTGAGTACAGCACTTTCTTTATAGACCGTATTAGTCGCTCCCAAACGCCTCCGTGGTGGGAGCCAGTGGGTGGATTGAATGTCCACTGGATTCCCTCGTCGAGCAGTGCATGTTGGATCTTGCTGTGGTCCAGGTTGGAAAGTGCCTCCCGCAACTCCCGCTCAGCTCCGACAAAATTGGTTCCGTTGTCTGATACCATCTCTTTAACTTGACCTCTTCTGCAGATGAACCGCCGCAGTGCTGATATGCAGGAGTCAGTATCCAAGGAGTATGCCATTTCGAGATGAACGGCACGGCTCACCAGGCACGTAAAGAGTACGCCGTACCTTTTGACCAGGCACCTCCCTCTCTTCACCTCTATAGGCCCGAAATAATCTGTTTCCACATGCGTGAATGCTGGCAAGTCTGGAGAAATGCGATTCCTTGGTAGGTCGGCCATCTTCTGCTCTTTAACTGTGGCATTAAATCGTCGACACAGAACGCAGTCATTGACGATCTTCCTGGCAGCAGAGTTGGCTCGCATTATCCAGTACTTCTGGCGAAGCCTTGAGAGCATGTGGTTTCTTCCAGAATGGCCTACAACCATGTGTATATGGCTCAGTAGAAGATGAGACAAATGGCTGGTTTTAGGAAGGATAGCCGGATGCTTGGATTCCTCTGGCATCGCCATTCTACTGACTCTTCCTCCAACTCTCAGCACGCCGTTCAGTAGCATTGGGTCCAGTCTGGAAATGGTGCTCCTTTTATTTACAGTATTCTCTTTCTTCAGCGCAGATATTTCATCCTGGAAATGCTGCTGCTGTACGTAGCATACAAGTGTCTCCTCAGCATGCGTAAGATCTTCAATTGAGAGACTCTGAGCTCCTAGCTGAGCTCTTCTTTTGTTCATCTGGTCATCCAGATGGTCTTGTTGTTTCTGGTCTGGATTCTTTGTGCAGGTTGCAGCCTGCAGCTCCTTTCTTTTGAGGCTTAGATTCTGAAGTGTTTCTTTGAACTTCAAGATCCATGCTGTAGCCTTCTTTAACTTATCCCATGATGAGAAGTGCTTGATAAGCTTGGCAATGGGATCACTGTCATGATCCATCACGGCTGTACTGAACGTGATAGTGCTCTTCTTAACTTCTGGATCGTCCTCACAGAGGGCAGGCAGCTCCTCTGGGGACTTTGGCCAGTCTTTCTCAGGCCTCTGTAAGAAGTCTGGGCCATTCAACCATCGACTGGATTTGAGAAAATAATCCATGGTCAGGCCTCGTGACGCGTCGTCTGCACGGTTGACTGCTGTATTTACATAGCGCCACTGTGATCGGTCAGACAGTTCTCGGATGGTCGAAATCCGGGTTGCAACGTATGTCTGGAATCAACTGGTTGTGTTGTTGATGTACTTGAGGACAGACGTACTATCCGTCCAAAAGACAGATTCCAGAAGTTCCACTTCCAGTTCCTCTTTCAGCATTTTATCAATGCGGACTGCGACCACTGCTGCCGCCAGTTCCATTCTGGGTATGGTCATCTGCTTCAGTGGGGCTGCCCGTGCTTTGCCCATGACAAAGACAATATGGACGTCACCTTTGAGGTTGGTCAGTCGCAGGTAGCTAGCTGTACCATACCCGTGTTCGCTGGCATCACTGTAGTGATGTAGTTGTGCAGTGTGTGGTTTTCCAAAATTACTGGGTTTAAGGCAACGGCTGATGTGGAGGTTTGACAGCTTGCCTAGATCCTCCAACCATCTCTGCCATGACCGAGCGTGGGCCTCTGGGATCTTGTCATCCACAATTAATTTTGCAAAGATCTTGCATGATCCTCTTCGCTGGGAGAACCAGTGGGGCGAGGAATCCCATGGGGTCGTAAACAGAATTTGTCACAGACAGAATACACCTCCTGGTTAAGGGTTGTTGCTTTGTAGCAGTCTTGAAGGAGAAGGTGTCGGTTTCCACATGCCACTGGATTCCGAGAGCTCGTTCCACCGGTAGTTCTTCTCTGTCGAGATCGAGCTCCTTCACTTCCTTGGCTTTATCTTCGTCTGGAATGGCAGACAGAACAGCACGGCTGTTACTGATCCACTTCGTAAGTCTTTTTTGCATTTTCGCTTTCTTCTTGTGGTACACACCGTGGTGAGGTATGTACCACACCTTTCCATCTTCTCTGTGCAGCCGTCCTTCTGGCACCCGCTCGGCGTGCCCCTTATCCAAGATGTCACTCATGGGCCGTTTATAATCAGCAAAGTATGCCTCGTCCCTCCTGAATCTCTTAATGAGGTTCGTGGCTTGCTGCTCTGCCATCCTTCTATTATTTGGCAGATTCACGTCCTCTTTGCGAAATGGCAATCGTAGTTGGTAGTGACCATCCTTCAATGTGATGGACTTAGCTGCAATGTCCAGGAATTTCTTGTCCTCTACAGACGGCTCGGCCTTCTCATCGTAGCCTCGCTCTGAGAAGTCTTGATTGTACTGTTTGATGAGAAGTTCTTCCAGGTTTGCTATGGTGACTCGGTTTGATGTTGTACGTGGTCGACCCTGCTTGTCAATGGGCAGGCTGCCGCTCAGGGGACCATTAACCACCCATCCGAGACAGGTTCTCACTGCATAGGGCCCGTTTCCTTTGCTGTTAATTATTTCCCATGGCTCCATGGCTTTGACAGCATTAATCCCAATCAACAGTCCAACTTCCTCCTCAATAGTAGTCAGAGGTACGTCTTTCAGATAAGGCCATTCTTTTAGACCCTCTTGTGTTGGTATGTTTTCTTGTGAGACTGGTATAGCGAGCTGTGTGTAAACTTCAGGGAGAGCAAAGAAGATCTTCTCCTTATGAGGCTTCAGAATCATTTTCTTACAACACTCCATGGCGTGTTCTCCAGTACAAAATAAGCATGGCTTACAAAATGCATTTGAACTGACTTTGCCATCCAACCTTTGCTTCTCCATTTCCACTGGTGTCACTGATGTAGCAAAACTGCTCCTGCCTTTGCTTCCTGATGACTTGGATTGATGCTGGGGGTTACCCAGCCTTGTTTTAAGGCCTTGTACCTTTGGAGTAGACTCTTGAATATTTCCAAATACTGGGTCTAGAATAACTCTCACTTGCCGTTCCACAAAGTCAACCAGGTTTGTGAATCTTGCTCTTTGCAGGGTTCGTTCATAATAGCTGCATGCTACAGATCTCCATGAATCTCTGAGCCTGTAGGGTAACTTAGAAATTACCGTTCTCATGTTGGATGGATTGTCCAGTTCATGCATGTACTCTAGGGCCTGCCTAGCATTGCAGCACACACGGAGAAATAGTGAATAGGCCTGTAGTGCTGCCCCATCCTCAGGTTTGATAGCAGCCCAATCCAGTGCCTTCTGGATATAGGCGCTTGTGATTTTTATTTTATCACCGAAGTGCAGTTCCAGCAGTCGCCTTGCTTCAGCATATCCTCTTGCAGGATCCATGTGCTGGCAGCTGCGTACCAGCTCTCTTGGTTGGCCAGTGGTATATTGCTCCAGATAATATAATCTGTCCCTACTGATGTCCGTGTTGGATTCGATACCGTGTTCAAAAGCATTTATGAACGACTGATATTCCATTGGGTCTCCTCCAAATGTTGTGATTTCCCTGGCGGGTAGCAATGACAGCTTTTGTTGGTGCACAAGAAGTTCTGTCATTTGACTCTGCCTGTGCATGACAGTAGCTAATGTGATCTGGTGACCTTGGTGACCATGCCCTGATGGTGCACCTGGTTGAATACCTCCCCCTAGTGGACCAACTGGGATATTGGTAATGTGTGATGGCCTGGACAGGTAAGTTGCTGCACCTGGCTGAATGCCTCCCCCTAGTGGACCAACTGGGACATTGGTAATATAATAATAATTTAGGACCTGCTCAGAGGTCATCAATCAGCACACATGCGATGCATGCATGCAATTCGTATCTGCGATTAACCCATCCCGTCGTCCTTCCCCCCCAAGGGCAGCCGGGAGCAGACAGGCGTCAACGTGAGCCGCGCCAGGGGACCAATCCAAGTGCTCCTGTCCGTCTTCGTCAAGGACGCCACAGCGTTAGCGATCTATTGTTGTGCATGTTTTTCCATTGGGTTTATCTTATCGGGGGGGGGAACCCTTGCGAGCACGGGGAGAACAGGCAAACTCCACACAGAAAGGCCTGGGAGATACCCCACCTGGGTAACTGGCATCATGGAAACCTGGTCCCCAAGCGGGAATCGAACCCTGGACCTTCTTGCTGTGTGGCGACAGTGTTAACCACTACACCACCGTGCCGCTGTAATGTGTGATGGCCTGGGCAGGTAAGTTGCTTCACCTGGCTGAATGCCTCCCCCTAGTGGTCCAACTGAGAAATGGTCAACATGTGATGGCCTCGACAGATATGGACCTGCCTGTGACAGGGGTTGACTGTATTTCGTTTCCATGGAGTGGTCAGGTGGCATCCTTGACCTAGCTCCTAGCTGGGGGCACTGTTGTCTGTCATCGTCAGGCGGGGGGGGGTGAGCTTCCCGGATCAATAATGTCCATTGTCATTGGGGGTTGATCTTGCCTGGCTTGCATTTGGTCAAGATACTCATTCATGCCATCTGTAGGAGTCCTTGCCTGGGATTCACATGATTTGACCTCAGCCTGGGATTCCTTTATTTTGTCGTATTTATCGAGGACTTTCAGTTTAGCATCAGATTCAGCAAATGCCATCTGCATTTCAAGTTGTTCCTTTTTTGCATGCAGATCCTTTGTCATCTTTTGCAGTTTGTCCTCTTCTTCCTCTAATTTCCACTTTTCCTCCATGACTGCTGATTTTGCAATTAGAGCAGCTCTCTCCGTTTCTAGTGTTATACGCAGAGTTGAGGTTGTTGATTTAGTGGTCTTTTTAGATGTGCTGCTGATGCTGTCCTCAGGTCGAACTTGATCCTGTTCTTTATAACCAGGTTTTATTCTGTTTCGAACATCATTCATAAATTAATTGAATTGTTGAACCTTTGGTTTATACCAGTCGTATTCATCACCCTCTTTCTCATCTTCATACAACAGTGCTTGGACAGATTGGTGCATCTTCTCAAATTCATTCATTAACACATCAAAGGCTTGCAAATGTCCATTCACCTTTTCCACGTCTACGCCATCAAGTCTGTCGAACAGCGCATCCAACTCATTCTTGCGCCTTGTCAATACACCCAGCTTCGCCCTGCGAGAGCCAATCAATTTCACCAGCTCTCTCTCAGCCTCTTGGGCCATTTCCGTTTCAGACATTATTTTAATTATAGTTGAAATATCACAATAATGTGTGACAGCGTCAGCGATGCAATAGCAACAGCATATCAGCAATGGTTTCAAGTAAGGCATGTGAACTTGTAGCCATAAGGCCTCCACCCCTGTAATACTTAAAGGGGAACTCCAACATTTTGGGAAATTAGCTTATTTAACATCTTCCCTGAAGTTAGACAAGAAGATACATACCTTTTTTGTCTCTGTGCGTGCATTTTAGCTTTGGGAATAGACGCTCCGTTAGCATAGCTTAGCTTCATCACTGGAAGTGGGGGAGGGTTAGAGCCTTACAGTGCCTTACAGTGTATTGCAAGGTCTGACATTGACCAAACTTGATATGCATGACCTTGGTGGGCTCTAGGTCAACTCCTGAAAAGGGGGTCAATGTCAGACCTTGCAATCAAAAGTTAGGGGGCGCACTGAAATTATGGCAAGGGTTATTAGCCCCCTAACTTTTGATTGCAAAGTCTGACATTGACCCCCTTTTCAGGAGTTGACCTAGAGCCCACCAAGGTCATGCATATCAAGTTTGGTCAATGTCAGACCTTGCAATACACTGTAAGGCACTGTAAGGCTCTAACCCTCCCCCACTTCCAGTGATGAAGCTAAGCTATGCTAACGGAGCGTCTATTCCCAAAGCTAAAATGCACGCATAGAGACAAAAAAGGTATGTATCTTCTTGTCTAACTCCAGGGAAGATGTTAAATAAGCTAATTTCCCAAAATGTTGGAGTTCCCCTTTAAGTCCTTTCTTACTTTAACCGGGATATGATTTTGAACATAGAGAGCAATGCCCCCTCCATATTTGTCTCTATCTAATCTAAAAATATTATATCCTTGTATATTCAGTGGTGTATCCTCTATTATTTCATCTAGGTGTGTCTCTGAAATAGCCATTATGTGTAAGCTGTTATCTAGCATTATAGAGCTCAGCTCATGCACCTTATTCTTCAAGCTACAAATATTCAAATGAGCAAGTCTTAGACCTTTTTTAGGTATTTTAAGTGACATTGTCATGATTTAGTTTAATTAAATGAACAAGATCAAATAAGAAATAAAAATGAAATAAGATAAAAACAAAATAAGATAAAAACTGGAAATGAAAGTATCTTGTTGTTCACGTTATTATCGTGGTAGCCCTTCAAAGTAAGGTCATAAATCACAGGGTTGTCGAACAAGTTTCAGCCTCCATGTTTGTTGATCTTTAGTCCTGCGGCTCCGCCACTTGCTCGATGTTGATTGGTCGGTCGAAAAAAGTGACATTGATGAGCGACGCTCCTCTCCAAAAGTTGAACTATTTTCAACTTTAGGCTCTGGGAGCGCACCGCCCAAAAACGCTAGCCGCAGAGAGCGCTAGAGCGCAAGGCTGGGAAAAGGAGCGCGCCTGTCGCGTCTGTAGCATAGAAATGAATGACAGAAAGGAGCTGACAACTCATACGACACGGGCCCTTACCAAACATATTATTTATATTATTCAAATGGAACTCAAACATGTTCCGTTGTGGTCATAATCAAACATTCTAGAACATTTGTGATGTCACAGTATGATGTCATGTTGTGATGTCACAGTATAATGTCATGTTGTGATGTCACAGTATGATGTCATAATAGTACATTCTAGAACATTAGTGTACCAAGTCAACAATTTTCTCAGAAGATATCATTGTGCATTTTGAAACAGGGCTGAAGATATCAACTCTTAAACAACATAGATTGAAACCTGCATTTCTCAAACAAGATGCATTGCCTACCATTTAGGTTAAAAGGTGAGTGTCCACTAGGGCTGAGCCCAAACGTTCAAACCTTCGTCCGTTACGTTGGCATTCGAATTCTAAATCAACATTTGAATTTTTGTTTTTTTTGTTCATTGTTCAAACCAATGGGGTTTTTCTTCACAGTTGCAGATAAAGATTAGGCTACACTAATATTATAGTATTAAAATAAACTGTTGAGTTATATTCATTAAAAAAAAAAAAATTTACATTTTCTTTTATTAAATTTTTTTAATTAAAAACAAAGGTTCGAACGTCTGTTCGAAAAACCCTGACGAAGTTCGAATCCCAAAAACACGCTTCAGGGACAGCCTTACCAACATCAGTGACCTTTGACCTAATAGAACCTTAGAACCTTGGAACTGGTAGGATTCCATTCCAAAGTGGCATCATGAAAGCAGGGCTGTATATAAAAGACCAACACAAGTCATTTATTTCAGACTGACCTCTTGTGTTTGCTTCTTTCGGAACAGAACTAGTTTGTCTTATGATCTATAGTCATACTATTATGAGTACTCTGCCGTTGTTGTGTACAATATCCTACTTTCTGCATTTACCAGCTACAGGAGAAGAATCAGGCCTTGGACGGCGGTGGAATGATAGTCGGATAGCAGCTCAAATCAAACATCAATGCGTTTTATTGCATCAAAAACAACACATAACTAATCAAAAGGTTAGGCTTTCAACAAACTCAGCATGAGTTTCTACTGAGATAGTCCATGAAGAGAATGTTCACAAGGAGCATTGGATCTTCTAGCTAGTAAAGTTCTGTTTCTCTGATGCATCCATTGTTCAGTTGTCCCTTTGTTTCATGGAGCCAGACGCTCTGCTGTTGTTTGTTTGGCTCATTGCCATGGTGAGGGGTTTCCCTCCGTTTTGTTCTCGTTCGCTGGCTGCCGTCCTCCGTGTCTGTGTGAGTCAGTGAGAGTCTCTGAGGGAGTGTCTTAGTTCCCTCCTTGCTCCGTCAGCCTCTTTTATCAATGAGCTGAAAACCCTTGGTGTGAGGTCATCAGTGACATCACGCATATGTTCTCATCCAATCACAAGCTTTCACAGTTTTCGAAGCTGAAGCTGCTATCTTTTGATCAACAGAGCATATTGTCTTAATGCTCTTACTTGGCATGGCAGCTGGCCCGCAGTTCCTGTTGTAAATAAAGTTCTTGACTATATGTAAATTGAACACACACACTCTATGGCAACTGAAGTCCCACTACTGTTCCAGCTGTGTGACCAACACCCTAAATGTAAATCGAGCTCTGTGTGAGCAGACACCAATCAGTCTCTATTCACACACACAGTCTACAAAAAGCAAAGTCTAATCCAGGTTACTAGTATTTGATTAGTCAACCTTACACTTTGACTGTTTTAAGACTGAAAGTCTAATGCATTCATATTTTGCACATAGTATCTTACTTAATACAATGACTATACTTATTATGCAGTTCCTTAAACTAGAGACAACCATCTGTTTTCTGTTCTAACACGTTAGAAGCCAGCCTCCAAGCTTTTACCCCCTATGGTTTTTGGGCCTGCAGATGACATCTGTTTTTATCACCATTCCTTGGTTTGCTTTCAGGGACCTTTTTCAGCACCTTATATCGAGGTTTATGAGCTATATTTATCATAATATACGACAGTCCACACTTCGATAGATACTAACTATTGCCAATTAGCCAGTATAATATGCTAAATCTAGATCATAACTCCTGCTTACTGTTTCCACTACCTGGATACAAAATAAAACATTTTAAACCACACTTGGATAAAAATACACAATCCAAACCACACTTTTACCCTAATTTTTTTTAAAAAACATACTTTTTATACCTATATATATACACCACTCAAACATTTTTATTTTCAGTCCAATTTCATTCACGGTGTCCAGTCTTTGACACCTGTTTACCCCAGTCAGATATCCATCAGACCTTTTACCGGGATATTTTTGTCACTGGTTTCCATTTGGCGTCAAGTTCTGACTTGGAAACAGGGAGAGGGGGGGTCAATCTTCACCAGTTTGACCTGCCCACCCCCGCTCTTCCCTCAGAGAAGGTGCAGATTGAAACTGCTGCTCCCACACCTAATGCCACCAACACTCTGGTTTCTAGCAGGGAGGTGGAATCAACGGCCGCCTGTTGACCTCTGATCCCTCCCCTTCTTCTGTCAATGCCTCGTACTCGTGCTGTCACTCAATAGGGGCATGACCCCCTGCTGTATAGCCTGTCAGTTGAAACAGGAGCTCTTCCCTCGGATGACAGTTGCTTAGACCTCGGTGGGGGAGATGAGAAGGTTGTTCTGTCTCCTACAGCCGTCTTGGGCTTGACCCCCGTTGACCATCGGAATAATGGAAGAGGTTATGATTCTCTCCACCCTCCGCCTGGTAGTTGATAAGGGATCAACCCCCCTCGTTTGATGACATCCGAACTGGTCAGATGAGAAGGCTCCTCTCCCGGGAGAAACCGAGCATGTAAGACGTGCTTTTCGCCGCTCCACCGTTTTGTGACAAACTTCAATTATAAATAGTCCTTTAACAACGTTTTTTCTTTTGGGACTTTGGACACTGGACAACGTATGTTCATTTACCAGTCAGGCAGACTTTTCTACACTTTAAATCGTCCATGGGTCCTGTTAAACCCAAATTAAGGACGACGCGTGCAGGACAACAAACAATCTTTGATCAGCCACCCGGGCCAACTAATATGGCCAGCAGCAGCGCCTTTGATCTAGGGGCCTTACAATCAATGCTGAACTCGCTGAAGGAAGATATTTGTGGCAGAATTGACTCATCAGCAACTAACTTGAGAGTTGAAATCCATGCAGTGCGCACGGAGCTGGTGAATATTACCGAACCATTGCTGCTGAAAATAAATGAACACAGGCAAACTATCTGCGAGTTGGAACGTGTGACGAGCGACCACAGTGACCAGCTCTCCTCGCTTGACTCCACTGTTAAGGAGCTCACGTCACAGGTGAAATTACTAACAGACAAATGTGAGGACCTAGAGGGGAGATCGAGGAGGAACAACCTTCGACTCGAGGGGATACCTGAGGGCTCGGAGGGTGCGCACCCAACGGAATTCATCGGCCGCCTACTCAAGAACCTACTGGGCCTGGATGATGAGCCCCTACTCGACAAAGCCCATCGCACTTTGCGGGCTAAACCCAAAGAGGGAGAGACGCCTCGTCCGCTCATCATCAGGGTCCACTTCTTTCATCTCCGGAACGAAATCCTACGTCGGGCCAGCGCGACCTCCCGTGATACCCCTCTACTCTTCAAAGGCAAAATACTCTCTATTTTCCCTGATTACACCGTCGCTGTTTCCAAGAAGAGGGCTGCGTTTGGAGGAGTGAAACGTGAACTCCATGCCTGTCCTGGTATCAAGTTTGGGCTGATGTTTCCTGCGGTTCTGAAAATCATTCTGCCGAGTGGTTCAACGCACTTTCATAAACACTAAACTCAGAAAAGCGGTTCCCCAGACTGTAACCATCAGCTGAACGGCAAATTCATAATTCATGTCCATATGACTGAGCATATACAGACTATTTCATTTTGGGACTACGATATTTCACAATATTAACATTTGTCACTTAACCACGGAAGGGGTGGTGTTTATCTCCCTTTCTCGTTTCTCTTAGGGGGTGTTAGAGTTAGTAATAGTGGGTTATGCGCGCGTCCAATTTGAGGAGACGCATCAGCATGAGAGGGAGGGTGAGGGGGGAGGGAAGGGTTTGTTTACATTTACAGTTCTTTTTGTGCAATGTTTATACTGTTGTTGTTTTTTCTATGACTTGGCCACTGCACATAAAAAATACTATTAGGACATACTTTTCGATGTTACTCATTGTACACTCAACACCAGTCTATGACTCAACCTAAAACCTCACAGCAGATTGGAGGAGTGGTCAAATTTACTAGTTGGAATTGTAAGGGCTTAAATCAGCCAATCAAACGTAGTAAAGTACTGGGGCATCTTCAGAATTTGGGGGTTCATATAGCTTTCCTTTCTCTGACCCAAATGGTAGATTTGTGCTGGTAACTGGAAAGCTCTGTGCACCCCAGTGATTATGCTTAATATCTACGGCCCTAACTGGGACAATAGCTCATTTTTTAGATCTGTGTTCTCTTGGATACCTGACCTCTCCACACATTATCTAATATTAGGAGAGGACTTCAATTGTTGGCTTAATCCATCATTGGATCGCTCATATACCAGAAATGCAGTACTTTCAAGCTCTGCTAAAACCATTCAATCTTTTATGGAAGAGTTTTCACTTTCAGACCCTTGGCGTTTTCACAACCCATCTAGCAGAGCATACTCATTCTTCTCTCATGTTCATCACACCTTCACTCGTATTGATTATTTCTTGATCGACAATCGGCTCATCTCATCAGTACTATCTTGCTCATATGATACTATTGTCATATCGGACCACTCTCAAGTTCTAATGGAACTGCAAATTAGGGGATGTGATAACACCCGACCACCCTGGCGACTGAATACTAGTTTGTTATCGAACGAAGATTTTGTTACTTTTATTTCCAAGCAGATAGATTTTCTTTTTGGATATCAATGAGACGCCTGGGATCTCAGCTTCCTTACTATGGGATACACTGAAGGCATACTTAAGGGGGGAAATTATTTCTTACTGCACTTATGAGACTAGAGCCAGAAGGAAGAAATTACATAATTTAACCAAACAGATCAATCAGATTGAAAACGTTTACTCTATCGCTCCATCATCTGATTTATATAAGGAACGCCTATTGTTACAAGCAGAATTCGATACTCTGACTACCACCCATACCGAAAAATTACTATTCAAATCCAGATACAATTACTATGAACACGGAGATAAGGCGAATAAACTATTAGCTCATCAATTAACACTTTAATCGCCGAAAACGCTGGAACTCGTCTTTCCCCGCCATGCTCATTCTGCCGAAGACGCTGTAACACGTCTTTGATATCAATATTTCAAAAATCTGTGATCGAAATCATATTTCTCCTCCGGGGACCTGAGATATACTGCTGAGCTCCACTCAACTGTCTAACGGTTCAAGAGCGCCATCTGGTGGCCGATCGGCAGATCGGCCAACAGGAAGTGATGCGCCAAACAGGAAGTGCTCATCCATATTTCGTCCGGGCATTCGCGATCGTTAGCCGGACTCCATCTCGACACACTGGATAATCAATCGCTCGCCCTAACTCAATAAACAATGTTATTTGGACGTATATAGTATTATACAACCTGGAAATGGTTCATCTAGATCAACATCCCATAATCGAAAACTGTCTACTCCAAGCTGATCGTCCAACGGCGCGAGGAAGATACGGTAAGATCCAGCGTTATTTTCCAACGTGTTCTTTACTAACTGCTCTGATGACCATATGACCCACACTAGATGAATGATATAACGTTGCCCACGGAATTATAAACGACCCCCCGCCCATCCGGTCAACATCAGATGATACGTAGTAACTTCTAGAAGTACCTCCAGTTGAATTTTTTTATCTGGCACCGATCGCTACCAAACTGTATTTGATCATCAATATAATGCATTTGGTGCTATAAATCAAGTTCTGGAGAAAGCTTTAGACCATATTTTCGTATGAATATGTCAATGAAAAAGTATAATGTTGCTACATTGAATTTAACCATGGCGATCAAAGTGTTAAGACAGGCATCAGCTTCGCATCAAATACCACAGATCCAAACTCCAACAGGCAGAACTACAGATCCCAAAGAAAGTAATGAACTATTTAAAAACTTCTACTCATCTCTCTATGCTGCAGAACAACCCACTGACCCGTCTGCCTTTAGCAACTTTTTTGACTCTCTTGATATTCCTAAAGTTGACTGACTCAGCGGTGAAACTGGAGGAGCCTATCACAATAGAGGAGATTGAAGAGGCTGCTCACAACATGCAGGCAGGTAAATGCCCAGGCCCCGATGGTTACCCAATCGAATTCTATAGGAAGTTTTTTGGCAAATTGGCGCCACTTCTTATTGATATGTACAATGAATCCTTCTGCTGTTTTAAATTGCCCCATACACTTACTCAGGCCACAATTTCCTTAATCTTGAAGAAGAACAGAGACCCTCTCCTATGTGGGAGCTACCGTCCTATACGTTTGCTATCCGTGGATTTAAAGCTTCTTTCCAAACTACTATCTATGCGTTTAGAATCGGTACTACCCTCTATTATTTCCCCAGATCAGACTGGATTCATAAAAAAACGGTACTCTTCTTTTAACACTAGACGGCTTCTTAATATCATGTATAATCCCTCTTCTTCCTCAATATCAGAAGCTGTGATCTCACTAGATGCCGAGAAGGCTTTTGATCGGGTGGAGTGGAGCTACCTATTCTACACCATGGAGAGATTTGGCTTGGGTAAAACATTTATCACCTGGGTGAAACTGCTTTATACCTCCCATATAGCCTCAGTCAGAACCAACAACACACATTCTGAATATTTCCCTCTCTTTCGCTCTACTCGGCAAGGCTGCAATTTGAGTCCCTTATTATTTAATATCGCAATAGAACCATTGGCCATCGCTCTCAGATCAAATCCTTACATAACTGGTATTCATAGGTTTGGCATCGAACAGAAGACTTCCCTTTATGCGGATGACTTGCTTTTATATGTATCGAATCTCTTTGTCTCTATTCCAGCTGCCCTTGACGTTTTCAGTTCATTCGGTGAAATATCAGGATATAAACAAAACTTAGATAAAAGTGAGCTATTCCCTCTGAATGCTGAAGGTCGAAATTACCCCTTACATACTTTGCCCTTTAAAATGTCCCCACTTGGCTTCACATATCTTGGCATTCGTTTCACAGACACATTTAAGGATTTATTTAAATGTAACTTCTCCCCTTTGTTAAGCAAACTGCATAAAGATTTTGAACGATGGTCGCTACTACCCCTGTCCTTAACGGCACGAGTCAACTCAGTTAAAATGAACTCCCTGCCAAAATTCTCATACCTTTTTCAATGTTTACCCATCTTTCTCACACAAGCATTTTTCCAGAAAATGTACAGTTTGGTGTCGCAGTTCATCTGGAATAGGAGAGTCCCTAGGCTCGGTAAAGCCCTCCTACAAAGAACAAAACCTCTGGGAGGGATTGCTCTGCCCAATTTTAAATTCTATTATTGGGCAGCCAACTTTAGAGCACTACAACATTGGGCAAGGTTTGAAGACACACCTTCATCCCCTGTATGGTTGCTTTTGGAATCCTCTTCTTCCAGCCCTGCCTCACTGGCTGCTCTGGCTCACGCACCTCTACCTTTCCCCACCTCTCCTTACTCTAAAAATATCATTGTCAAATCAACACTCAGGATATGGAATCAGTTCAGACGACATTTTGGTTTACAATCTTTTTCTTTACTAGCTCCAATTACAGCTAACCCTGTTTTCCCCCCCCCCTCTGGGATAGAGCTTTTCTCTCCTGGTCCCCTCTTGGTATTAGAACGTTCAGTGATTTATATATAGAAAATATTTTTGCATAATTTGAGCAACTGTCTGACAAGTTTTCTCTTTCGAGGTCACATTTCTTCAGATACTTGCAAGTCCGCAGTTTTGTACGTAATATCAACCCACAGTTCCCCAAACTCCCAGAAGCCACTCCTATTGACACTTTATTAAAGCCTACACTGGTCACAAAGGGTATTATATCTGTCCTGTATGGCTTGATTTCCTCACTGCGTCCTACCTCATTAGAAAAGATCAGGAGGAGATGGGAGGAGGACCTGGGTGAGGACATCACAGAAGACCTGTGGGAGGATATTCTACACCGGGTCCACTCCTCTTCAATTTGTGCCAGGCACGGACTGATCCAATTTAAAATTGTTCACCGTTCACACTTTACTAAAGTCAGGCTAGCCAAGATCTATGGCAACATTGATCCCACCTGTGACAGATGCCACCGTGCCCTTGCTACACATAGTCACATGTTTTGGTCCTGCCCTTCCCTGCATAACTTTTGGTCTGAAATATTTGAAACTATCTCAAATAGTATTGAGATCCCAATCAGCCCGACTGCCATAACTGCTTGCTTTGGTGTCTCTATTTCCCCTACTACCCTGTAGGGGTGGGACGATACATCGATCCAGATCGATATATCGATCTATCAATAATCAAAGAGGATCGATGCCACGTAAAAAGATCGATTCATATTGCGATACTCTTATTTTGAAAATCCGGTGACATCATCGCCCTGCGCCCAGTGTTGTGAAACTCCGTTTAACATCAACAGCACACAGAGCGTCACTAGAGCAAGACTATTGTGCCTATTCTGTGACCCAAAACATGTCCCTGCTGTTTTATTCCGCAACGGGTCCAATGCATCTAACCTGCTTTGCAATCCTCGCCACTCCATTATTCCCATGTCGCGTTAAAGATAGAAGATAACGTTACGTTAGCACCATAAGCTAACAAGCTAACCCAGAGCCGAGCAAGACTATTGTGCCTATTCTGTGACCCAAAACATGTCCCTGCTGTTTTATTCCGCAACAGGTCCAATGCATCTAACCTGCTTTGCAATCCTCGCCACTCCATTATGCCCATGTCGCGTTAAAGATAGAAGATAACGTTACGTTAGCGCCGTAAGCTAACAAGCTAACCCAGAGCTGAGCAAGACTATTGTGCCTATTCTGTGACCCAAAACATGTCCCTGCTGTTTTATTCCGCAATGGGTCCAATGCATCTAACCTGCTTTGCAATCCTCGCCACTCCATTATGCCCATGTCGCGTTAAAGATCGAAGATAACGTTACATTAGCATAAGCTAACAAGCTAACCCAGAGCCATAGGGAGAGAGAAGTGGGGACTGGGAAGGAGGGTGCATTCTCGGAATAGCCCCACTAACAGGATCTGGCCGGCTTTTCCAGCCAAAATACAGCTCTGTGACAGTGAATAGGATATTAATATCGAGAAAAAAAAGAAAAACAAACCAAAAACAGTGAACAGGAGGTCTATTTGTATTAAAAACAATAGATTGTTTTTCATTTAAATGTCTGAAAGAGCTCAAAAATAAAAATGTCAAATGATATTTCCATTGCCTTTTTTTTGTTGATTTAAATGTTACTGATTGTGTTAAATGGGCATATAATATCGTCTCATATCGATCGCAGGCACCTGAATCGAATCGTATCGTATCGTGGCAGACTGTGTGATATCGGATAATATCGTATCGTTGTCCAAATAATCGATATCGTATCGTATCGTGATGAAACTGGTGATTCCCACCCCTACTACCCTGTCTCTGCCACGATATAAAGCTGACCTGGTGGCATTTGTTACTCTCCTGGCTAGACGTCTCATTTTACTGCATTGGAAGTCACCCACTCCTCCTTCTCACTCTATGTGGCTCAGGGATATTTTGCACTTCCTTAAAATGGAGAAAATAAGGTGTGTCATAAGGGGTTCTACAGCTAGATTTTATAAAACATGGGGTCGTTTCTTTACTTATGTTGGGGAACAAGGTTCAATCGACCCCCCCATAAATAATGCTCACTCCTAGCCTAGCACAGTCCAGTCGATTGACCTATCTACATGTGCAAATGTAACCTGATGTCTACCTTCTCACTTAAAAAAAAAAAAAAATGTGTTCCATTCCTCTATTCCTGCTGTACAGTGCTTGTCCTGAGTGTACATATCTGTTTAATTGACTGTATGTCTGAAACAATATCTATATTTATTTTGTGGTGTACTCTCTTTAGTCTATATATTCAACAGACCTATACTTTGACTACTTATACATAGCCATGTGCAATATGTATATTATTTACATACAACAGACCTATATTTTGTTTATTTATACATAGCTTTGTGCAATAGGTATATTGTTTATCCAACAGACCTATATTTTGACTAACTATATGTAGCTTTGTGCAATATGTATATTGTCTACATTCAACAGACCTATATTTTGACTACTTATATGTAGATATGTGCAATACATCTGGCATATATGTGTACAATTTGACCTTGTGCTCATCTCATATTGCAATGAAAAAACTTCAATAAACAAAGTTTTGAAAAAAAAGAAGGCTCCTCTCCCGTAGCTCTGCCTGGCGTTTGGCCTCTCTCGTTTCCCCCTCCCTCAGGACCTGGTCACTGCGTTGGCCGGAACTCTCAATGCTTGAGAGTCAGGCTTCTCCTGGATCTCTTGGTACCCGCTTTGTCACAGTCCCCCATGGAACCGCTGGGTAGACACTAGCCAGTGTCTCGGATCATCAGTACCGAGGGAATCCCTGGTTTCCCTCACACCACACTTTGATGAATGCTGACAAACCAATCTCCCATCCGTATCCTGCAGTGAGTATATATCGCTTCGGTGGACAACGCAGGTTACTTATATTACAACAATTGATTGAGAATTCCAAATTTTTCCTCCCTCAGATACTTGTTATCGTTCTGAGTTGACAACGTTTTCTTTTCCAAATCTTTTATCTATATATTTCATGGCTTCTATACGTTAGTATTCAATCAAATCGCATTTCTCTCATTTCTTTGTGCTGTACTTTTTACTAGACCAATGTCTCAAATTTTAACACAACATATACTCCACCCCCCTTTGAGAGTGGAATATCATTTCACAATCATACCTTCTCTCCAGACAGTACTCGATCCGGACAGCTCAGCTCTGACGGCCTTCACCAACAATTCCTATACGAGTGGTCACAAACCATATTTCCCTTAATCTTACATCTTTCACACACTCTGCCAGCCCCTTACAAGCTGTCAGAGTCCCCCATAAGACAATTATCAATTACACATGTCCACACCTTACATTAAAACTATTTGGCCAATGGCAACCAAAATTATCAGAGCTCGGCTATGTACAGAGAACCTTGTTTCCCCAACCCTATACACACCGAAATGTGACACAACCTCCCAGATTCTACATCTGGACTCTTAATGAGCGGAAAACAGAATTATGAATTAGCTCTCATCCACACTTCGTTTCCAGCTCATCCTATAGACCAGACCTGGGCATTGTACGGCCCGCGGGCCGCATCCGGCCCGCGGGATGATTCTGACCGGCCTGCGAAAGATTACATGATAATATCTTTTTTTTTTTTTTTTTTTTTTATTTAATTTTTTTTTAACTTTTTTCTTTTCGTGTCAACGTTCACACGCACAATATACGCTTAGGAGACATGCTCAGAAGATGTTGGTTCTCTTTGGATCCACCTACATATGTGAACAGACATTCTCATTCTCGTTTACCAAGTCCAGGTACAGATCCTCTCTCACTGATGAACATCTGGCAGCTGTGCTTCGCATCTCCACCTCAGACATGCAACCTGACTTTGATGGACTTGTTAAAGCTCAACAGAGACTGGATTTCTCATACTGAATGAAACAAAAAAGAACTGAAGAACACTAAAATGTGGAAATATAACAAGTGAAATGGGACACTTGATATTTTTTTTTCTTAAATGTTTAATATAGGCATGTAAAGTAAAAAAGGCTACAAAACTGGGACACTTTTCTTTACACAGTTCAGTGACATGTCTTGTTTATTTTTGCTATAAGATGATGTGATGTCTTTAGAAAGCTAAGAAAATCCTTGTTTCAATAGTATATGAAACTCAAAATGCCCTTTGTTATTAATGTTTCACATTTTGTTTATCATTTTGGAAATAAATTCTATTTGAATAAATGATATTTTTGAAAGCTAACCTCACCTTTTAATTGCCAAATAATAACATACACTCTTACCAGGGGTCAAAACAATGCCATTTACTGCTTTTTATATAGAAATAAAATGTATATTATGCATAATTGAGTTTGGAATTTTGGCCCGGCCCCCCAACATATTTTCAGTTGCTCATTCGGCCCCCCGGGAAAAATAATTGCCCACCCCTGCTATAGACTCTTCTATCAGTCCCGCCGTGTCACTCCACCAACCTGTACCCTGACAGACAAGAGTACGTCTCTCAGCGCGCCAGCATCTAAGAAAAGAAAGAGAAAGGAAAAGAAAATAATCGAAAACCAAATTTAAATATGAGTGTCATATCACGCAACACAACTCACAATTCCTTCATCAAATAAAATCAGACTTCCATCCAGAGGCATAAATACCCCTGTAAAACTAGGAAAGAAATAAAACGAAATAAAACAATATATATATATATCCTCTCATGGCTCTTTTTGACCACCCTTTGATCAATCTATCTACTGATCAAGCATGAATAATTACTACTGGTCACTATCTGAAGTAGTACCATATCATTTCACTGTCTAATATTATTTTGCTCCATTATCCTGTTTTAAACCCACCAAAATTTGTTAATATGATTAGTCATACATCGCTAGTTACTTCATCTCCTCACATCCCACTTACCACTGTTAGTCTTCCACAGCCATTTTAGTAACTTGCACACATAATCTAACCATCCAACTTATCTATATATATATTTATTTTTCCTTTTATCCCTTCATTTTCTTTTCCTTTTAATTTCCTACTTTTTCCCTTTTTTTCATACTTAAGATCTACCCGCCTGTGGCCTCTGCAGACACTACCTTTTTACACAATTCCTTTGATATTGACCTAATATCCCACAGTTCCAGCACGGCTGTCCATGACCCTTTCTTGGTGGGGCGGAACCACAAGCCCCGGGGGCCTCCTGCATGTAGTCGGATGGCTCTGGTACCACCCTTAGCAGGTCTGTCGGGCCCAGGTTCTGTCCGTGCTCTCGGCCATTTCTTCCACGGCCTTCTCCTCTGATGGTCTCTCGACCCCCTTTCTGTCCTTGGGCTCGAGACCCTTTTCTGCAGTTCCTGGCCATATGTGACCCGCCGTGACCAAACCCGATTTGATCCGCAAAGGGGGAGGTGCTCTGAAATGAACAAAATGTCTTGCTGTCCAGAAAATCCCAAAAATCGAAATCTTGATTTTTTTTACATATTTGAATTGTCATTAATCTGTTCCATTATTTGCCCTTAGTTGCAAACTTAAATACAACTTGTAAATGAGGTAATTATTGCTATAATAGTTCCACAAATTTTCTTTCAATTGAGGATAAAAACTACACGAGCGGGCTTGGGCCTGTCCACAGGGGGCTTAATAGGTGTACTTAATAGGTGTTAACACACAGACGTCATTATTTAGCTCTCCTTTCTCAGAGAGAGAATAACACACTATTAATACACTATCTTAATGTTATAAGTTATAAGCAACGTAACGCAGTGTCTAAAAAAAACATTAAAAAAAAGAGGCCTTGACGGCCGTTATAAAACGCGTGTTTTAACTTAATTAAAAACCATTAAAACACAGTTCGAATTTTATGAGCGAACGAATTTCGGTAGGGTGCATTTTTTCCAACCTAATGGCTAAAAGTAAATTAATTTAATACGGAAACGGAGTGATAAAAAATGGCTTTTTCATCAGAGCGAGAGATTATTATTATTGTGGGGGCCCTGATGTAAACTATTTTCTGCGCTGGCATTCAGCACGGAATCTGTTAATACAGTTAAAAGTAAGTTGTTGTTGTTGTTGTGTCTTTCACTACCACACTACATGTATTTACATCTAAATACATCTAAATGCTTAACTGTTACTGTCTGGACTTTATGAATGTGAATGTGCGCAGCACCGTGTATTTGCAGGGGAGATGCGGCGCGCGTTAACCCTTTCACTGCCACACTACAGAAGCGCTTAGTAATGCTTCGCCTCAAAGCCGTTTCTGGCCAAATTAGTCATGGAATCTTTATTTTTTTTTTAATTCTTATTCAGAGGTATTTCGTCGCGATTTCATAATTTGTAATGTGGCAGCGAAATGTGTAGAAATATGGTAAAAAAAACTATTTATCCGTTTTTTTATCCGTCACTACCACACTACAGAAGGTTAACCTTTCACTACCACACTACAGAAGGTTAACCTTTCACTACCACACTACAGAAGGTTAACCTTTCACTACCACACTACAGAAGGTTAACCTTTCACTACCACACTACAGAAGGTTAACCTTTCACTACCACACTACAGAAGGTTAACGTTTCACTACCACACTACAGAAGGTTAACCTTTCACTACCACACTACAGAAGGTTAACCTTTCACTACCACACTACAGAAGGTTAACCCTTTCACTACCACACTACAGAAGGTTAACCTTTCACTACCACACTACAGAAGGTTAACCTTTCACTACCACACTACAGAAGGTTAACCTTTCACTACCACACTACAGAAGGTTAACCTTTCACTACCACACTACAGAAGGTTAACCTTTCACTACCACACTACAGAAGGTTAACCTTTCACTACCACACTACAGAAGGTTAACCTTTCACTACCACACTACAGAAGGTTAACCCTTTCACTACCACACTACAGAAGGTTAACCTTTCACTACCACACTACAGAAGGTTAACCTAGTTGTTGTGTCTTTCACTACCACACTACATGTATTTACATCTAAATGCTTCTGGAGAGGCCATCAGAACATTGAACATTGACTTTAGCATGTCTATTTTTATCTCGTGTTATTTTAAATGCTAATAAAATCTTGAAACTTGATTAAGTTTCTTGTTTATTATCAGGGTCCCTTTCACTACCACTACCAGTCACCAGACTCATTGTAATAACAAAGAGCCTCAGACTGGAAAGCTGCCAGGTGTTAGAGGGGGCCATGGATTACAATGACTTCTGGGTAGTGTTGTAGTTGTTTCACTATTGTCACTGAATAGCCTGCTCGTCTCTTGAAGGCTATTATCTCTGAATACGTTTTGTGATAATCACCATGAATCATAGGAAGTAGCTTGCAAAGTATCCCACCAAAATGTTCAAGTGATGGCTTATTTTGAAGGTATGAATCTGTACTTTCATAATATGTAAAAAAAAAATAAAAAATGAAGATCCCTCAACATGACCCTGAAGTCCATACCTGGTCACATATGTCCTATTTGGCCACAATCAGCATTCTCTCGGCTGGTATCTCACAGTCCCCGACAGGCTCACATCTCTCCGGTCCCCCCCCCCGGGCGTCTCCCTGGGCAGGTCCTGCTGTATTGGGGGAGATGCACATACCTGTCCTTTTCTGCCGCTGCCCCTCGGGCCTGTCCTTGGGAGGGACCTGGAAACTCACCTCTCCCGTGGTATCCATCACCATGCCCCTGCTGTTCAGCTCTCTGTCCGGGCAATGGAGCATGTGGCATCTCTTGGCCATGTATCTCTCATCTTGCAACCTGCATACAAATTCCAAAAATCGTAGTTGCCATCATTTTAGCCTGTTCATCCTGTTCTCGCTCTCGTACTTCCGCCCAGTGCGCGGCTTGGTCAATAGCCAGCTGCCTCTCCACCAGGTCTCTACGGACTGTCTCATTTCGTTCGAACGCTTCTACGAACGCTCTCTGTCGTTCCTGAGAGAGGCAGGTCTGCCTCTCTTCCTCCACCCTGGTGCTGGCTGTCTGGCTTCCCGTCACCGGGCCCTGCCTCTCGTTCTGGCTCTGGTGTTGGGGAAAATCTGGACAAGGGGAACTTGTGGGCTGAGAAAACTGTGTATGTATGTATTTTCCCATACCTGTTGTCGGTCCCATGTATTGGCCACTCCATCTGTGTCCCCAACCCCTGTCCAGCCTCTGTTCCAGCCGCAAGGCCAGGGTGGGCCTCTTGGTACTGCCGTAACGATGCAGCCTTCCTCTGTTTCTTTGTCATTTTGTAGTTACCTGAAGTGGTTATTTCAATCTGGACTGGCCTTGTCGACTCCTGTTCGACGGACACTGGTTGGAGTAAAACCGTTGTCTCTGTTTGTCTCTCCTCAATGACCCCCTGTGTTGGAGTCAAAGTCATCATTTCAAGTCCCGCTACCATGCTGGTCACAGGAAGAGAGTCCGTCATCTCCAAATCAATCAGGTTAATTTCAGTGGTAATTTCTATCTTGGGAGTGTCTGCAAAGGTATTCGGCTTACTATAGTCCTTGTGTTGGCCTTCCACACTTCGTGGCTTCTTTTTCTGCTTTTTGTTTCCCTTCCCCACTCTCCCCCTCCTCTTATACTTCAATAAAATTTTTGTAAAGGCCTGAATATTATTGGCCATTTCTTTTTATTTTCTACTGTTATTTTACCAGTTATTGAAATGGACTGATCGTCAACACTGATCGTTACTGTTATTTCATCTAAGCCTCTAGTTGCTCCTAACAAAGTTTCACCAAGGTGAACTTGCTCTATATTTGCCATTCTCACACGTTCAACCACTCCTGTAATATTACCATTTGGAAAAACAAGCTTCTCTGTGTTCACTTTATCTATCAACTTGGGTTAACTTCACCCACACTTCCAAACTTTTTACCGGTGTAGACAGGAATTGGTAACTTTCTTATCTTTCATACTATACCCCCCCGGCTCTTTTTAGCCGTTTGTCCCCGTTTTGGTGTTGGAATCGTCAGAACTGCATCTGTCCTCGCCCAGTAGCTGTCAAGACAAAAGAACAACACCTGCACTTAATGTCAGCGCCACTTTCCCTTTTTATTCCATTAATATTTTACTCATGGAATGTCAGGCTTCTCTATACTAATAGGACTTAGAGAGATTTGGTGCAATTTATTTGAACATAACGACACGGCCTTAGCTTTGTTTTCTCCGTTGTCCCATTTGAAAACAGTGGATTTTCCAATCACTTGTCGTGTAACGATTCACACGAATCTCTGGGGAATACAAATTCGCATCAACCTCGCCCGTCCGTTCCGGTATGCTGTTGGTCCTCCTTAGAACAATCAGAATTAGTTTCCCAACAGCCTATCATTCCTAAACTTCTGGTGGATATTCGTTATTTAGCTGTTAAAAACTTGGTCCTTTCTTGATGAATCTGTCATATAGTTCGAATCGCTTTGACCCTTCAACCTCCCTCCAGGTAAGAGTACCCTTCTCCCGTTCGGATGCACTCCTTCCCCTCTTAGATGCACCTTTCCCCAAATGAGTTGAGGAGGCGCAAACATGGGACAACCGGCTTTTCAGGGCCGCCTTGTACCCTGACGCCGGACCCCCTTTCCCCCAACAGGGATACAGGCCTCCACTTCCGGCGGTTAGGTCTCCTCTCATGAACAGAAGAAGTCCCCTTATTTTACCTTCAGGTGCAGTATTAGGCTGGGTCCCTTTCCAATCTTAGGAGTGATAATCCAGACTCCTCTGAATCAACACCCCTCATCCTTCTGCTTCCCAGCATTTTTTTTTCAAAAACACTGATCACAGAAGCACAACTCGCCTACTAACCCTGTATCAACTAGTAAGGTTATCGTGGCCTGACTGTACATTGAGCCAGGTGCATCTATGGTCTCCCTGCCATAACGCTCTCCTGACCAGCTGGCGACCCAGTCGATAGCGACCTCATAGTCCGTCATCAAGTCAGGATCCCAAGCGGCTGACTGTCCGTAGTACCTATCAGCCACTCAGTTTAGAAACCGACGGTCTTGTCCCCATCCTGCTTGCTCTGGGTATGGTAATATTGACAGTTTTCGCCAGCCTAGCCTGTTCACAAAGGTGGATTGCCCCTCTGGCACATCACCCCCTCTGCTAGGTGTGGATTGTCATCCACGTACCACCCCGTGCCAACATTTCCTTACATGCGACATCAGGGCCGACTAGGCGGTACCACAGTGGTATGTTGATTCATACCTCGTTAAGCACGGAGGCCCTTCAGTATCTCCTCAGCACTATATGATGTGTTTAACGTGCTCCCGGACTCTTGCGAATCCACTGCCGCCTGTTGAGGACTAGAGGTTCGGGGAGCCTACCCCCTCCCTAATCCTCATCAACTAAATGACTAACTGCAACCTTAAATGTAAAAAAAAAATCTCGTTTGTTTGCTTTTTCAAGTCCTACTATGGGAAATCAAAAATGTATTTCTCTCTACATTACAATCAACATTTGCATTTTAACATTTCATCACATACTTCATACAACATAATTTTCATAATTAATAAACACTTCTCCCCCTTAACACCAATTTTGGTGTTAGCCTCTTCCGCCACCATCTAACAAGGAAAAAAAATTCAGCGGTTTATACCACTAAATCCTCATTCTTTATGTAGGCGTCCAGCCGACTGTGTCATAAATCACCGACGCCAGCACCACACTTTAGTAAAATCCCTACAGACCCCTGACTCATCAAAGGCCTGCCATCTGCAGCCCAAAGCATCTCCTCTCAGTAGCTACCTGAAAGAAAAACCCCTAGGCTTCTCTTTACAAGGAATATCACGATAAACGTCCAACCATACCCGTACCTAGACAGGCCAGTGCCCATACGGCACCCAGATCCACATTCATAATAACAACACTTATATCCAAAGAAACACACACAATATGGCGTAAAGCCTAACCCTGTTTCCAAATACCCCCCAACCCCCACTAACACACTTCTACCTTACAAAAATAATGCACAAACCTAAGCCGAAAATGAGAAGCGATTTCCTTCTCATAGTCATATCACCTGTCACCTTAGTGACACAATGATGCACAATGGACGACTTGCACTCTAATTAACACCAGTCCATACACCGGGTCAACATCTAATTTACAACCGCCACGGAAGAAAGGGGCTGTGAGAAGCTTGGAAGGGGGGGGGGGGCACTGAAAAGGGAATTACAACTCACAACAGGAGGGGGGAGTAGGGGGCGTCTCTCAGCCCTCGGACACCGGCGGGGAGGTCCAGCCGTACCGGTCGTGGGTCTTTACCAGGGACTTAAAAGCGGCCTCCGCTACCTTGCGGCTGAAGGCCTTCTTGGTCTTCCCAGTTTTCCTGCAGATTCGTCCCTGTCCTATTACGAGGCTTACGGCAAACTGCCTCATAATGGTCTCCACGGTGTAGACGCTGGACCACCCGCGCGGGGTCAACAGCTCCATACATATGGCCCCGCCTTCTAACACGTAGCCGTTCTCCAGCCACGGGGTGAGCACCCCCATGAAAGGCGGAGAGAAGGGGAATTTATCGGGAAAAGAGACATTCAGCAGTATGAACTTCGTGTTTGTTTCCTTCATGTCCTGCCATAATGCAGAGTCTACGTCTACCTGGTGCAACTTGACATTCCAGTCGAAGAGGTTGTCCTCGACCAGCTCCACCGTTACAAAGTTGTCACCTAGCCGCCGGATTCCCTGGAGCTCTTTCATGAGTCTCCGCGTCCGGACCTGGGTGCAGTGTTGCCAGTGAGGTGCCGATGGCGGTGCAGAGGATGCACTGGTCGCTTTCACCCTGGCGATCACCCCTCCTCCTGCCATTTGTTGTTCCTCCTTCGTCCCTTTCACCATCCCTATTCTTTGGTCAAATCAGTTGCGCAATAGTCAATTTCAGTGAGTCGTTTCTATATAATTCACTTATGACATTTAGGTAACATTAATCAACTACAGTATCACAGAGACAACTACCTATTATTATCACTCTCCATTCCAGTCGATCATAATGTACATGACCATTACGGAGTGCTTACCATGGTCAAGAAAGGGAGAGAAAGCGAGGGAGAGATAGAGAAATTAGCGGGAGGGAGGGAGAGTTAAGGAGAGGGGGGCTGGTAACTTGTCTGAATGAAAAAATATACACCATGAACACTACAATCAGAACTAGGACTAATAAACAGATTATTTCGTATTACTTGGTCCAGTATAATAAACAGGGCTTAAACCATATTTCAGCATTCGCTGCACAATCTTAACTCAAATTAAACACTACTTAGTTGTGAGAAATGGTTCCTGCATGGGGATTTTAAAAGTTAACACTATACTTCTAGGCCTTAATATAAAGGTATCGATCAAAAAGGCATTAGCCTGTAAGCAACCCACAGCCTAGCACAGCCTTAGGCCTGTTCTAACGGAAGGGAAGAGAGAAAGAGAGAGAGAGAGAGAAAAGAGCTTGTATTATTGTAAATGACTATACTTAACTTAGTCTGAACTTAACTTTATTCATATCTTGTATGATCCACTAGTCATACTGAATGCAATTTTAATCTTGCAACAACTATGCTCAAATCACGCATCAACTGTTCAGAACAGATTCTAATCTAAAGTAAAACATTACCATTATAACACAGTTGAATCGAACATTTAACATTTAAAGCCACTTTGATATAAAGAGAGAGAAAGAGAGAGAGAAAGAGAGAGAGAAAAGGGAAAGAGAAAGAGAAAGTGAGAGAGAGAGAGAGAGAGAGAGAGAGAGAGAGAGGGAAAAAGAAAGAGAGAGAGAGAGAGAGAGAGAGAGAGAGAGAGAGAGAGAGAGAGAGAGAGAGAGAGAGAGAGAGAGAGAGAGAGAGAGAGAGAGAGAGAGAGAGACAAAACAAAGGGGCACGCAGCCTCCCACCACAGCAGACAACCATGTCGCTGTTCGCTTCACTAGTCTGGTCAACACCGCCCCCTGTCGTACTTTACTGTTCATGTCTTAACAAATGCTCAACTCTATTACCCATAATCCTCTACCCTTGGTCCGACGGCACCGTGGCGCGCATGCGCAGACCGACACACACCGTTAACAAGACTGATCACAAACACATTTTACACTTCTTTAAGTTCACAAAACAACCACCAAACCCAAACCGTCCCGTTTTCCCACAACTGCCATCATACTAGTCTAATAACAGACATAGATTGATAACCAGATTTGTATATACATTTGTTCTTCATCCGCCATTTTGCAAACAACAATCAAAAACTACAACTAAAATGGCCGTTTGGTCGCTTCCTGTTGATTCCGGAAGTTGTATTTTGCTTGCCGCGTCCCTAGTGGTCACAAGTTGCATAATGTTATAGAAATTAACACACATACTACAGTTTAACACAGTACACCATCAACAGTGTACAGTATAACGCAATCCTACGTCACACGCAGTACAAAATAAAATAACGTACGTTCATACAATATGAAAAGAATCATCCGTTTACTGTACATCAACATTGTTAGCACAGGTAGCTTAGCTTATTAGCTTCGTTACCTTAGCTTAGCATAGCCAGTTAGCTTAGCCTAGCATAGCCAGTTAGCTTAGCCTAGCATAGCCAATTAGCTTAGCTCTTGTTATTGTCAGTTAGCCTAGCGTAGCCCAGTTAGCTTAGCTTAGCATCAGCCACGTCACCCTAACAACGTCACCTAAACGGCATATTGTCCCGTTTTTTCGAGTGATGCACCACTCAGCGACGTCTGCGCCATCACGGTTCTATCCCGCAACAGAGCTTTAATCCAATATTAAACGCTAGTCTACAGATCATACAACGAAAATAATTTTTTCATTACCCAATTATCCGTTTTCTCCGCCCGACCTAAATACACAGTGAATTAAATCTAACGCACCCCAAGATGCACATCCGCTATTAGAACTACCTTGTGTATTAGATCTAACGCACCCCATGACTCCCCGACCGGACGTTGCAGCGACGACTTCCGGTTAAAAACTTTATAGATTTCTTTGATTTCTACTATATTAAATAACGATCTTAATACCACAGAAATCCATAATCGTAACTTACAAGTCGCCTACTACTAACCATAACTCACTCACGATTCCTTCAATACACACGATATCACGACGCAACGTCCATATTTAAACATGATCGCTGTTGCGGCTAGCTAGCAGCTAAGCTGCATTGGATAACGAACATGCATGCCAACCGCTCTGGGAAAAATAATAAACACACGCTAACCACGGGCAATTTTCTTATGATTTGCTGCAGACCTATAGACCCGTTTACCATCTCTATCTTACCTCACAACGATCCGGCCGGAACCACTGTGTTTACCTACATTAAACCAACATACAAGCTTATAAATCAAACGTGCTAAACACCTTGGCGGACGCTTCCTTCACGTATTGTACCATACCAAATCGTCTTCCATTCATGTAATATAGTGTGTTTACTCTCCCTACCTGTGCAAAAGGCAGGCCAGGATTCGAAGGCTGCAATATTCACTCACATGGCTAATAATGTCGAGAGCATTACAACGGCCATCCAATTCCATGTTAGTCATCCGTTGTCTATAAAGCCTGTTGAAGATGTTCGATTTCTAGTACAACATGCCTTCGACACCAAATACTTTCTCTACATTAATGTGTCTTGTTACCAAAAGGTCTGCCGCAGACACATCCCATTTCCCCCCCGCTTTTGCCTGAGCACGGCCAAAGCAGACAGACAATGGGACGTTATCCACGCCGGCTCCTTTTGATATCAATAGCATTAATCTAGAGCCTGCTCCCCTAATGAAACACACTTCTGGAGGCGAACCAGCAGACATTATCTAACTCTCCCCGCACGGCTCACGGCTTCGGATGCAGTTAAAATATGTTCCCTATTGTATTGAATGTACGGCCCCAGCCAGTATTCACGGCCAAGTGCTTGTACAACAACACAATCATAATATTTCGTATGGCCTCTTCCATGATCACAGTCTCAAGAAAACACATACTCGCTATTATTAACCTGTACTGGGCTGTCGTAATCGAACGCTCTCCAAATCGTCTTCTCCTTGTAACCCTCTTCCCAACTCAGCATCCTCTGCCTGGCCCTGAGAAACAGTTCCCCTCCTACTACAAACTGCTACCCCAGGCCGACAAATTCACTAAGTCAGAAGGAAAATATGCCAACCCTCGTTTGATCTGGTTGCTGTCCCCCGAATAATCAACATATCATCCGTTACTCACCTCACAGATTGATGTCGTTCTTGTTGTTGTTGTTGCTGCCGCTGGCAGAACGATCATTCGAAGAGGCGTCATCGTACAGTCCTGTGCAAACCAGCTTGCCCCGGTGTTCACCGCCATATTTAATCAATCCCTGGCGGAGTCAGTAGTCCCTGCCTGCTTCAAGATGTCTACCATCATCCCGGTACCGAAGAAACCCTCCCCAACATGTCCAAATGACTACAGACCGGTGGCACTCACCTCTGTGGTCATGAAATGTTTCGAGAGGCTGGTCAAGGACCACATTTGTGCCTCTCTCCCCAGTGATATGGACCCTATGCAATTTGCATACAGGACAAACAGGTCCACTGACGATGCGGTCTCCCAGGTACTGCACAGCACTCTCTCCCACCTTGACCGTCAGAAGGGGGGCTATGTGAGACTGTTGTTCATTGACTACAGCTCAGCGTTCAACACCATAGTCCCCACCAGACTGGTGGACAAGCTGATCGAGCTAGGTCTGAGCTCCGCCCTGAGCGCCTGGGTACTGGACTTTCTGAGTGAAAGACCCCAGGCGGTCAGGGTGGGGGGTCAGACCTCCAACACCATCACCCTGAGCATCGGGTCCCCCCAGGGCTGTGTTCTAAGCCCCCTGCTGTACTCACTCTACACACACGATTGTGTGGCCAAGTTCAGCTCCAACTCCATAGTGAAGTTCGCAGACGACACAGTGGTGGTGGGGCTGATCTCGGACAACGACGAGAAGGCCTACCGAGAGGAGGTTGAGGTACTGGAACGTTGGTGCCAGGACAACAGCCTGCTCCTGAACATTGGTAAAACCAAGGAGCTGATCGTGGATTATAGGAGAGGACAGCAGGAGACACACACACCACTGATGATTAACGGGGCTACCGTGGACAGGGTGAGCAGCTTCAAGTACCTGGGGGTCCACATCTCAGAGGATCTGACATGGTCAACACACATAGACACAGTAGTAAAGAAAGTGAAGCAGCGCCTCTACCACCTGAGACAGTTAAGGAAGTTCAGAGTATCGGGGAAGATACTCCAGTCCTTCTACTCAGGAGCTGTAGAGAGCATCTTGACCGGAAACATCACTGCCTGGTATGGGAACAGCACGGCACAGGACAAGAAGGCCCTACAGAGAGTGGTGCGCTCAGCCGAGCGTACCACGGGTATTGCGCTACCTCCCCTGCAGGCTCTATACAACAAGAGGTGCAAATCCAGAGCCTGCAGGATAATGAAAGACCCCCACCACCCCAATAACAGCCTGTTCCAGCTGCTGAGGTCAGGCAGACGCCTGCGAACCCCAGCTACTAGGACGGAGAGGCTTAGGCTAAGCTTCTTCCCCCAGGCCATCAGAGCCTTGAACAATGAACATTGAGAGACACAGAAACTGAACTATCCACACACAAGCACACACTAGCACATACACGACACGCACGCTGAGCATGCTCACACACTAGCAGCCACTTTAACACTCATGCCGCACACACGCACACTTATGGCCAGAGGAAAGGCCACTTAAATTAGTATAACACCGGGAACAGTGTATTGCACTACTAAAGCTACCTAGCATGTCCTATATGCTCTGTAAATACTATGTACAGATACCGAGATGGCACACCATGTACCTGTTTATTGCACTGTTGTTTTGTATTGGATTCTATTATATGTTGTACCACTGTATTTTTATTGGACTCTATTATATGTTGTACCACTGTATTGCACATCGTCGCGGGCAAGACCAGCCGCATTTCATTGTATACCTGTATGCCGTGACAATTAAAACTCTTGACTTGACTTGACTTGACTTGATATGGATTTGCATTCAGCCTCCAGCGAATTCCAGAAGGGTCACATGCACCACCTTTCGTAACAGAACTAGTTTGTCTTATGATCTATAGTCATACTATTATGAGTACTATGCCGTTGTTGTGTACAATATCCTACTTGCTGCATTTACCAGCTACAGGAGAAGAATCAGGCCTTGGATGGCGGTGGAATGAATTGGCAGTTGGATAGCAGCTCAAATCAAACATCAATGCGTTTTATTGCATCAAAAACAACACATAACTAATCAAAAGGTTAGGCTTTCAGCAAACTCAGCATAAGTTTCTACTGAGAGAGTCCATCAAGAGAATGTTCACAGGGAGCATTGGATCTTCTAGTTATTAAAGTTCTGTTTCTCTGATGCATCCATTGTTCAGTTGTCCCTTTGTTTCACGGAGCCAGACGCTCTGCTGTTGTTTGTTTGGCTTGTTGCCATGGTGAGGGGTTTCCCTCCGTTTTGTTCTCGTTCGCTGGCTTCCGTCCTCTGTGTCTGTGTGAGTCAGTGAGAGTCTCTGAGGGAGTGTCTTAGTTCCCTCCTTGCTCTGTCAGCCTCTTTTATCAATGAGCTGAAAACCCTTGGTGTGAGGTCATCAGTGACATCATGCATATGTTCTCATCCAATCACAAGCTTTCACAGTTTTCGAATTTGGAAGTGGGTTGTTCTAAACAGACCACCTGACTTACTCCTTTGTGTAAAGTCAGAGAATTGAATAGTCTAAATATAAACTTATTACTTCTGTTTTTACCATTCAATATGTATATTTCTAAATCAGGGATGACCAAATGAACACTCAAAATAGCTTTTAGGTTTCAGACTATACCTAAACACGGATTGGTCCTGGATTTGGGGTGGGTTTCTATTGTTGAAGATAGCAACCTATCATTTTATAGTCTAAAGCTTTTTAATGTATTTAGGCTTTACTGGAAATATCTTAACAACTAGTGATTATTTCCTAATCAATTATCTCTTTTATATCAGTCTTTATCAGATCTTTTTACCATTTAAAATACATTAGTTAGCTTATTTTTAGTTCAAAGCTTCACAAACTATTATCTGATACCATGTTTATTGTTTAAATCAACTTTTCAAACGCTTAATAACGTCCTACTAACATAGTTTACTTACATAGTTTGCTACTTTTGGGAGGTTACAGGAGTAATAAGACACAGTTTTCCCCAATGTGAAACCAGATCCTCTACTCTGAAGTAGGAGCAAATGCTTATTCCTCACCTCCTTGCCTGAAGCTGCTATCTTTTGATCAACAGAGCCTATTGTCTTAATGCTCTTACTTGGCATGGCAGCTGGCCCGCAGTTCCTGTTGTAAATAAAGTTCTTGACTATATGTAAATTGAACACACACACTCTATGGCAACTGAAGTCCCACTACTGTTCCAGCTGTGTGACCAACACCCTAAATGTAAATCGAGCTCTGTGTGAGCAGACACCAATCAGTCTGTATTCACACACACAGTCTACAAAAAGCAAAGTCTTATCCAGGTTACTAGTATTTGATTAGTCAACCTTACACTTTGACTGTTTTAAGACTGAAAGTCTAATGCATTCATATTTTGCACACAGTATCTTACTTAATACAATGACTATACTTATTATGCAGTTCCTTAAACTAGAGACAACCATCTGTTTTCTGTTCTAACACGTTAGAAGCCAGCCTCCAAGCTTTGACCCCCTATGGTTTTTGGGCCTGCAGATGACTGATCTGTTTTTATCACCATTCCTTGGTTTGCTTTCAGGGACATTTTTCAGCACCTTATATAGAGTTTTATGAGCTATATTTATCATAATATACGACACTTCTTTCTTTCAAGGCAGCCACTGAAGAGGCAGCAAACAGCACAAAAGGAACCATAGGAGTATCTACCATGGTCTCCCCAGACCTGCAGAAGACCGAATTCAAGGCACCCACTGAAGAGGCAGCAAACAGCACAAAAGGAACCACAGCCTCCCTGCCATGGCCTCCACGTGTACGGTGGTTAAACGACGGAGGTATATACACCATGATATATAAGAGTAAATATCAATATATGACCGAAGAAGAATTCGAGCGGTTGCCTCCACTTCGACCTAAGGCAGCCACTGAAGAGGCAGCAAACCTGATGTACTCCATGTGTGTACGGTTGCCTCCACTTCTAAAATTTCAAACCCAACTCAAGGCACCCACTGAAGAGGCAGCAAACAGCACAAAAGGAACCATAGGAGTATATACCATGGCCTCCCGGCCTGTACGCAGTGAAAAGCGGTTTCCTCCACTTCGAAAACTTCAAACCCCAGAAACTCCACATTGGAAAAACTCCACATCGGAGACACAGCACCCAGCCCAAGGCACCCGGTAACTGTTTTAGCTGATCTTTTTAAATTATTTTTAAAGTTAAAAATTTTTACTCTGGTGTTTAATTTTCTGTGAATATTGCTTGTATTATGTACTGTTTACATTTTGTACAATCGTCGTTTCCGTAAATGAGGGAAACCTCAGAAGCTTACGATTTTAAATAAAGGTTGAAATTAAATATTAAAAATAAAATAATAAAACAAATCTCTTACATCAGTGACCTTTGACCTAATATAACCTTAGAACCTTCAAACTGGTAGGATTCCATTCCAAAGTGACATCATGGAAGCAGGGCTGTATATAAAAGACCAACACAAGTCATTTATTTCAGAGTGACCTCTTGTGTTTGCTTCCTTCCCATCAGAATGATCAGATCATCCAGGATGAGAAGGGTGACCCAAAAAGCAGACCTGCAGAAGACCCAACTCAAGGCACCCACTGAAGAGGCAGCAAACAGCACAAAAGGAACCATAGGAGAATCTGCCAAGGCCTCCCCAGACCTGCAGAAGACCCAACTCAAGGCACCCACTGAAGAGGCAGCAAACAGCACAAAAGGAACCATAGGAGTATCTACCAGTGCCTCCCCGCGTGTACGCTGTGAAAAGCGGTTGCCTACACTTCAAAAACTTCAAACCCCAGAAAAGCTTTGTGGCGAAACTTCAAAAGCCCCCACATCGGAGACACAGCACCCAGCCCAAGTCACCCGGTAACTGTTTTAGCTGATCTTTTTAAATAATTTTTAAAGTTTTAAATTTGTACTCTGGTGTTTAATTTTCTGTGAATATTGCTAGTATTATGTACTGTTTACATTTTGTACAAGCGTCGCTTCTGTAAATGAGGGAAACCTCAGAAGCTTACGATTTTAAATAAAGGTTGAAATAAAAAATAAAATAATAAGTGACCTTTGACCTAATAGAACCTTGGAATTGGTAGGATTACATTCCAAAGTGACATCATGAAAGCAGGGCTGTATATAAAAGACCAACACAAGTCATTTATTTCAGACTGACCTCTTGTCTTTGCTTCCTTCCCATCAGATCATCCAGTAGGAGAAGGGTGACACAAAAAGCAGACCCGCAGAATACCCAACTCAAGGCACCCACTGAAGAGGCAGCAAACTGCACAAAAGGACCCATAGGAGTATCTACCATGGCCTCCCCAGACCTGCAGAAGACCCAACTCAAGGCACCCACTGAAGAGGCAGCAAACAGCACAAAAGGAACCATAGGAGTATCTACCATGGCCTCCCCACGTGTACGCTGTGAAAAGCGGTCGCCTCCACTTCGAAAACTTCAAACCCCAGAAAAGCTTTGTGGCAAAACTTCAAAAGCCCCCACATCGGAGACACAGCATCCAGCCCAAGTCACCCGGTAACTGTTTTAGCTGATCTTTTTTAATTATTTTTAAAAGTTTAAAATATTTACTCTGGTGTTTAATTTTCTGTGAATATTGCTTGTATTATGTACTGTTTATGTAACTGAGGGGTACAATTCCCTGACTGTATTGATAAGTATGGTATTATTAAACCACTACCGTCTATGTACTTTAAATACTGGCCACACAGTACATGATATAGATATGATGAACACTTTCCCACCTGATGAAACGAAGTCCACACAAATCTCGGTGACTCTGACTCCCACGAAGACCTTGTATCTGCATGAATCAGACTTGATCCATGTGAGTACTGTCGTGGAATCTGACCACAAGATTGTTCTGTGCACCGGAATGGTGAGTCAGGGGTTTGTGTCTATAGTGGAGCGAGTCTGTTTTGAAGCGCCAGACTAGTCCTAGTGTCATTTCTTGGGCTTCTCCTGGGATTGTCGCCATCCAGGTCTCGCTGCTGGCAGCCTTGTCCGCGGGGGAGAGGCTGCGCAATACGTGCGGGTCACTGCTGGCCCACTGCCTGAGATCAAAGCCGCCTTTGATCAGGGAGGCGCGTAGCTTGATTAGGAGAGCCTCGGCTTCTTCTTGAGTCGAAACGCTTTGTAAACAGTTGTCCACGTAGAAACTGTTCTTCACACTGTGTCGGACCTCTTCATCTGCTGCTGGGTCCTCTGCGACGTGTTTCTGTAGTGCAAATGTAGCACAGCACGGGCTGCATGTGGTTCCGAAGGGGAGGACTTCCCACTGGTAGATGGCTGGGTGCTCATCTCCGATCCTCTCTCTCCATAGGAACCGCAGCAGGGGCTTGTCCTCCTCCACTAGTCTCACCTGCAGGAACATCCCTTTGATATCCCCGCTGATAGCCACCTTGTCCTGGCGGAAGCGCAGTAGTACGCCTAGTAGAGAGGGGCCGAGTGTGGGGCCGGGCAAGAGCTCTTTATTCAGATTTTGGGATCCGATCTGGTAGCTGCAGTTAAACACAATGCGATCCTTGCCGTTGTGGTGGACCTTGTGGTGCGGCACGTACCATGATTCGGTCGTCTGATCGGCCTCTTTAATGTCAATCTTTGTCACGTGTCCCGCTGTGATTAGCTTCTCAATCTCAGCGCGGTACACACTCTCTTGAGCGGGGTCTTTGGCTAGGCGCCGCTCTGTGTTCAATAGATACCGCTCCGTGGCGTCTTTCTTTGCGTGAAAGGTGGGCATTCCCTCTCGCCTCAGGAGTGGAGTTGCGTATCTCATCACTCCGCCGACTGTGACTCTCTTTGTCCCTTGCTCGAGGAGGTTGATGGCGTAAATGTCTTCTTTAGAACGAATGTCTTTCTTTTCGTTCTTAAAGGGCATTGTCTCTAGTGTCCATAGCCTCTCGACATGCTGCAGGAGAGTGGTGTCTTCTTCTGTCGCTCTGGAGTGGAGGCAGCTAGTGGCTGCTGTTCGGTTGAGAGATTTAGCGAGGGGGCCTTGTAGTGTCCACCCTAGGCGGGTCTCGACTGCTGCAGGACAGCCTCGGGGTCCTGTATGGACCCGGTCAATCGGGACGATGAGGTCTGCATGGTCGGAGCCTATCAGCAGGGTCGGGGTGGCGCCGTCTATGAGCGGGATAGGTAGTTGACGCAGGTGCACATATTTATCCATCAGCTTGGCGATGGGGTAGGTGTACTGCGATAGTCCTATTTCTTGGCTGGTGAAAGCATTTGTAATCCTATACCGTCGCTCTGGCTGCCCGCTTGCTGCGATAGTGAAGGAGACATTCTCGCCCTTTATCGTCTTTAAATCTCTTCTTATTGTCCGAATCGTCATTTGGTTCTCGCTCCCCCGCAGTCCCAGCTGGGCCGCAGCGGACGCGAGCAGAAGGGTCTTCTCCGACCCGTCATCAAGGACGGCGTAAGTGTCCATGACTTTATCTTGGTAGCTCAATGTTACATGGACTACCTTTAAGAGCACTTGGGCGCCGCTGCTGCTGGCGGGGTCAATGTACATGACACTTGCCTTGGTGCTGCTCGATGGTGCAGGTGCAGGCCTTCTTCTGTTACTGTCGTGTAGTACATCTAGATGGGCTCTGTCACACCGACTGCACCTCTTCTTTAGGCGGCATTCGGCTGCCATGTGACTGCGCGCACATCGGTAACAGCGCCTGTTGGACTTTATCCATTGACTCACTTCTTCTGCATTCATCTTTGTGAACAGGTCACATTGTGACAGCCAGTGTTCCTTCTCGCAGTAGGGGCACACCATCTTCCACTTCTCTTTTCTCGAGGGGGTACTGTGGTTCTTACTGCTCGGTACTGATTCTGATTGGTGCATGACAGTCACCGATCTTCTTCCATCGTTTATTCTCCTGGGTCCCTCTCTGGAGCGTGGCGTGCTCCGCACGAACGTATCCAGTCGTAAGCTGCTGACTTCTCTCGCCAGGAAGTCGGCTAGATCGAGGAGGGATGGTTCGGGACCGTTAGGATCACGGTGGTCTCTCTGCCGCCTGAAGCGCTCTTGTCTGGCGGGTGGCAGCTTCTCTAAAATCCTCTCGACGTTAGAGTTGGCGTATAGCTCGTGCATGCCCTTTTCCCGTTGCGCTCCCAGCATCCCTACCAGGGACTGCACTTTTATAGACAGGTCGTCTAGTGAGCGATTGTCTGTTGCTGGGGGTAGGCGATCAATATGCCTTATCTCTTGGATTACGTAATCCCATATACGTCCATATCTCTGGTCCAGCGCTGCTAGAGCCGCGGTGTATGGGGTCGTAGAGGTGGCATAGGCTAGTGCTATATTGTGCGCTCGCGGTACTTTCAGGTGCTTCAGTAATATTGCATACTTGTGGCGTTCATCGGCGACATCCACCATCATTGTCTTTAAGCACATCCGGAGCTCCGTGTACTGTGCTCGATTCTCATAGGTGAAGTCTGGAAACGTCGGCGTGACAATGTATGACGCCGTGGATGGCTGATACATCGGCGAGCGTTGGGGGAGAGACCTCCTAGGCGAGTCTCCTCTTGCGCCTCTCTGTGGGCTGGTACCGGCAGGTCCAGGTGCTATTCCTCGGGGCTGGTCGTGCGTCGTGCTCACCCGTGAATAGAGTCGGGGGTCTGTAGCGCAGCGCCGCGGGGGTATAGCCTGGGCTGTACTGGACCTCCTGGTCCGGTGGAGTACTGTGCTGTCGTCGGGCTTGGTTCTCCTCCTCTCCCTCTTCTTCTTCTATCAGGTCCTCTAGATCCTGTAGTCGTTTATTTAGCTTCTCCGCAGTGTATGCCGCTCCTCCCTTGTAGCTGGGTCTCGCTTGGACCGGTCTGGGAAGGGGGTCTGCGGGGGGTATAGGCTTGGTCTGTTGGTCAAGTTCAGGGTCGCTTGCTCGGTTAGGAGACGCTGCCCTTGACTGTTGTCTCGACGAGTTCCTTGAACCCCTGGCGGAGGGAGAGGGTGTTGCCTTGAGGATCAGCTGCTCCATTAGCTGCGCTTGTAGTCTGTCGCGCTCGGCTTCGCGCTTGGTGAGATCTGCTTCTCTTTGGGCACCGGCAGCGGCGCGCTGGGCGTCGGCCCGGTCTCTTGCCATATTCTCTTCCGTCTGAAGGCGTCTCATCTCCAGGCGTATGCGCTCTTCCTCGCTCCGTTGCTGTGTCTGGAGTCGATCGCGTTCACCCTGAAGTCCATCGCGTTCACCCTGAAGTCGATCGCGTTCGGTAGAGGCTGTCAGGCTGGCGAGGAACGCCTGTGATAGCATCCTCTCCGCTTCGCTGGGGGAAGACGGTTGTAGAGGTGAGCCGCTCCTGGCTGTACTCGTTGGGGAGTCCTGGAGCTCTATTTCCTCGGCGCTCTCCTCCTCTTCTTCCGTGCAGAGTTCTCTCTCTGTAGGGTTGTCTTCCTCCCGGGGCTGGTCGGGGACTACTTCTTCGGTATTGGCGGGGGGTAAAGGCATGTCAGCTCCCTCCTGGTCCCCACCGTGAGCTTGGTCAGTTACATTAGAACCCACTAGGGCCTCTGTGGTCGGGGTAACCTGGTCGTTAAGGGCAGACATAATTTTACTTTCTACTTTTACCGCGTTTACCGTTTGTCGAAGGCTAGGTAGTTGACTGACAGCGTAATCCTCTAAGTACTGAGGTGTCTGCCGTCTGCGCCGCGGGCGTTCTACGTTAGGAGGACCGTTTCGTGGAGTGTTCATCATAGGCCATTTCAATATTAATAACACTATATTAATATTACACTAGTTACCCTCCGGCTCGAAGGACCAATTGTAACTGAGGGGTACAATTCCCTGACTGTATTGATAAGTATGGTATTATTAAACCACTACCGTCTATGTACTTTAAATACTGGCCACACAGTACATGATATAGATATGATGAACACTTTCCCACCTGATGAAACGAAGTCCACACAAATGTATAAATCGAATATTTTATATAGCAAAGGGTATATACAACGTTCACTTAATGACATTTATGATTTGAATGCACTTGTAAGGCAAATGAGTATTCGTAGGCAAATCAACATTGAATGTCCAATCTCTGGTTACGCAGGGAGCAAGTATACAACCTGGTTCTTTAGGGAACTATAGCGATGGTACTTAAATGATTATAGCTGGATACACTAAAGGGGGGTCCCGCTGGTTGTAAGTCAGTAGGGGGGGGGGGGGGGGTTAGGAGAGCCGCTGGCGATATCCCATCTGGCCGACGATTTCTTGGGAGAATTCAGAGTGCTGAACACGGTGCCCACAGAACCTCGGTCCGCAGATGAATACAGCTGGGCCCTCTTGTAGACGGTCGCTGCCGGTCCACAACGAAGAGACGTGAGGCGACCTCACTCGGGGTAGAGCGCCGTCTCACCTGGACTCCTCTCGGGGGGGTAGTTCCAACACTCAGCAGTGTTGGCCGTTATCCATGGCATAATCAAAGCACCCAAAGCACGTAGATAATCCAAGCCGTGTAGGGCTCGCCGTCGTCCGGGTAAAGTAATCCAATGTACAGGTCCACTCGTCCTGACCCAGAGCTCCTCGGATGCAAGCACCACACGTGGTCTGCCCAGCCTGGTTAAGACTCTAGATAACGCCAGGAACGATGGGGGTACTGCTCACTTTATAACTCTAACCGAACGATGCACCATACATAATAGACTATTATTAACTTAATAGAAATACGTCCAACTTGACGGTATAGTGCCAAACTATGACAATTCAACTATTAATCCACACGATGTCTCAATGCCTATTCTGAGGCCAAGTAGGCCATACTGCACCACACGTGGGTTGTGGGTGAGGCTTCACGTCTGTTACTAGGTTGGAGGGTAAAGGACTAATGGACTAAAAGAAAGTTCTACTTTACTTGCGCCATATATATATGCGCTGTGAACAAATAGTACCATTCGTATTTCGCCAGACGTATTCCTACGCGGAACCGGGCTTGTAACGACATGTTCATCGGCACGATTGAACTTGAACCAAGGGGCTTGGCTGCTGGCGCCAGGTTCTTGTCCAATGGTAGAATGAAACTATTATGGGCTGTTAGTAGACTAAAGGGATATTCAGTGTATATGTACAAGGAATATACAGGGGATATCAAACGATATACAAATACTATTAAATATATATCCATAAATAAATATATATATTCGGTTTAATCTGATCCTTCACAACAGTTTACATTTTGTACAATCGTCGTTTCTGTAAATGAGGGAAACATCAGAAGCTTACGATTTTAAATAAAGGTTGAAATTAAAATGTTTTAATAAAATAATAAGTGACTTTTGACCTAATATAACTTTAGAACCTTGGAACTGGTAGGATTCCATTCCAAAGTGACATCATGAAAGCAGGGCTGTATATAAAAGACCAACACAAGTCATTTATTTCAGTCTGACCTCTTGTGTTAGCTTCTTTCCCATCAGATCATCCAGTAAGAGAAGGGTGACCCAAAAAGCAGACCCGCAGAAGACCCAACTCAAGGCACCCACTGAAGAGGCAGCAAACAGCACAAAAGGAACCATAGGAGTATCTACCATGGCCTCCCCGCGTGTACGCTTTGAAAAGCGGTTGCCTCCACTTCGAAAACTTCAAACCGCAGAAAAGCTTTGTGGCGAAACTTCAAAAGCCCCCACATCAGAGACACAGCACCCAGCCCAAGGCACCCGGTAACTGTTTTAGCTGATCTTTTAAAATTATTTTTAAAAGTTACTTTGGTGTTTAATTTTCTGTGAATATTGCTTGTATTATGTACTGTTTACATTTAGTACAATTGTCATTTCTGTAAATGAGGAAAACCTCAGAAGCTTATGATTTTAAATAAAGGTTGAAATTAAATATTAAAAATAAAATAATAAAACAAATCTCTTACATCAGTGACCTTTGACCTAATAGAACTGGTAGGATTCCATTCCAAAGTGACATCATGAAAGCAGGGCTGTATATAAAAGACCAACACAAGTCATTTATTTCAGACTGACGTCTTGTGTTTGCTTCTTTCCCATCAGATCATCCAGTAAGAGAAGGGTGACCCAAAAAGCAGACCCGCAGAAGACCCAACTCAAGGCACCCACTGAAGAGGCAGCAAACAGAAAAAAAGGAACCATAGGAGTATCTACCATGGCGTCCCCACGTGTACGCTGTGAAAAGCGGTTGCCTCCACTTCAAACATTTCAAACCCCAGAAAAGCTTAGGAGTATCTACCATGGCCATGTAGCATGGCCTCCCCAGACCTGCAGAAGACCCAACTCAAGGCAATCAATCAATCAATCAATCAAATTTATTTATATACCACGTTTAAACATAACGCTTGTCGACCAAAGTGCTTCACATAGCTAAGCTAAGAACAAAGAAAAGTATAAAATAAACAAAACAAAAAACAAAGAAAATCAACGGATAGACAAAGGAAAAACAGAACAACACGTCAACAAGTAAGGCCAGAGTCAAAGAGAGTCAGGGAAGGCCAGGCGATATAGGTGGGTTTTGAGTTTTGATTTAAAAGACTCGATGGAGGGGGCAGATTTAATGGACATGGGGATGCTGTTCCGGAGGTCTGGGGCTGCAACCGTAAAATCATGTGGCCCCCTAGACTTGAAGTTAGACCTACGGGTGGTTAGGAGACCCTTATCAGCCGATCTGAGGGCCCTGGCGTTGGTATAGGGAGTGAGGAGGTCTGCTACGTAAGCAGGGGCCTTACCATTTAGGGCTTTGTAGACCAATAAAAGGACCTTGAAGTCTATTCTAAAGCGCACCAGGAGCCAGTGGAGGGAGGCAAGTATAGGGGTGATGTGAGCTCTCTTCCGGGTACCTGTGAGCAGTCTAGCGGCAGCGTTTTGGGTAGAGCTGGGCCGTTAACGGCGTTAACGGGCTGCGTTAACGCTATACTAGTATCGCGCGGTAATATAATTAACGCATTAATCTAAAAAAAAGGGTAGGTTCGCTGAGCACAGATGCTCTTTTTCAGGAACGCCCTGCTTCACATTCACACAGTTCCATTCACACCTGGGAGCTGCCCAGTACAACCACAGTTGACACCTTTGGCCACTGAGCAACTCCACTGGAGCAGTTGATTCAAGCCATGTCACATAGTTCAAGTTTGAAATGATTCTTTCTGTTTTGCTCCTGAGAGTGTGCTAGATACTGTACTGTACTGGTAATATTATTTATTTGTGTTAACTTCTGAATAAAACAACTTATTAAACACAAGTACATCTTATTGAACATTATTTTGATATTTCATTACCAATTATCATTAGCAAAACAGCTTTTTCAAACAGTCTGTAATGCATTTTGGAAACAGGAGATGGGCTCATGGTGTAATGGGCCACCTGGCCTGAGAAACATAAGGAGGAAAGAAAAAGTAAGGACTTACTTCTGGTCATTATTTGGGTAGAACACGCATGTTTTGAATGCCTTCGGCAGGTTTTTTTTTTTTTTTTTAGACATTTTAATCTAGATTAATCTAGATTAAATCCAGGATTGCAGATAGATTAATCTAGATTAAAAAAATGTATCTATGCCCACCTCTAGTTTTGGGGGAGTTGTAGACAGGCTATGGTGGATTTATTTAGCCCCAGGTACAGGGAGTTACAGTAGTCTAATCTTGAGGATATGAAAGCGTGAATTACTCTTTCCAGGGCCCCGTTCCCCGTACCTGGATAACTGAGTTAGCCGGATAACTTTCGGGTAATTCTGACTTAAGCCGGACTTTCCGATTCCCCGTACCTGGATTTTCCAAATCACCATGACAACAGATCCAAAAGTTTGAGCCTGGTCGAAAGCAGAGTTTAAGTTCAAGTTAGCCTGAACCATCGCCACGCCCCCGCAAAAAAGTGACAGCCCGTTTCCTGAAATTATTCCCACAGTCTACGATCTGCATTATACCATTCTGAATTACGTTTTTGTGCTCCATTCTTCCAGAGGGGGCTTTTGAAATGTAAAATAGACCCAAAATGCTGATACTAAATTCACTTTGTCCTAAATAATGCACGTTATATATACCGTGGCGCTCGCTCGGTGCGATGTACACATTATGACGTGGTTATTTTAATTGTAACTGGGATTAAGATGTCTGATGAGATGCGCTGTTTGACGGATTTGAGAAATTGAATGAGCCGTTGACGTCACATTAATGAATGAGGATAAAGAAATAAAACTTAATTCAAAATAAAGAATATTCTAAACACGGGTCTCTCGTTCATTAATGTATAAACAATGAATTTATCCCATCTGGCACAGTGGCGCAGCGGTAGTGCTCAAGCCTGCCAACCCAGCGACCGGTGTTCGAAACCCCGTGTTTCCAATATAAATTTTTTGAATATAATATTAATGATTATACGCCAAAGTAGCCTGGTTTTAAGTTAAAATATTATAAATCTACATGCATTGAGGATGTCATTCTTTATATAGCTCTCAACGTGCACCAAATTGAATTATTCCTATATTGCAAAAAGAAGGAAAAGACTAGGGTTTCGAACCCCGGTCGTTTGCGTGAAAGTCAAAAGAACAACCCGTTAGACCACAGTGGAGATAAGTTAAAGATCTACTATACATCAATCAATGGGTAAGAGAGCCGTATCGTAATTCTGTATAACAGTTTAACTAATTATTTTCGCTAGCAAGATCTCATTTGATTATTCAATCCAGCAGGCAAGTTTAAAGAAATATAATCTGATTGATTGAGGTAATGAGGGACTTAAAATTAGCCTATAGATAACGCATTTAACTTGTCGGCGAGGCGATTGAGCCGTATTGCAATCTGTCAATAAAGTTTTAAATCAATTAATCAATCAATGCCGTTAGAGAATCAGGATCTCTGCCATCGATACGTGCTGGCTTTTCACCTGAAGCGGCCGCGCGCACTTAGCCTGGGTCTCAAGTCTGAATCGAGTTAACGAGACTGAATCCACCTTCGAGGAACAGGAAAATCCCGGCTTCAAACATCGGGTTAACTGAATCTGGATAATGACATCTTGATCGACTTAGTTGAACCAGGTACGAGAAACAGGGCCCAGGTTTGCGGGGGAGAGAATGGCCTTGATCCTGGCTATGGACCGGAGCTGGAAAAAGCACCCCTTCACCACAGAGTTTACCTGCCTATTGAAGGAAAACTCGATCTGGGTCAAAGAGCACGCCCAGGTTTTTAACAAAGGGCTTGACTAGGGGAGACAGGTTACCCAGGCTGCTGGCAATGACACTGGTTTGGTTCGGAGGGCCGAAAAGGAGGATTTCACACTTTGACTGATTGAGCTGTAGAAAATGTTGTGCCATCCAGCATTTGATGTCGTCTAGGCAGGAACGAAGACTGTCGAGAGGCAACGCACTGAAGAGGCAGCAAACAGCACAAAAGGAACCACAGCCTCCCTGTCATGGTGTGGAATAATATATTGAGCCCCCAACTTTGATGTAAAGACACCCCCCTCCCTTCTCCTTTGTCCCCTATCCTGTGTCCCCCCCCCACTCACTTGACCTATCAAATGGGGCCCCCCCCTATCCATTTTCACTATATAGGGCTCCTCCCGACAGCATTCAGTCTTCTCTACCTGAGCGATTTCAGCTGATCACCTGGGCGGAAGCCTCAGCCATTTTCTCTAAACTACCACGTGTATATTTCTATCTGCCTGGCTAATAAACCTTATTAACTGGATCTCGGTTGACTGAGTACGTTCTTCATGATATCCACGATATCCCACAATTGGCGTCTACGAACTTGTGACAGACTCTTTGCGTCCTGGCCTGCTGTGGTGTTTCATCTTTACAGAGAAAAGTGAGTATATAGATGGTCGACCAAATGTATGGCAAGGAATTAAAACCTTCCCGCTTTTCTCTGCCAGGTGAATATTACGGTATGTTGTTAATATTGAGATCATGGCTCAGTGAGGGTAATGTGCATTAATATATCTGATTTATATTGTAAACCGTTAAGGGGGAACACGTGTACCCCGGTCTTCCTCAGGTGTGAAGGAAAGATTTGCTGGGTTAATGGTACCTGTTCCCAGACTGAGTGTTATAGACACTAGCTAAAATATGTACTGGGTCAAAGTGTGCTATACAACAATTCTCTCAGATCTTTATCATTGTGCAACTTGGAACAGGACTGAAGAGATAGATAGACTAACTTATATCTGACGTTATAACCGAACTAACTAATTAACGTTAACTGACGCTGGAAATCTGTCCAAAAACGAGACAGAGAGACAGTGAGACAGATAATAGAACATTCTAGAACATTTGTGTATATTCAACAATTCGCTCAGATCTTTCTCATTGTGCATCTTGGAACAGGACTGAAGAGATAGATAGACTAACTTATATCTGACGTTATAACCGAACTAACTAATTAACGTTAACTAACGCTGGAAAAACTCATTCAACAAATAACACACGCTCTCCAGCCCATTGCCAGGGAAACGTTGCTGCGTGTGTCAACAACGCCGGGTGATCTGATCTAACGTTACCGAACTAACTAACGCTGGGAAAACACATTCAACAAGTAACGATGGAGGGGTCGGGCATGAGGTGATCGACTTCTCAGCTCTGGATGAAGAGTCCAGGGATTTCCTGGGAGAGGAAACTACGACACTGCACCCCAACTCCCCCGACTGTCCCAGTTGCCTTCACCTCAACCAGACCATCATAGAGCTGAAAAGCAGAATCTCCACCCTCCACTCTATTCACCAGACTGAGCAACTCCTGGACATACTGCTTCCTGACTCACCTGCCACCAAACTGCCTCTCACCACCTACTCCACTGCTACAGCTCCAGATCCCTCCGGCCCCTGGCCTGGTTCTGACCACAGTCTTCGCCCACAGCCATCATGCTCCACCCCACTGTCATCAGACCCCTGGACTGTTGTCGAGCGCAACGACAGGAAACGGTGCAGGACCTCAGCCCTCACCCCCCATTTGCTGCCACCCATACACACAGAAAACAGGTACTCAGCTCTGAGCACCATGGTCACCCCCCGGGCCTCTCCTGCACGTAAGCGGATCAGGAGTGTCATACGATGCCTCATCCCACCATCTACCAATCCAACAGACCACCCACATGCACACCCAAGCCCTGTCACCCGACGCCCAGGTTCTGTTAATTTCACCCCTTGTCCCTCTCAGCTTCCGCGGCCTTCCACTGAGCGGTTCAGAGAATGTGCGTGAGTGAAGCAGCTGTCCTTGTGCCCCAACAAGCACAGTCCAGACCAGCCCTCCTCCCCACTTCTGCTATTCCATCACTCTTGTCACTAAACTTAGAGCAGCCACTCCATAGAACCAGAGTGGTTGCGGAGGTTGGAGCAGCATTCCCATTGGCCTGGCCACCGCAGCGCAGAGCGGATCGCCTCCCCTCCTCCCAGCATTCCCACCCCCGCCCATCACGTCAAACCCAGAGGCCACACCAGCCAGAGATCTGTCGAGCGGCCGCATCCAGGCCCGACAAGCCCACCACCAGCCCCCCACCTCCTCCTCCCTCTGTGCTTGTTATTGCATCCTCCATTGTGCGCCATGTCACTGTTCCCAAGGGTGAAACCTGCTCCTTCTCTGGTGATACGGTCCTGGATATCAAGCCTGCATCACCAACCTCATCGAAGACCGTCCACAGATCTCCTCCGTCATCATACACATTGGGGCCAATGACATCAGGCACAAACAGTCAGAGGTGCTCGAAGAAAGCTATAACAATCTCATCACCACCACGGATGCAACTGGTAAAACACTCATCGTCTCCGGCCCCTTTCCATCTCCGAGATACACAGACATGATCTTCAGTCGTGTAAGGAGCCTCCACATCTGGCTTAAGGCATACTGCATCTCCAAACACATCACCTACATTGACAACTTCCTGGCCTTCTGGACGAATAGAAATATCTTTGCGAAAGACGGTCTCCACCTTAACTGGGCTGGTGCTCCTCTGCTCTCCCTCTCCATGGAGCTCACCCTGAAATCTCTTTCCTGGTGCCCATGTCCTTGGATCAGAAAGAGAAAGGTATGATGTAAGGTTAGTCCGACCGTCACTGACTCAATCCGACAACGCAGCCCACCTCTACTCATGTCTCGGACTACACCAACTCCCCCCTCTCCCATCACAATACCCAGACAGTCTGACCCAGGACCAGAAACAAGAAAGAAGAGTAGCACACCTCTTCACCTCTCCTCCTCCAATTCCCCAACCAACCCCTGCATTGGCTCCCTCCATTTGTGCTTCTGTTTTTCCTATCAATGTTGTTCCTATCACTAACTCACGTCTCCGATTATACTCCAGAACCCCTCCAGCTATGTTTGCCCACCATCGTAGCATCTTAACACGACAGAGATACATTCACCGCGGATCTGGACAAAATCTTGAACACACACAGTACAGTAACAAAATAATCCGTTCCTTCTGGTCCACTGAATCATGCCCCCCACGCAATGCCCGTGCTGTCAATCACAGTGTATTATCCCCTCTGCTTAAAACAGCCACATACACACCACTCAACTGCTTGAAATTATGTCTCTTCAACATGAGATCACTCACTAATAAGGCCCTGCTGGTCTCTGATTTTATTGCTGACAGAAAGCTAGATTTTTTTATGCCTCACTGAGACCTGGCAACTGCCTAATGATTTCTCCCAGCTCAATGCAGCCGTACCTCCAGGCTATGCCTATATTAGTCAACCCCATGGCACTGGAAGGGGGGGGGGGGCTTGCTGTGCTGTACCGTGATAACATTAAAGTCACTGCTGTCACTGTCCCCCACCACTCCTCTTTTGAATGTTTAGACGTAAAACTCACAGGCCCCAAACCCACTATCATTGTTACCATCTACAGACCACCAAAGCCCTCAGCTGTTTTTCTCACTGAATTCTCATCACTGTTAACATCTGTCTGTGCAATGTCCACAACTGTTATTCTCGTGGGCGACTTTAACATCCACATTGATTTGGAAGTTTTGAACCATGGGAATTGTAGTATTTTTTATGCCATTTTGTGGAGGGCATCTATAGCTGCCGATCAGCGTTGGAATTTTTCCGAACTACACTTCCTGGCAGATTCTATGGGGATTCAAAGTTCAGCGTTCTGAATGAATTATATCAATAACTGTTATTATTCGGGATAATAAGACACAAAAGGTAACGTTTTTGACAAATATTGAAACATAGTTAGTTTCTCCTCCCTATTGTTAGCATGTAGTAACAATTAGATCTGAAATTAGTTTCAAAATGGTTGCACTGTGGTGAAAATAAAAAAGTACAGTAAATTACAGTAGATCATTATCTGTTCTTATGCACGCCTGGTGATACTAAATCCAAATTGAACTCAGGCATTTGAAAGATAATATATATATATATAAATATATATATATATAAATGTGAGAATTGGCTATAATAAGGTAATTTATAAGCCCCCTATTCTATATTCTATAATAATATTTCAAATTGCATTGGTCCGGATGGGAGAATTCAGTACTCTACAGAACCTTCTGTTTAATCATCTTCCCTTTATTAATTTCCTTAGATTTTTTGTACACATGAGCTCAAGAAGGTACTGAACGAGATCCAGACTGGTGGACAAGCTGATCGAGCTGGGTCTGAGCTCCGCTCTGAGCGCCTGGATACTGGACTTTCTGAGCGAAAGGCCCCAGGCGGTCAGGGTGGGGGGTCAGACCTCCAACACCATCACCCTGAGCATCGGGTCCCCACAGGGCTGTGTTCTGAGCCCCCTGCTGTACTCACTATACATATACAACTGTGTGGCCAAGTTCAGCTCCAACTCCATAGTGAAGTTTGCGGACGACACAGTGGTGGTGGGGCTGATTTCGGACAACGACGAGAAGGCCTACCGGTGCCAGGACAACAGCCTGCTCCTGAACATTGGTAAAACCAAGGAGCTGATCGTGGATTATAGGAGAGGACAGCAGGAGACACACACACCACTGAGGATAAACGGGGCTACCGTGGACAGGGTGAGCAGCTTTAAGTACCTGGGGGTCCACATCTCAGAGGATCTGACATGGACAACACACATAGACTCAGTCGTAAAAAAGGCGAAGCAGCGCCTCTACCATCTGACACAGGGAAGTTCAGAGTATCTGGGAAGATACTCCAGTCCTTCTACTCCGGAGCTGTAGAGAGCATCTTTACTGGAAACATCACTGCCTGGTATGGAAACAGCACGGCACAGGACAAGAAGGCCCTACAGAGAGTGGTGCGCTCAGCCGAGCGTACCACGGGTATTGCACTACCACCCCTGCAGGTTCTATACAACAAGAGGTGCAAATCCAGAGCCTGCAGTAATGAAAGACCCTCACCACCCCAACAACAGCCTGTTCATGCTGCTGAGGTCAGGCAGACGCCTGCGAACACCAGCTACTAGGACAGAGATACCTCGGCTCAGCTTCTTCCCCCAGGCCATCAGAGCCTTGAACACTGAACTCTCCACACACAAGCACACATGAGCACACACACGACACACACACTGTACACGCTCACACACTAGCAGCCACTTTAACATGAGCAAGCACACACGCATGCTGCACACGCCCACACTTATGGCCACTAAGGAAAGGTCACTTTAAGAATAGTATAGTATAACTGAGATTGTATAATATAGCATGTACAGAAAGACCCAGTGCCTCGTCCGTAGCTAACAGTGTATTGCACTACCACAGGACCTAGCATGTCCTACCATGCTCTGTAAATAACTTATGTACATATACCGATATGCCCTACTCTGTTTACTTGTTTTATTGCACAATGTCGTTCTATTGGATTATATTATATGTTATTACTATTGTATTATGCACATTGTTGCGGGCAAGACCACCCACATGTCATTGTATACTCGTATGCCGTGACAAATAAAACTCTTGACTTGACATGAATTAACCCTAAATGATTTTCCTCTTTAGCAGAAAGGTGTTGAATCATTTATATAAGAAGTTATCTAAGGCAGGTTTTTATCATCCTCAGATCATATTGGTGAGAGAAAACACACACATGCATCTCTCCAAGATGGCCGACATGTGTGGTTTTAGTGTCAAGTAGTGTTGGAACAATCTATCAAAAATCTAGACAATCCTCAGTATTTCTTTGAACCAATTTTCATCAGTGGTGTATAAGTGGATTTTTATAAACTTGCAAAGGAACAGTTTTGATTTTTAATTCAAATCAGGGACTGCATTTGGATTGAGCCTAAACTCCCGTTTCCATCTGAGTGAGGCCTAGCAGCAGCCAGGCACCATACACCCGGGGACGGCCATTTTGTATTTTCACCCTGAATTTTTGTGGACAAAAACCTAATTTGTATACCCATTTTCAGTGGAATTTTTTTTAAACTTTGGACCTGTGCTACATAGGACTTTGGGCTGTGGAGCCGTTGTGTTTTCCAGCTCCTGCCTCTCGTCTGGAGCTTGGAAACAGGCATCTGGCAACAAGTAAACAGACATCGGTGACACAAACAAGGCAACATGGCGGGCCCAGCCAAAGAGGAGACATGGAGTGTGGTGGCTGGGTGCAACTTGACAAATGAAGCAATCCTCCCTGTCTTCATTATGGAGAGGGAAATCACGAGATGAGTCCATCAAGAAACCAGTGAAAGGAGAGATCTACCACTGCCTGATACAGGAGGTCCACCCAACTCATCTCAGGTCAGTGCAAAGAGTTGGAGCACTCTGGCATATCTACCTGCGTGATAAAGAAGCAAGAGCCAAACTCCTTATGAGAGGAATCGTGGTTCGTGGAATACATATTGACCTGAAAGATGACAACCCTTTTAGCCTTAAATCATGTATGGCTAATCAGAATGCAGTTCAGATCAACATAAAGAGCTACCTGAATCTGCTGATGATAGCATTGTGACTGAGTTTTTGAGTCAAAGAGGGTGTAAGATGGTGGGCAATGTCATGAAACGAATGATTCGATACAACAACCAGCTGGCAAACTGTTCCAATGGAGACCGGATGGTCTACATCAGGGGTCGGCAATTAGGTCTGGCCACGCGCCAAATGTTCCCCAAGCCATTGAATGGCAGGCCAGCACCAAAAACAATGGCTAATTTAATATAATGATAGTGAAAAATGCAGCACCGCGGCGGGTGCATACACATAATAATAATAATAATAATAATAATAATAATAATAATTATAATAATAATAATAATAATAATAATAATAATAATAATAATAATAATAATAATAATAATAATAATAATAATAATAACTTTTCATACAGAGGTTGCAGTTCAAATGCTTCACAACAGTAAAAAATACAGGCATAAGCGAGCATGATGCACTCGCAAATAGGGGCCCCTGATGTAAACAAGACAAACGTTTTTCTCTGGTCTGCATCCCCTTAACGAGTGTATTGAGCCGTACTGTATTGTACCCATTCTGCGATCTGTTAAATAAAGTTTTCATTCATTCATGAACAGCAGATCAGCTGTTGCAGATCACTGCGGCAGGTGCATAAGTAACACATGAACAGCAGGTCAGAATGCATGAAAACACGACTCACCATAACTGCCCTGGGCTTGTTCAGTCCTCCAAAATCCCTGCTAATGTTTGAAACATGTCAAATATCCACTCGCCGCCCTCCAATTCCAGATTGGCGTTGAATGCAGCTACTTTATCTGCCAACTTGAACACAGTTGTCATCATTGCCTCGAGTCGTTTGCTATCTTGTCGCCACATATTATGCAGAGAGGACGTCGGCACGCAAGAATCACCGACCTGTTGTGATAAACCCGTATTTTAAGTATGACTCCTGTTTATTAAAAGAAGCTTTATGTGTCTTGGAGGTCATAGGCTCCTCAGTTGGTATTTCCCCGTTGCAAAGAAGCTATCCAAAGACGTTTGTTTTGTTTTTTTTAACACATTTTGCTCGCTCGCATCTCGAACGCGGAAGTGAAAGTGCGTTAGGGAAAATATACATGCGGCCCGGTGGGACTATTCCATTGGTTCTCCCAGTCCACGTGACCATTTCTAGCATTTCAATTGGCTATAGTGACAGACATGGATATGATGAATAGATAGATACAGCTTCACAAAGACACTCTGGCGTCACGAGTGAATATTTCCCGCGAGTAAAATAAATATCATATTCTCAAAATAAATTGACGGGCCAGAAATTATTGCCGGCGGGCCAATGTCGGCCTGCGGGCCGCCTATTTCCGACCCCTGGTCTACATAGAAGCCATGCCCTCCAAGAAAATTCCTCGGTCTGTGAAGATGGGTACACACTGGGTTAAGGTCTTCTACTATGGACAGATAAACATACAACAGCATGGCAAGCCGACTGTGAACGTAACCCAAAATACAGTCCAGCCACTGAAGAGTCGATTAGAGTCATTGAGGAGACCTACAACAAGTATGTGGAAAAACCTCCCCCCTCTGAAGATGTGACAGAGCCAATCGAGAGTGAGGAAGGGGAGTCTGAGATGGAGGAGGTGAAGGAGATGGAGGAGGTGACTGCATATCAAACCATGGAGGGGAAAGGAGATGAGGTCCCCACTGTAGCTACAAATGTGACCAAGAAGAAAAACAAACCGAAGAATAAGAAAAAGAAGGAGACCAAGAGAGCAATGAAAGGACATGAAGAGAGTCAGGACAAAACTGTCAAAGAGAATGAAGTAACAATTTATGTTCATAGGGCCATTGATTTAAGATTAAATTAAAACTAGCTAGATAAATAATATTAATATGTGGACTTTAGACACATTTGTCTCCAGCCTAAGAAAGACATACTATGTTGTTAACTTGCCACACCCCATGGGCTGGAGGACACAATCCCCCAGACTGACCTAATCAGTCACACACTAATTTCATGTGACACACACACACACATACACACACACAGAAACCCAGGGTGGGGCCCTGACCCACCCCTGATCACAAGAGCATTGTTGTTAAAAACCTGCTTATCAAAGAAACCTTTGTAATACGTGTGATTTGGAGCAGCTCATTTTTGAAGAGGGGTCAACAATTTAGATAAAAACCCTGTTTGACCATTGTAAGGGACTCAGTCTAGTCGAGGCTGGGTCATGGATGGATGTCTTGTTACTATGCTGTGGAAACCATGCTTGTATGCTGCATTAAATCACCTTCTTCACCAACTGAGCCATTGCCTCTGAAAACCATCTCCAGTCTGAATTCTTCTTGAAACCATGCAGTGCCCACTCTCATCAAATGATACTTCAAATGGTTCCGAAAATCCAGGGACGCAAAAAGCAGATCCTGGTTAACTTTTTTCTTCACAAATTTGAGAGGGTAAGTGCAGAAATTATGTTAAACAGGAGATGTTGGCGTGATTCAGGGAATCAGAAAATGGAGGAAATGCGCTGATTTCAAGAAAGAAAAAACCAGAGGAAAAAGGTTGCTGTATTTTAAAGCACACAGAATGAGTTGAAAAAGGACAGTAAAAGTCTATCTTTAAAGTTATCTCGTTTTAGGCGTTTGGCCAAAATAGTAAAGCAAATAGTATATATTAGGTTAATTGCAATTGGAGTGGGCCGCAGATGTGCAATGTTAAAAAATAAAACAAAGTCTAAATAATTATAATTGGAGTGGGCCGCAGATGTGCAATGTTAAGAAATAAAACAAAGTAAATAATTACAATTGGCGTGTCAGCCGTATGACTAGTATACGAAGTTAATATAGATATTACTATGAAAACAAGGGAAATAACATTGCAATTCGCATGTAATGTGTAGTCTACTGAACTTAGGAAGTGGATTTTTAGCGATTTGGAAAATACAGTCATCCTAGGGTGGATTGAGAAATTACGTTAAATACATGCATAAGCCTGGTAGCTCCGGTAATGTATGTAGTCAAATGTTTAGGGAAATTGGATAGGTTAATTGCAATTGGAGTGGGCCGCAGATGTTCGATGTTAAAAAATAAAACAAAGTCTAAATAAATTGGAGTGGGCCGCAGATGTGCAATGTTAAAAAATTAAAATACTATGATGAATGAAAAATCACATTACAGGGCGAAGGAGAATGAGAAGATAATTGAGATCCGGATATTGTTATACTTGTTGGCCAGGAAAAGACGTTTTCTTGGGTCGATAAGAAGGTGAAATGCACTTAATAAATTAAATCCTTTTTAATAAGGTGGCGATATTAAATAACTAATGTGTTATGTGTAAGAGCTACTTCCGGTATCGCGGACAACGGAGAATGTGTTTGAATTACGACACTTATCATTGGCTATGTGCCAATGATGACTGGTAGTAAACGTGAATTCTTGCACATGCACAAAATGAGTGGATGACGTCAGCACCGCCAGTTCCCACGGGAGAATAGGTTTCATTGACAAAAATGACTAGTAGCGTTGACGTGCTGTATCAACGTAGCAGAGAAGGAAAATATGTTTGGATAATGTTGGACGAATGTTTTGTATGTATAAACCTGTGGGGGGGAACTAAAGTATGATTTGAGCAATATGCTTACAAATGGAGTTGCTTCTGGGTGGAACATCCGGGGTTTACAGTGAATGGAGCAGTTGACTTTGAGCGTTTGCACAGAATTAATGAAGAAACGAATGAAGTATGTGAAGAATGATTGTTTATATTTAAAATGCACGGTTTTCGCGTACAATATACTAGTTATTTTCATTGATAAAACGCTAAACTTCCAGTTCACTTCCGGGGTGGGCGGGAGATGTGTAGTTGAGGAGAGTATGTGTTTTTGATGGCATATCATTACTATATGAATGAAAGAAAGAAACTAATACGGTTAATTTGTCTTGGAATGTCACTAAGACCAAGGCTGATTCAAATAGCATTACTCAATTGAATATATGTTTGAAAAACAATTAGAAATGGGGTATAATAAATTACATACCAATAAGTGTAAAATATATTGTATGGGGAATAGATACACATAACAGTTAAAAGGGGTGGCTGTAGTTACTAATATGTACTTCAGATTTACTGGATTAAGGAAGCTATTATATTACAGGGATTAACAAAATGAATTCTCATTGGTTCAAACGAAACACATTACAGGGAAGCGGGACGTTTCTCATTTGGCAAATGGGGGAGAGATTTTACTAAAGAACTTCAGTTGCAAAACTGAAGTTTTGATTAGAAATAGATACACTTCTTTGTGAAAAGACAATGATTATATGTATAAATGTGGGCAGAATAGAATGAAGGACTAAATTGCAATTTGTTGTGTGTATGTGAGAACAATGTGTAGAGACGGGAGTTAATTACAAGAGTTGCTAGAGAGCCTGCCACACTGAAAATGCTGCTCAAAATCATTGAGGAAATTTCGTTTTCACCACAAGGTGGTAACGAATCACAACAAGTCATTTTTAATCCAATACAATGGATTGATTTTATAAGGTAAATACGCTGCCTATGCTACAAAGCAAATAGATCTGTCCAATAGAACATTACTCTACATGTTAAATGATATGGAAGTAAAAAATAGTTACAGATAAATAAATAGATATGGTTAGAGAAAACTAGAAAACAGCTTCACAGGAAATTTTTGAGCTGTTGAAACGCTGCATTTCAGTAGAAATATTGCATCCTGATTGATCACATTTAGTACACAAATATCAGATATATACATACACAGAGTATCAGGTTAAAACTCACACAGCTAACACATAGAAGACACTTGATGTTGGGACAAGTGTTGAATGTATATTTTATTGTTTTTTATTGATATGTTTACTGTATCAAATGGGGCATTAGCTCTTTAGAACTATGTAGATTTTTGCTTATAAAGAAATTCCTTTGCTGTTAAATACACACGTTTGGAAAATATGAAATGAAAGTGCACTTCAATTCATAGAGGCCTTTACTACAATTTAACAGAAATAGGGAAAAGATTGTTAGCAACGTCTGATGGTAGGGTAGGGTAGGATATTGTACTGGTAGGAGGAACTTTGGGGATTTAGTCAAATAAAATTGTTGCTTCTATGAAAATCAAGTGTTTAGAAGTGTGTTTGAATTCCATAGCTTCAACAAAGACTTAGATTGGTTTATATTATATGGTTAGAAGTGTTTTTAAGATCCAGTCTAAGAGGAGCGAAGAAGCATTTGTGAGTGGTTATTAAGCTTATAATGTTAAGTAAGGTGTGACCTGTTGAGGATGCAGGCGCTAACAGAAAAGAATACTGATGTGTTTAGATGTGTTTAGATTCAATAAGTGAATAATGAAGGAAGAAATGATTCTGTGATTGAAATCGATTAATGTTTTAATGAGAGACAATGGTTTATACCAGTATGCTTGTTAAGACGACACGTTTTTTGAAAATTATATATTAAGGGAATGTTTTGAATATATTTAATGCAAATGTAGGTAATACACTGCATTAGAACATTTTAAATATACTCAGTACGTTTGACTTGTGCATATACTGTAGGCTAACAAATCAGCTTGATAGAAGTACATTTACGTATTAAATACATACATTAACACTTTAAGGACCAGCCACGAGTTATACGTGTTACGGTGCCATGCGTTGTGGACCAGAGTTGTTATTGTTTTATTCCATATTAACACTATGGGTGCCGGCCAGAAATCCGGAAAATGACTGTGGATTGCCAGCGCTATTTGTCTATGGAGAAATTCCCCTTCTTTGCAGGGCTATAACTTTTTAAATTCTATTGCTACATTGCCATTATTAGGGCCCATTCAAAGTCCTATATGTATTGTTCATTGTGTAGCAACGTTAAACTTTTTCATTCACATATTCATAGTAAAGTATGGTCTAATGTATAAGTATGTTTTCATCTCTTTCTGCAGCTTTCTCCAGAACGTGATATATAGCCCCAAATGCATTATATTGATGATATTTGATGGCAATCGGGGCGATATAAAAAATTTCAATTGGACGTACTTCTAGAATGATCTACGTATGATCTGATGATGACCGGATGGGCGGGGGATCGTTTATAATTCCGTGGGCAGCGTTATATCATTCATCTAGTGTGGGTGATATGTTCATCATAACAGTTTATATGGAATACGATCAAAAATAACGCTGAATCTTACCGTATCCTCCTCGCGCCGTTGGGCGATGAGCGTGGAACAGTCATTTACCTATTATGGTATGTAGAAATATCGGGTCCATTTCCAGCTTGTATAATAGTATATATGTCCAAATCATGTTGTGAGTGCCCGGAAGTAATACGGCCGACCAGCACAACCTCCATAGCACTTCCTGTTTGGCGATTGCGCCGATCGGCCACCAGATGGCGCTCCTGAACCGCCAGAGAGCTCAGTGGGTCCTCCTGGTGGATCTCAGGCCAGCGGAGGGGAAATATGAATCCGATCGCAGATTTTTGAAATATTGATATAAGGACGCTGTAAAGCGTCCTCCGGCAACTTAAGCATGGCCGGGAATTACGCTTTTAAGCGTTTTCCGGCAGTCAAAGTGTTAATAACGCTACACTTTGAGCGCCACTCACGGCTAATCTCGGGTTTATGATTGTGACGTTGAAAGCCACGTCACGGCTTTTCTCTGAATTTTTTATTTATTTTCTTAGCGATCTGAAATCATATTGCATCACGCGAGCCTACCGTTGGAGATCCAGAGGCCGCCGGCGATCAGATGTGAAAAAAGCGCCCCCTATCGTCTCCCAGATGGTAAATCACCCTTTTGGAATGGACTCAATGAAAATGGAGGGGTGAAAAAAATATTCCAGTCCACGTTTCACTTCTCACCCATGCAGCCGGAGTTACCAGAGTTCATTCTGGAGCATCTGAGCCACGGCGATCATGGGTTATACTGTACACACGTTGGATCAATATACTTATCGATTTTTTCGAATGGTGATCAGGAATTGGAATCTGATGTCAGGTAAGGAATCTATGTTATCAGTGTTAGGATAATCAGACTCGTTTTCACAGAGATATAAGCTTTTTTGTGATATGTGCTCTAGCTGTTTTCACTGTAAAAGCCATGAGGAAATGAGAGCAGCTATTATCAGTGCGCAGCTCGAACGTGCGTGCGTGCACATATACTATCGATCATCTAGCCTTTATTTGAAAACGATTCATAAATAGGCCGACAAATATCAACGTTCTGGAATATTCCAGTAAAAGGCGTTTATCATAGAATGTGTTGTTTTTCACCTGAAAACGGGTGCTTTTCAAAATGCTATCAAACGGAAATGAAGCGATAAAAAACCAATCTGCCTTGACAACATTGACTGGAAAATGATTCTTTGATAAGCGATGGGCAGATTAGACACATAGCATAATTTAAAACATAGATTAGGCGATATTAACGTTACATGGGCCGTGGACCGTGGCATCAACAGGGTAAAAAGGAAAACACGGCCAGGCACTGAAAGTGTTAACATCCCCGATCGACTTGCAGGACCTACCCGCATATTTGATTTTCGAAACATGCAATACCGGCCAGATCCGCTTAGGGGCGCCATCGCTCCACTGCATTATCATTGAGGGCGATTGAAAAAAAATATTTTTTACAGTCAGTGGGCATTTCATATGAGCCTCGATCCCAGCCGAACATACTCCACCTTTGATCACGTTACCGAACGCAGATTTCAGCCTGGAATAATGGGATTTATGATCACCCAATGGACATATCGATCTACCAGATTCCGATGACTAATGGCGAAATGCTGCCGGCGAGCACATGGGCTGACGGGAGGATACTATTCCCCCAAATTACAGCTGGATTGGACATTGTTTTAAAACGCAACGTGATCGATCAGTGAAAATGGCTACTTGAACGCACACTGTATTGCTAATCAATAATAGTAATCGGCGTCCCCCGCCGCCCCCATTTCATCCATAGATGCTCTGTAATAGTCCGGATGCTACGCAGTTTGTTTTATTTCATTCGTATATATACAGCAGAAATGGCGTTTGATATAACGTGACTAGCCTTTAGCCTATTATCTAGCTCCCCAGAAAAAAGACGAGGCGAAAACTGCGATAAACCTTATATTCACGGCTCTATAAAATGACAACCAACCGATGGATTTTTTTTTCTTTAAGCCATTAGGAAGGCACGGTTTATGCAGTCAAGTGACAATGAGAATGGACAGATAGCAATACTATAAAGTATATATATAGCTGTTAGAAAGTACATCGGTTTGTTGACAAAGCGTTGTCCTCCAGCCATATATTACACTGCAAGCCGTGGTCGTCAATGTGTTAAATACATACATACACATAACACCCATATTTATATTTATAAAACACAAGATAAATAAAAGTGTACTCCCCTTCACTTCATCAGTACATTTAAAAATCAGAGCTACCATTGGACACACATAAACACATAGAAACGCGTGATTTTGTAAAGTATAAATGAGGGGCATTTGAATAGGAACCAGAAGCGATTGAATATATTCTATTTGTTTTTATTGATGGTTTAGATCAGTGGTTCCCAAAGTCGGGGTCGCGACCCAAAGGTGGGCCGCGAGCTGCCACGGGAGGGCCGCGAGATGATTTATAAAATTTTTAAATAAAAATAAAAAAAATGTTCAGGCCACTGAACTTAGAAGCAGGCCAGGACAGTGTTTCTAGTTGTATTCTAAAATTCTATTCTATTGTATTCTAAAATGTGACTATATGGTTTTATATTAACTTAATAAATAAACAAAAACGAAAAATCTACTTATTTCAACGAACATTTCAAACTAAATAACAGATTATGCACATAAAACGCTGAAAACAACCGAAGCAACAATAGTATTTTAATGAGGCTATTATTATTATTATCATTATTATTTTGCAACAAGTTAGCCCTCTCATAAATAGCACATATAAATGAATAACTAACTTGAACTAACTAAATAGGATTGAAGTGATATTTGGCTTAAAAAATCGGTCGCCTGGCAAAAAATATATATAAGAAAAGCCTGACGATGTGCATTGGGCGGCGGCTCTCTGACGCCTTATTTTCTGGGTCCCGGCCTGAAAAGTTTTGGAACCCCTGGTTTAGATAATGTGTGCTCTTGTTATTTGACTATGTTGTTGTGTAACAGTGTGTTGTGTAACTGATTTAGTGTTATTTTAATTTTAGATATAATTGTTAGTACTGGAGCAAAGTGAATTGATCAATGCAACTATTTAGTTTCACTAATCTTGTAATGATAGGAGACAGACACAGACTCTGCTATAGTTTGAAAAATATTCCACCCAAATTGTGAAATAATCCTCACTTGTAAATGAATGGATAGTCCAGTCTGGTCTTCACCAAATTATCTTGTATATCTGACTATATTCAATATCCAAACTGTCATAGTTATCATAATCTATATATAAAAAAAAAAAATCCACATCAAATTATGGCATTCAGTTTAAAACAGTAGATAAGTACTGTACAGAGATTGTCACTTACAAATAGATGGCATTATAAATAGATAGATAGATAGACACATAAGTGTTGATTGCAATATTATAATACAGAAGAGAGGAGAAATTACTTTAAGGGAAACTATAGGTCAGATGAAAGGTTTTATGGTGTATTCAATAATGCTGTGCTGAATATATACTTGTGACTGTACTAACCAATTATATTGTGCTGATTATGTGTCTAGGTGAAGTAGATATGTTTGGTTTACATTGCATGTCAATGAAGATAATATGCTAAAAATTCCGATTTCTGTGCTCTTCAGAAATATAATTAATTTAGACAAAGATTGTTTTGCATATAGTAAACAATAGTTTAGGTTAGTATAATGTTTTCACAGTAGGAACTTGTGGCAGGATTGACCATGCAAACTATCTATGTGTCATTTTATAGTTAAATAACTGCTATGTATTCATTTGGCAACATTGTATACCTTAAGATTATTATTTTAGATTATTGGAAATGTTTATTTCACATTATAACAGAATAAATTCTGGCTTTCTTTTAAGTAATATAATACTGTATAATCATATTTTAAGTCTTGCAACAGAAGTGTATACATGACATGAATGGTGTGGAAGTGGTTATTGGAGTTTAAAATGTTTTATTGATGTGTTATTGGAGTTTTAAATGTTTTTATTGATGTTATAATGTATGATTGTTTATCCCACTGTGCTAATTAAGCTGGTTCTTGATTTGTTTAGTGGATTATAGTATTCAACAAAAAATGGGGGTAATGGTCCTATGGGATGCCTGTTCTTGTTTTGTAAAATGATAATATTATGAGAATATTATGATCAATGCTATGTTTCCAGATACACTTTTCAGGTGTGTTGGGTTGATAAGTTGGTAAGTGGTTGTGACATCGACTTGAAGTCAACCAGGTGTAGACCCCGGACATTTTATAAAACAATTTAACTGAATATTAAGATAAAATCAAATATTCCCAGTAGGGAAATATAGATACTTGTGTAAGGTAGTAGCCCGTTGTGCAAACTACCAATCATGGATTTTCCTTTTTGCTACCGTGTTTCTGATCAACTCTTACTGTGGCAGTAAGGAAAACGTAAGAGAGGATGGTATGGTGGACAATTTTGATGTCTCCCACCTGTACAGCCTGGCCAAGCTGCACAGATGGGAGAGAAAAATAAATTGTCACCGCAATGGCTTTTGTGGTCATGTGGATTCTGAACTAGACAGAGTCAAAGAGAGGATATCAAAATGGACGGTTGATTAATCCGGATGCTTACAACCTGTCAAAATTATGATGACTAATAGACACAGAAGAAATGCAGATGGGTCCAAATAATTTATGCTAAATCATTCTAACCTTGAAGAGGCCAGTGAATGGTTTCTGAAACAGGGTAAGGGGAGCCACATTGGGAAATGGACAAGGTCCTATAACCTGCCAAAATTACGGCGACAATGCAAGATTGCACACAAAATTCCATGGGCAAAAAGTGAGAGGCTATTAGGATGAATAACCAAAACATGTGTGTAACTGAGGGGTACAATTCCCTGACTGTATTGAATAAGTATGGTATCATTAAACCACTACTGCGTTATGTACATTACTACTGGCCATACAGTACACAGGTATATGTGATGAACACCCCCACAATAACACGGCTTAACAAGGAAAGTACTGTTTGTAATATTTATTAGAAGAGCACCAAGATTATCTTACATTTATTAAGAATGAGAGTTGCGCTTGTAAGGCGAAGAATGTGCATGAATAGGTCAAGAGCGTAAGTCCATGAGCATATTACAAAGGGGATAATTAATACCACCTGTAGCATAAGAATTATATAGGGCACACTCGTAGGTCAGCTGGAGATACTAAGGGGTTCCCTCCGGTTGTAAGCCAGCAGGGGGGAGGAATGTTCGGATGCAAAAGTCTGGATCAACGAGGAATCAATAAGCTCCAGCTACGGGAGGCGGTACTTATACTCCCTCGATCGGCAGACGAAAGCAGCAGCTATAATCCAAGTATGCGTGCAGCATGGATGAAAGCCAGCCAGCATCTTCCTAGAGACGGGCTCGAGCGATGCTCCTCACGGGTAAATCCCACACAGCAGCGGGGTAGACGGTTCTCTGCTCCAGCAACCACGGTACCAAAATCAATATAATCCAGCCGGAAAAGGCTCTGCATTCACCGGTGTAGATTCTCCGGTGCACGGTACTTCACATTAACTAGGTCGAACTTGACGTTATTTCACTAAGCTCTGACACTTTTACTATCCTATTCGCACGCGGTTATAAGTGCTCTATTTAGATGCAAGGTTGCTCACTTCACTTGGTCGTTGACTCGTGATGAAGGCTTTAACGTTTGAGGGTAACTAACTGCTGTATCCACATGCGCCGTATTTATACGTAAGGTGAATAATCTAGTGCCAACCTCAGTTCTGTCTCGTATTACTGCGCAAAACTGGGCATGTTGAGACAAGCCTTGGCGGTGGCTTTGAACTCGGCATTGGGGGTATGGCCGTTGGCGCCTAGGGGATCGCTGTCCAATAGGAGAACGAATATTATGGTCTGGCTTGTACCTAGGTAAAGGGATATTCCGTGTATATATACAAAGAATATACAAGGGATATCAAACGATATACAAATATTATACATGGGATCTCAAGCAATAAATATATATATATTCGGTTTAATCTGACCCTTTGTAACAATGTGAGTAATCTGTTCTTTTTCTGAGAAAATACAGGTGGAAGTGGCCAGTGGACTAGAAGTATCTTAGATTAGTTTAGAAAATAGGGAACGAAATCCAGGTGCAGAACGAACCAGCATGCTATATGTACGAGAAGACGACAACGAAAACAAAACAGTATCTTTATATTTCTATCACAAATTCTCTCAATCAAAATAATGTTAAAAGAACAACATTTATGCTAAATTTAGAAGAAATTGTATCTGAAATTACAGTTGTATATATAGTAAAACATGTCTCTTTTTGCCTTGTTCTGCTTCACAGCGTCTCGCCAGGAGAACGGAGTCTGTGACAACAGCCATCAAGAAGATAAGGTAAAACATATAACGGATTAAGAGACAGGGAATACAGGCAACAACAAGGTCACCTAACTGAAGGCTTGTGTAAGAAAGACAAGAACTATATTAGAAGCAATATAAAAACATGCATACATACACACATACATATACACCACACACAGATTAGGAGTTACATTTTTTCTGCTGCCGATGACAAAGGAAGTCTCTGAAAAACCATCTGAACAGTAATTTGAAAAGGAAATAGGAGAAGCATACTTAGTGACTACATCACACTTCTGGAGCAAAAAGGAAAATGTTGAGAAATCTCAACTCAGACAATGACAAAGCAGGCCATTAGGCCTCCCCTCAACAAGCGACGCGGTCCCAACGGGTACATTGAAAACAGGCCGGTATGGAAGAATGATAATGAATTAATTCATTATAGCCGAAGACGGGTAAGACTGCACAGAGAAAAATCAGCTGCAACCTAAGGCAGGCACATTCACGATTACAGGAGCCGTAAAAATCACTGTGAGCAAAGACTCACTGAAAGAGTGAACACAAAGAAAGGGAGGTGAAGAGAGTGAAACACAGAAATTGCAATGGGGTGTTGAGGACACTATCAACAACAAATAGTGACATCTCCAGACTCATAGCTCTGAACTACTATCCACCAGACAAAGTGAATACGAATTCAAAAAAGCTTGTGGGATGAAAAATGCAAAAAGCCTTTCTGCAATTAGGTTAGCGCAAAACGGGCTAACTATAATCATATTGACTGAAAATGTTTAATGGCAGGAGAGAAAAAATAAATACACAACACACAGAGAGTAAGGCCACTTGAGATTTGACACACATAAGTGAAGAAACAGTACACAGTGATAAGTTAATGGAAATAGAAAAAATCAAGAAGGTTTGTCGCTGACCCCGTTTGCCTGGTGGGAGCTGATGGAAAGAGGGCACAGGACAAGAGAGGTAAGTACAACGCAAGTGAAATAATAGAAAATTAAGACAAGGTAAAGAAAATTAGGAAATATAAACTAACTTAAATAAAAAGCACAATAGACATAGTATACAATTCAAAATAGCATAGAAGTAGTAATAGGCCAGGTATGTGCAACTGAGCTGAGGTAATCAAACAGACACAAGGATATCCTAATCAGAATAAAATGACACGACAGTGAGAGTCAGCGTCCAGGATGAGTGTGTTAACAGATGGACCATGTATTGTTGAAGACGGGTACAATTAATTTTAGAAACAATAAGTAGGAAATAAGAACGTTGAATCAGAAACTATTCTATAAGCAAATGGACAACAGAAAAATGATTTTAAATGTATGGAGAAATAACTAAAAATATAGATCAATTAGCCAAATAAATAGTTAAACAGGGCTGAATTCTCAGACCGTATGTTGGTGGAGAAGAGAAACAATCTGGAATAAAAAGTGAAATTATAAAACTGAATATTTAAGAAAGGAAAAATAAATTAAGAAAAAGCACACACACAAGGTTGAATCAGAATATGAAATTAGCTGTACTATAGTTAGTTAAGTATTGTTTTTACAAACATAGAGTGAGAGTAGATAGATTAGGGAACAACTAACATGGCCAAGGAGTTTCTACAAATTATGGGTCCACAAGGAAACTACACAGAGCAGAGAGAAGGCGATCCTCCCAGGCAACCATGCACAGAGGTTCAACGACCCAACACGCCAACAGGAGATGACAAAAGCGTGTCAAGAGAGGTGGAGCCAGTGACAAGAGAGGTGGAGCTATATACCACATTGCATCAGAAACTCTGGCGGGCCGAGACGACCTGGTGATCCTGCAACAATTGGCACGATCGCCCACGTGGTCCCAGAGTGGCACACTGCACCAGACGACGGATGACAGCAAAGAGGCTGTCATTGAGAGCAGCCCTCAGCCAGAAAGACCATCGGCGGAAAACAATGGTGAAGATCGAGGGCATGGCAGAGAGGAGACACCTGACCGACAGCTGTTGGGAAAAAAAGAGGACTCGGACGGAAAAACGAGGGCTTCACTACATTGGATTCTGATGACACACCTGTCAGAGTGCAAAGACATCGAGAGGCCATAGGCCACAAATCTTACTATTGATAGGTTACATACATTGAAAGATATTAATGGTTTAATTTAGTTAAGCTAAATATAGGAATAACTTAAAAATAACGGTAACCAATATGGAAAAATACAAATTAGGATATGAGATTAAAACATAAACAATTCTGCTTGTGTGGATCCTATTGATCCACAAGAGAGGAATGAAGTAACAATTTATGTTCATAGGGCCATTGATTTAAGATTAAATTAAAACTAGCTAGATAAATAATATTAATATGTGGACTTTAGACACATTTGTCTCCAGCCTAAGAAAGACATACTATGTTGTTAACTTGCCACACCCCATGGGCTGGAGGACACAATCCACCAGACTGACCTAATCAGTCACACACTCGTTTCATGTGACACACACACACACACACACACACACACACACACACACACACACACACACACACACACACACACACACACACACGCGCACATACACACACACACACACACAGAAACCCAGGGTGGGGCCCTGACCCACCCCTGATCACAAGAGCATTGTTGGTAAAACCTGTTTATCAAAGAAACCTTTGTAATACGTGTGATTTGGAGCAGCTCATTTTTGATGAGAAGAGGGGTCAACAATTTAGATAAAAACCCTGTTTGACCATTGTAAGGGACTCAGTCTAGTCGAGGCTGGGTCATGGATGGACGTCTTATTACTATGCTGTGGAAACCATGCTTGTATGCTGCATTAAATCACCTTCTTCACTAACTGAGCCATTGCCTCTGAAAACCATCTCCAGTCTGAATTCTTCTTGAAACCAGCGCCCACTCTCATCAAATGATACTTCAAGAACACCAGGACAACCAGTCAATGACCCAACTCTTCTGGAAGTACGACAGATGATGAGTACGACCCATCATCAATTCGATCTTATTTCCAATCTGCAAAGGCCATAAGCGCAAAGCGACAGAGGGAAATTGGATCACTAAGCTCATAATCTGGGACCAGCCCACCAGTAAAGAAGCGGGGCTGATGACCAGGAAGATATTTAACAGCCACCTGGCCAACAACAAAGCCTCAACCAAAGCAGTTGCCATGCCAGAGATGGCCAGCAGGCCACCAGCAGGTGAACATGGTGTGACAGGAGGGGCACTCAGTAAGCCCCAGGCGACATCAGAGGAACAGAGTGCCCACCCAGTCAACTCTGGGGTTGCTGCCCCTGATCAAGTGGGTCTTCCACAGGGTTCAAGACCGAAGAGTGATCATACATCCTAGAACAGCGGTTCTCAACAGGGGTTCCGCGGCACACAGGGGTTCCGCGGAGAGCTGTCAGGGGTTCCGCGAGATGCCTGGCAATGTTCTTTAAAAATATAGAATGACAACAGTCTTATTTTGAAAATCCTATAGCGGGTCTCATTTATGCCCACGCGCAGCTCCAGCTATAATAACTAGGCTCCGAAAGCTAGCAACATTAAGGTCATTATGATACTCTTATTTTGAAAATCCGTGGTGTCGTGACTCATATCCGCTCCAGCACACAGCCAATAGGATGCATCTCAGGCAGGCTGAGCAGTGAGCAGTAGCGTCTCTCAGCTCAGCAGTATTAGTAGCGTCTGGATCTGGAACGCGGACATTGAAACACAGCAAGGGTAGTGTTTTTGCGACCCAAAACAAATCCCTGCTGTTTTATTCCGCAACGGGTCAAATGCATATAACATGCTTTGCAATCCTTGCCATTCCTTTATGACCACGTTGTGTTTAAGACCGGAATTAATGTCCCGTTACCATAAGCTAACAACAAGCTAAAGCCCTGTTCAGAGCGACAGAGAACAGCAGAGTGGGGACTTGGAAGGAGGACTGGGGAGGAGGGGGGGGGGGGGGGGCATTCTCCCTCTATGTGTGTGCGTTTGAAAAGATGATGAAGTCAGACTACTATATTATATTGATAGTAAATGTACTGAGGGTGGACAGACAGATTATGTTGATATTTAAACATAAAAAATACAATACATAAATGTATCCATGATCATCATGCAACATAAAACAATTGCAGGAACGGTTTGGGAGAGGAAGGTGTTTTAGGTTGCGTGTTCCAAAAAATTTACTTAAAGTTTAAAGCTCAATATATCAACGTGGCACTTTATAGTGAACAGGCACTTTATAGTGAATCCAAATTCTTTTTGGATTACAGAAAATTATCCCTAAAGTGCTATCTGTTGCAGCTGCACTGTTTTCCATGAAAATACCATATTTGGATAAGTTTGACCATTTCTAAAAATCTGAAAATCATTATTTAATAAAACACAGAAAAGTATCACTAAGTTACTCTGGATAAAAAAATACTTTACAGACAACATTGAGACAAAGCTTCCTGACACATCTCCATCCAAACTCTTGGAAGAACTCATTGAAATCTCATCTGATACCACCTGGAGAGCTAGTTTCAGAGTGTGGTGCTGAGTACCAAGTATCTCATGCTGCTGCAGTTAAGGTGTTGATACCATTCAGCCCCACATATCTGTGTGAAGCTGGCTTTTCATCCATGACAGCTCTGAAAACAAAATATAGGGCCAAGTTGAGCCTTGAGGATGACATGCGTGTTGCCTTGTCAAAGATCTCCCCACGTATTGACCGTATTATTAGCCAGCAGCAGCAGACCTCGCATTGAGCTAGAAATGTCCACTGAGTGAACAAGTGCTTATTTTCTGTATTTATTTATATTTTTTGAGAAATGGTAACTTGGTGATCCTTTTCTGTATTTAAAAAAAATACATGATTTTCTGTTTTTGAGAAATTGTCAAACTTATCCAAATATGCTATTTTTATGGAGAACAGTGCAGCTGCAACAGATAGCACTTTAGTGATCCTTTTCTGTATTTAAAAAAAAAACTTTTGTCATCAGATTCAGACAACTTTATTGATCCCGCGTGGGGCAATTCATATTTGCAGATTCACCAACAAGCAACAAAGACAAACAAACAACAAAACATCTCAACGACAGCACGGCAAATAAAGAGTCATTGTATCATCATTGTAGCAAAAAAGGACCGGGAAAGTCTTTATCGTATGTAGGGGTGCCCTGGAATATTTTATTGAACACAGGGGTGCCTTGGCAGCAGAAAGGTTGAGAACCCCTGTCCTAGAAGACATGTTACATTCACTATTTTATCTATTATCACTTATCACATTAACCATTTATTATGGATGCCATAGTCAACCTGCCGAAAGGCCTAGTCCTTGCTCACATTAATATATGTAGCCTGAGGAACAAAACTCATGACCTTGCTTTATTCTTGGAGTCAAATAAGGCTGATATTCTAGCAGTTTCCGAAACTCATCTGGACAGCTCCTTCGAAGATTCTGAGGTTGAGATTTATGGTTTCACAATTTACAGATATGATAGAAAAAGGTTTGGTGGTGGTGTGGCAATTTTTATTCGTGAACATTTCCCTGTGAAACTTAGGCAGGATTTAATGATAAATGATATTGAAGCTATATGGCTACAAGTGCAACTCCCACACCTGAAACCTATACTAATTGGCTGCTGTTATAGGGCACCCAGTGCCAATATACAGTATTTAAGTAGCTTGTGTGACATGTTGGACAGGGCCACAGAGGAAAATAGGGAGTTGTACTGTCTTGGTGATTTTTATATTGATTGGCTTTCTGAAAACTGTCCTCTGAAGAACAGGCTCAAAACCATAACTGACACCTATGGATTATTGCAATAAATTTTCCAACCAACGAGAATTGACATGAATAATTTTGGGGTTAAAACTTCTAAATGTATTGATCACATTTACAATAATACTCCCGATCTGAGCTCTTCACCCATTTCAGTCCCAGTTGGCTTCAGTGACCATCATTTAGTTGCTGTCTCCAGGAGAACTAAGCTACCTAGGGCCTGTCCCAAAATTTTAATTTCTAGATCATATAAGAAGATGTTTTTCTTGAAGATCTTAAGAATATTGAATGGGTATGCACCATGGACGATCCTGAGATCTCTTTGAATTTATGTATGGAGCATTTTATGAAAATTGTGAACATTCATGCACCATTAAGGAAATTCACGGCTAAAGCAAAATGTGCGCCATGGATAGATATAGTACTGAAGAACTTGATGGCTCAAAGGGACGAGGCCAAAAAGGTTGCTCTTTCTGGATCTTCTGTCTTCTGGAACTTTATTGTACGTTAAGAAATCAGGTAAAAAAGTATGGAACGTAATGAAGGAAATCATGGGTAAAAAGATGACCTCCATTTCTTTTGTAGAATCAGATGGCGTCTACTTGACTAAGCCACTTCAATCGCAAATTATTTTAATGATTATTTTGTCAACAAGGTCTCTAAACTTAGAGAGAGTATGGATAGTACTGTCAATTCTAACTCTGATGTGCTTATAAAAAAGCACATCATGAATAATAAGATGTGCACTTTTTAATTCCACCAGATTTATGCTGGAATGGTTGAAAGGTTGTTGAGCTCTCTACCTGTTGGCGGGCCTGTTGGTACTGATGAAGTATCCTTCATTCATTATCTAGTCTCTGTGATCGTATAGTTTGTACCCTTCTACTCTCCATTGTTTGCATTTCAAGTGTTCGGTTGTAGGAAGGAAACGCAGACGAGGTGGTTTGAATAAAACAAAGCTGTGTTTATTTCCATTTCAATAAACACAAGCTAGATGAATCAACTTAGTACAGGGTCTTCATTGTATATCAAATCATCGTCCTCGGTGTGGCAGTTGGTCCATGATCTGAACGGCTGCGGCCGTCAGACTCGTTCTCCGGTGTGGTACTGGTTGTCTCGGCAACACGAGGCCTTTTCTCTGTTGGTGCTGGTTGCTAAGGCAACCCTGGTTGTCCCGTTCTCAGCGCTCAGGGCCAGGAGTGCTTGATTCGTCTGTCTGCGTGTCTGGATCCCCTGCTGCGATGTGATCCTGTCATCGTCTGTGTCCGTGGCTCTGTGCGTGTCGGTGTGAGCGCTCGAGTCTCCTTCTCCATCAGCTTCCTGCAGTATTTAAAAGAGACATCCCCCATTCCCCTGCTCGTCCAGTGACATCACCCCAGGGATCGTGCTTCTCTATTGGCTCAATTACTTTTAGAAGATCCCTTTTGAGTGACACGTCGTCCTTTTTCTGAGAACCCGGTCCATTTAAGGTAGTATTGAGAGGTTAGGTTAAATGTGGCCGTTCCATGGAGGTAGGGACTTAAATCATCATTTGGTCTATCAGTTGGTTTGCTAAACTCACTATTCCAATCTATTACTTTGTTTTATGTGGATTTACATGCATAGATTATTTTCTGTTTAGTCTAACTAAATTAGTTTAATACTTTTCCCGAACTCTAGGGCTTTTTCTACAGTTATTTAGCCTATTTTATGAATCTGATTAACCTAGTTCCTTATATAAGTTTACAATGGTACTGTTAACTTTTGTTTTATCCCTCTTTTCTTTCTTCACCAATATTCTAATGTGATTTTGATTGACAGTTTACTTTAAACTTTTTTAATTGATCCATAGTTTTCCTATTTTAGTTCTAAACTAAAAATTGTTTAGACATTTAGTTTAGCTTTTCCATACCAATGTATATCCTGTTTGGTACCTAACTGAATGTTTCTGAAACTCACTTGCTTCTAGGCTAACCTTTAATATATATATATATAATCCTTTATTGTTTAGTTTTCTATAGTATGAAGCCTAGTCTCTGACCAGCTGCCGGAGCCTGGAATTACCCTCCAGTCCTTCCTTGGTCCAACGGCTGGTCAGCTATTGTCAACAAGACTTCTGACCTCCACAATAGTTTGAGCCTTCAAATGCTAGTTTTTATCATCCTAAACAATGTACTCCCTACCCCAGATCCTGTTGATGCCTGTTTTAAAGATAATAAGTTACTCTCTAGTTTCCTACCAAATGGGTTCGACAGTGGGGGAAACAGGTATTTTAAAGTAAGCTATTGATCTTTTTAGCTACAGTAAACAACACTCCTTCCTGCCCACCTCAAGATATCCTTGAGGGGTCAGTTTTATGACCTAATAGTCAGCGAACTCGGTTGTGAGAGGAGACTGTTATCTGATCCTCCGTGATCTGGATCCAGCTGACCCCTGTGGCCTCGCTGATAACCCTATGTGAGGGGGAGTTTGACACTGTTTAACAGCTGGTGGCTTGTTTCCTTGGGGAGACAGCGCTGATTTTTTATCCATTCTGTAATACAACTTACCACCGCATTTCGTCCGGTATCATTTGTACAGTTTTCTTGAGTTTTTACATGTTTCATTTTGATAATACACGACATTCCACCCTTAGTGGGTTTCATAACCCACTATATAGCACCAATATGTTCTAAATTAAACATGTTAAACCATAATTACCATTTTTGCTAATATTTTTTTTAAATTCAAAAAATCCAAAAATTACACAAATCAAACTACCAAACCCATTTCCGTCTGTACAGTTACAAAATCATCATTCACTCTTTCCCACCCTCGTTAGCTTCTTCCCCAGTCACACACAATATCAGTTATTAATATGACTTCAGACTAAGAAAGTTGTTCCTGTTTTTACAAGGAACTACCCTTTCAATAACAGCTTTTTTGTTTAGACTATTTTATCCACGTTTTCTTAGCTTCAATGTGTCTGTTTTGTGTAATTGACTCTGCAAGAAAAGATTAATACATCACACCCAAAAGATTAACACTCTAAAAAATCTAGGGAGATTCAAACCAGCAAACATAAATAATTTTTCTCCTCGAAAAGACCACTGAGATCTCAATTATCATTAGCTTTCATCCCTGTCAGTTATCCCTGTTCAAAACTCCTGAGGTCTTTACTGCTAAATCGTTTTGACCGTTGCTACTTGTTGTATTTTGTGCTAACCACAGTTTCTTCTTTGTTGTGGCCAGTCTTGGTACTGCTCCGATCTTCCACAGAAGGAAACGATTTTCCCTCTGTCCTTTTTGCTTTTTGGATTTGTTATTTACAAACACACAATGGATTGGAAGATCACATTTTTGCTCAGATACATCTTCTACTGTTCTGCATTTGACAATACTTTTTTTTCCAAATTAGTTATCTATATATTCCATGGCTTCTTAGGTTAATATTCAATTAAATCACCTTCGTCTCATTCATTTTTGTGCTGTACTATTTTACTAGATCAAATATCTCAAGTTCAACACAACACTACATCCACCCTTGAGAGTGGAATAACCTATTTATTACACTATCATTACCTTTTTCCCAGACAGTCTCCTCGGTCCGGACAGCCAGCTCTAGACGAGGCCAATCACCAACAGATCCTATATGCATGGTAACAAACCACAGTCCCCTTAAACACACATCTTCCACACACTCCGCCAGCCTTCAACAAGCCGGTGCAGAGTCCCCCATAAGCCAATTATCAACTACACACGTCTGCACCCTACATGAAAACTATTCGGCCAATGGCGACCAAAACCTACAGAGATTACCTATAGACAGAGAAACACGTTTTCCCAACACTTACCATACACAACAATGTGACACAACTGAGTCCCCTCCTCTACTCCCTGTACACACACGACTGTGTGGCTCAGCGGAGTAGCAATACAATCATCAAATTTGCTGACGACACAGTGGTGGTGGGCCTGATCTCTACCAACGACGAGAGGGCCTACCTGGAAGAGGTCAAGGTCCTGGCGGGATGGTGCCAGGAAAACAGCCTCTCCCTGAACGTCAGCAAAACAAAGGAGATGATTGTGGACTTCAGGAGGTCGGGGGTCAAGGACTACAGCCCCCTCAGCATCGACGGGGCACCGGTTGAGAGAGTCAACAGCTTTAAGTACCTCGGAGCCTACATATCCGAGGACTTGACATGGACCACACACATTGACAGTGTTGTGAAGAAGGCACGACAACGCCTCTACTTCCTCAGGCGCCTAAGGAAGTTCCAAGTCAGTCAGAAGATCCTTAAGAACTTCTACTCATGTACAATAGAGAGCATCTTGACCGGCAACATCACCTCCTGGTTTGGGAATAGCACTGCACAAGACCGAAGCAGACTACAAAGAGTGACACGTTCAGCCGAACGCACAATTGGAGGGGGGCTCCCCACCCTCCAGAACATTTACAACAAGCGTTGCAAGGGCAAGGCTAAGAGAATCATTAAAGACTCCAGTCACCCGAACAACTGCCTCTTTGAACTGCTGCGGTCAGGCAAGCGATACCGGAGTCTCAAGGCGAGCACAGAAAGACTCAGAAGAAGCTTCTATCCCCAGGCCATCAGGCTGCTAAACGAACAATGAATGAACACTACACAACAACAACCACCAAACGCACATAGCACACACATCCACACGCACACACTCACTTTAAACAAACACACTGTAGCACCCACTCCACACACTTTATAGCACACACCCACTTTAAACAAACACACTGTAGCACCCACTCCCCACACTTTATATTTATTGATGAAGGATTGCACTACAACTCGTACACCTTACTGTAAATTGTACCTAAAATTGTACCTCATCCCATTTCTGCTTTGCACTAGATAGTACTGTACATTAGTACACTGCATAGTATTGTATATTATATGGTAACTCAGAACATTGTACATATGTCTATACCGAACACTGTGACCTCATTTTTCTTCTTCTAAATTACATGCTATATTATGTTATTTGATACTATCTTGTCTAGCACAGTCTCTGGAGCGTAACAGTAAGAAGCATTTTGTATGAAAGTATTCTGTACTTCTGTATGACAACTATTAAAGAACTTGAACTTGAACAACTCCCCAGATTCTACTTCTGGACTCTCAATGAGCGGAAAACAAAATCATGAACCAGCTCTCGTCCACCCTCCATGTTTCCAGCCCATTATATTAGACATTCCTACCAGTCCCGCTGTGTCACCACCACCTGCTATCCCTGACCGGCGAGAGATCCCTCCCAGCCAGTCAGTTCCTAAAAAAAAATAGAATATAAACAAAAACAAAGAAAATTGCAAAAAAAATAAACAAAAAATTGTGAGTGCCTTCATGTAACACACCCATCAAACAGAATTAAACTATCATCTAGAGGCATAAATACCCCCGTAAAAACGAAGAAAGAAAAATTTAAAATTAAAAAGAAATTAAATAAAGAAATGAATTACATTTTTTTTTAAGTCTCCTTGACCACCCTTGGATCAAGCATGTATAATCACTACTAAAATAGTCCTTTGTTATTACTCTGTCTAATATTAAAAATGTTCCATTGTTCCTGTTTTAAAACCATCATTTTTGTTAGTACGATTAGCCCATGCAATTGCCAGTTACTTCATCTCCTTACAGCCCCAACTTACCCTTGTTAGTCTTCCAAACTGTTTTAGTAACTTGCACACATAATCTAACCATCCAACCTATCTATGGATCTCCTTTTCTATTTTTATTCTAACTCAGTCGCATTTTTTATTTAATTTATTACTTTTATTATTATTTCCTTCCTGCGCGTTATAGTCTCCTTTCATTCCCACCTCGTTCTATCCAGCCTATGGCCTTTGCAGACACGACCTCTCTACACACCCCCTCTGAAAATGTCCCAACATTCCGCATCCAGGCGGTCCTCCTCTTTGACGTCCATTCCCTCCTCGGGGCTGCCAGTTCTGTTGTCTGGAGGAGAAAGGGGCATACCTGTTCTTTCCAGCCGCCGCTCCTTGGGCCTTTTGTTGTTGGGAGGGGCCTGGAAACTCACCCCTCCTGCGGCTGTCATCATTCCCTCGCTGCTCCGCTCCCCGTTCAGGTAACAGAGCAAGTGACTTCTCTTGTTCACTGAGTCCTTGTTCTGCAGTACGAAACATAACTTCCAAAATTACATCCCTCATGATCTCAGTCTGTTTCGCCAGCTCTTGTTCTAGCATCTCCCTCTCGCGTATGACTTGGTCAACCGCCAGCTGCTTCTCCACCAGTTTTCTACGGACTGTCTCATGTCTTTCGAACGCTTCCGCGAACGCTCTCTGTCTTTCTGGAGAGAGGCACGTCATCCTCTGTTCCTCCACCCTGGCCCTCGCTGGCTGGCTCCTCGTCACCGGCCCACGCCTCTCATCCTGGCTCTGGTGTCGGGGGACCTCTGGACAAGGGAAACTGGTGGGCTGTGGAAACTGTTCGTGTATATTCCCATACCTGCTGTCGGTCTCTGTTCCATTCTTACGGCCAGAGTGGACTTCGTGGGACTGCTGTAACACCGCCGCTTTCCTCAGTCGCTTTCTTTGTCCCTTGGTTAAATTGCAGTCACCTGCAATGGTCACTCCAGCGTGGATCGGTTCTGGTCGGAGTAAAACCGTTGTCTCTGGTGCTCTCTCCACTAAGACCTCCTGTATTCGAATCAAAGACATTATTTCCAGTCCCTCTGTCATACTGGTCACCTGAGGGAATTCCATCACATCCAACTCAATCAGATTAACTTCAGGTATCAATCTTTCTACAGGCGTGTCTGCAAAGGTTGTCAGCCTGCTGCCATTATCTCTTTTCATCGCCCTTCGTGTTTTCTTTTTGTTTTTTTTGTTTTGGTTTCTCAATCTATAACGGCCTCCTATTCTATACTTAAATACAAGGTTTTGTAAAGGCCTGAATATCTTTGGCCATTGCTTCTCCACTTTTATTGTGACTTCTCCAGTTATTGAAATAGACAGATTGTCTACTTTTGCTATTGTTATTGCATCTAAACCTTCAGTTGCTCCTATCAATGTTCCACTAAGGTGAACCTCCTGTGTAACCGACATTCTCACCACTTTCAAACACTCCTGCAATTACCGTTTGGAAAAACAAGTTTCTCTGTGTTTTAAACTATTTTTACCTACTTGAGTTAAAAATCACTCAAACTTCCTGATTTTCACCGGTGCAGACAGGGATTGATAAATGGCTTATCATTCATACTTATACCAAGGCTTATATAGCTGTTTCCCCAGTTGGTATTGAAATCGTCAGAGCCCCATCTGTCCTGCCGAGCACCTGTGCAGAAAGAAAGCAAAAACACCCAAACTTAACATCAGTGGCATTTCCCTTGTCATTTCCACTATCTGTTATGCATTGGAAATGTCGGGCAACTCTATACTAATATTTCTAGAGAGATTTGGTGTGATTTATTTGCACATAACGATACGGCCTTAGCTTGTTTTTGTCCGTTCGTCCAACCGGAAAACTGGAGGTTCCAATCCTTTGTGTTTTCCTTTCACATGATTTTCTGGGGAACACAAACATTAGTTCCACACAGCCTATCAACTTGTCTAACAATCTTGGTAAACCTGGTTAGCCATCTGTTCCAATTTCTTATTGCCTTGATGAATTTGTCATCCTGATCTTAATTTATACTTTAAATGCCCCCTCGGCGTATTAACTATGTAAATATAATATTAACTTCACCACTTGCTTTCTACTATGGAAATCAAAAATTATACTTCTTCCTACATCTCTTTCCACATTTACATCTCAACCTCTCATCACATTTTTCATTATATTTTCACACATTTCCCCCTCACAACACCAAAATCCTTTGGTGTTGTCTCCGCTTCCAACTGCTATCAAGGGAAAAAATAAACTTTTAGCGACTTAGATCACTAAACCCTTGACCGTCATATAGCCCAGTTGTTCATGTCATTAAACTCATGGACACCAGCACTATATCTACATTTACATTTACATTTACATTTAGTCATTTAGCTGACGCTTTTATCCAAAGCGACTTACAAGCCATCAGGAAGAGCACAACTCTATCAGCTGAGTAACAATGTTCATCAAAGTGTTGAGTGCTACAGTGTAGGTTAGTTTATTAGGACAAGTGCATGACAGTATGGTTAGTTAGGGTTAGATTTTTTTTTTTTTTTTTTTTTTTAATTCAGATAATGGTTGAAGAAGTGCGTCTTTAGTCGACGGCGAAAGATTGGACGTGTTTCGGCTGTCCTAACTGGGGTGGGTAGTTCATTCCACCATTGTGGGGCAAGGACTGAGAATAGGCGACTTCTCTTTGATGACCCTCCCGGAGCTTGGATAGGAGTAGGTCTGAGGCGGCCAGAAGATGCAGAGCGTAGGGGTCTTGAGGGTGTGTAGTTAGAGACCATTGACCGGAGGTAGGCGGGAGCAGTTCCCTTTGCCGCACGGTATGCTAGGTCGAGGGCCTTGAAGCGGATTCGTGCAGCAATGGGGAGCCAGTGCAGGTCCCTAAGAAGTGGGGTGACATGGGCCGACTTCGGTAGGTTTGAGATCAGGCGGGCCGCTGCGTTCTGAATGAGTTGAAGAGGCTTAGTGGCAGTGGCCGGGAGGCCAGCGAGCAGTGCGTTGCAGTAGTCGAGGCGGGAGATGACTGTTGATTGGACGAGGAGTTGGGTGGCTTCTTTTGTCAGGAAGGGGCGTATCCTTCTGACGTTGCTCAGGAGGAATCGGCAGGTTCTGGTTGTCGCTGCGATGTGAGCAGAGAAGTTCAACTGGTCGTTGAGGACAACACCAAGGTTCTTGGCGGTCGGGGACGCGGTCACAGCTGCATTCTCGACTGTGATGGAAAGGTCGGTCAGGGGGGAGGATTTGGCCGGCAGGTGGAGCAATTCTGTTTTGCTTAGGTTCAGTTTGAGGTGGTTGGTCGTCATCCAGGCGGAGATGTCGGACAGACAGGCCGAGATCCGCTCAGAGACGTGGATATCTGAGGGAGGGAAGGAGAGGAAGAGTTGAGTATCGTCGGCATAACAGTGGTAGGAGAAGCCATGAGACGTGATAATGTTACCCAGTGATTTAGTGTAGAGGGAGAAGAGAAGGGGTCCTAAAACCGAGCCCTGGGGGACACCCGTCCGCAGGGGGCGGGTGGCCGACAGGGTCCCTCTCCATGACACTTGGTAGGAGCGGTCATTGAGGTATGATGACAACCATGTCAGCGCAGAGCCAGCCACTCCCATTCCTGCGAGGGCCGCGAGGAGGATCTGGTGGTTGACTGTGTCGAAGGCTGCAGATAGATCTAGGAGAATCAGGACAGAGGAGAGGCCTTTCGCTTTTGCTAAGTGAAGTGCCTCTGTGACCGCAATGAGGGCTGTCTCTGTGGAGTGACCAGTCCTGAAGCCTGACTGATTAGGGTCTAGGAGGTCATTCTGTAAGAGATAAGCAGTAAGTTGGTTGGATACAGCACGTTCAAGTGTTTTAGAAAGGAAGGAGAGAAGAGAGACAGGACGGTAGTTGCCTATGACGGTAGGGTTCAGGGATGGTTTTTTTATGAGGGGCGTGACTCTGGCTTGTTTTAGGGAGGTGGGGACCACCCCCGAGTTGAGTGAGGAGTTGATGGTTGCAGTTAGGAATGGGAGGATGTCTGGTGCTATGGACTGGAGGAGTGGGGAAGGTAGCCGGTCCAGCTGGCATGTAGTCGGACGGTTCGACGTTACCAGTGTCAGGGTCTCGGCTTCTACAGCAATATCCTACAGCAATATCCTCCTAGATCCTTGAATTCACAAAGACCCGCCATTTCTCAGCCCAAAGCATTTTTCCTTCAGTCGCAAATCCGAACGAAAACACCCCAGGCTCCCTATACAAAGAATATTACAATTCGTCCCACCATTTCTGTACCTAAACAGGCCAGCGCCTATCCGGCACCTACTTCACATACATAATACTACGCAGTTCAAAACAACCATCCAACTAATAACACACAACTTGTCGCAAAGCCAACCCTGTTTCCAAGGACCCTAACAGAAGGGGGAAATAGGGGACTGACACCTTGTCTAAAATGAAAAAAAACACACCCCATTCCTACACCTCAACCGTCTCTAAACAAAACCCAACCTAATGTAAAACCCATTCCCTTCATAACAAACGCTTGGACTCCTCACCCCCAGTCTAAACATACATGCCACACTCAAGGCTGAACATTACCCTTAGGGCCAGTCAGGGAGATGGAGGGACCTTTAAATGGAAGCCTAAACTTAATTTAGCAGTCCACCACCTAAACTAGAAATGGTCTGCAGCGTACCCATAAACCATTCGAAGGCAAGCATTGGGGGGAGGGACACATGGAGAAAGGAAGGGAGGGAGGGAAGGAGAGACACAGGGAGAAACACAAGGAGAGACAGAGGGGGGGGGAGGGGGAAAGGGAGGGAGGGATGGAGGGACGGAGGGAAGAGAGAGAGGGATAGAGAAATGGAGGAGGGGGGGGGGCCTCCCAAATGAACATTAATATTAACTTAAACCTATGCTATGCACAATCTAGTATTAACTAGCAGACCTTACCATATCACCTGGTCCAGCCTACTAACTGGGCCCCAAACTACTAACCGCACTTGCTGCATTCTAACTTGAATTAAACCCCTTTGAGAACCTGGTAGCTCAACAGAGTCAAACAGGGAGAGAGGGATAGAGAGGAAACAAAGGGAGGGGGAGATACCGGGAGGGAGGGAGAGAGGGATGGAGGGAGGGAGAGAGGAGAGGGAGGGAGGGACAGAAGGATTATGGGAGAGAGAGTGGGAGGGAGGAGGGGGTAGAGACAGAGGGAGAGTGGGAGGGAGGAGAGACATACAGAGGCAGGAAGAGAGGGAGAGAGGGAGAGAGGGAGGGAGGGAGAGAGGCAGGAAAGGAGGGAGGGAGGGAGGAAGGCAGGGAGGGAGGGAGAGATGGAGGGGAGAGGGAGAGAGGGAGGGAGAGACACAGAGGAGAAGGGGGGGGGGGGCACGCAGCCTCTCGTCACAGCACACAACGTCGCTGTTCACTCCAACTCGTCTTGTCCAACACCGCCCCCTATAGCCTTTCACTGTCCATTGTCCTAACAAAAGCCCATAATCCATCCCCTTCGTACTGACGGCACCGTGGCGCGCATGCGCAGATTGACACATCTCTTGTCCACACATTCAAACACCTACTAGCCACCCCATAAACCGCCTTTTATTGGAATAACACTACTAGTAAAGTCACAAACAAACACACACCCATCCATTCCGTTCCTTCCCCACTATTGTTATCACACTGAGAATCATAAGAGATATAGATTTATAATTAAACAAGTATATACAGGGCTGTACGCTAAGCTTATTCACTAGGGGCACACAAATTTAGGGGCAAAAAATATTTTTTAGGGGCACATTTTTAAATAACAATTTTACCATTATTTATATCGATTGTTTTTGATAAAAAAAAAAGAAAAAAATGTATTTTATATAATTTTTTTTTAATAAAATATATATATTATATAATCATACTTGTAGTTGTATTATCTGCGAGACATCGCCACCACGCAACAAGTCAAAATGCTCGCTATATGCAACCAGCTCCACTGTCTGTGTGTACTCGAGTAGCCTCCAGCTACGTCCAGGATTCTCCGGAGCTGCAGCTGGACCCTATACTGTAGCCTCCAGCTACGGCCAGGATTCTCCGGCGCTGCAGCTGGACCCTATTGACTATATTCAGCGTGCCCTCAGCTCGAATACGCATCGACTCAGTGTTATAAGACATTGATATCAGGAGCTATCTGTAGCTATTTAGTTTAATGGGACGTTTCGTTTTGAACAGTGAGCTAACGCGAGCTATCATGCACTACTAGAGAGACTAGTGTTTACAACAGCCATGGGTGCGGGAGGGAGGAGGAGCAGCAGACGCCGCAGCTCTCTCCGTGTGTCTGAGTTTAGTTCAGTTCGGCACACTATAGGAGGTCGAACGCGTCGAAAATATGAAGCAATACTAACTTTACTTTTCTTCATAGCTAAATGAATCAGACAGTCAGCCAGTCTATCAGAGTGAGTGCTCAGTCGATTGTTCCCGCTTATCATACCTGCTGAGTGCTCACTGCTCAGCTCGCGTGAGTGACGTCATCGCGTCATCACACGCCTTGGATAATTTAGGAGTGAAATGCGAATGCAAGACTTGAAAGCACTACTCGCAAGCCCACCCCCAGATAATATTTACCAATCGCAACGGCCAATTAAAGGGGCAATTCGCGACCATCTCATCGCAGTGTACAGCCCTGATATACAGTCGCCACACAACAATGAAAAAACAGATAAAAACTACAAAATGGCCGGCGCCCTGTTCACACGTGAAGGAGAGGTGTAAAAACCCAAGAGGCAACACCGCCCTCTGCTGTAACGTTCGTACATCACACCTATTGTACTACAATACCCATCGTACATCACACCTATTGTACTACAATACCCACAACGTCCTGCAGGATGCGTCAACACCCTCCCACAACAAGTGCATCACCACACAACGTCAAACCGACGTTTTTACTCAATAATAAACCACAATCCCCAGAATCCCCTTATACCGAAAGTTACTGTCCGCGCCTCCCTAAGGTCCCGTACCAGCCACCAAGAGTAGTATCACGCGATATTCACCGAGAGTTCAATCATGCTACATTGTTAGCACAGGTAGCTTAGCATATTAGCTCCGTTAGCTTAGCTTAGCCTCCATAATATGGTCTCCTACATGGCCCATTATCCCGTTGTTTCGAGTGGCACCACACATCGCGACGTTTGCGCAACACAGTTATACCCCGCAACATAACTTTAATCTCATTAAGCGCTAGTTTACAGATCATATATTATCATCTCTATATTAGTTCGCTCGCCCGTTTGGCCCCGCCTGGCCGAAATACACAGTATTTTAAATCCAACGCTCCCAAAGTCCCTCCGACTAGACGTCACTAGTGACGTCATCAGTCCCCAAAAGATCGTTTCTTTTGATTCCTACCACATTAAACTACAACTTAATACCACCGATTTCAAAAATGTCAACGAACACCACACATCATTTTCGCCCCACCACACTCGCCATTCATTCAATATACTTGATAACGCAATGCAGCGTCCATATTTAACACTGCTCGTCCTTGCGGCTAACTCGCAAGCTAACCTTTGCTGCGTTCTACCGGCCCTTGAAAAAACCAACATTCTCTATACAACGGACAGTGTTATGGTTTCTCCGCGGCCGTTTTGGTCACTAGTGTTCACAAAAATACCCTTCTCACCTCGGCATTCACTCATAACCTCTAACAGACATTCATCCAACATATATATTTAGCAAAACACATTATCCTATTTATAAAACATACCATTCCCTTGGCCACATCCATACTCAGCGCATTTTCCTAACCTAAACATCGCCCGTTTCACAGAATTCTTCCCTATGTCCTGATCACAAGCGCAGTTCCTTCATTCAAAGTGCTTTATATATCTACCGAGTTATTGAAAATCCGCCTTGCTATTCCCCGAGAAACCCGCTCCATTTATGTAAAGTAGCTCGCGGAGAGTTTATTTGTAGAGCCTCCTGTCGGCTTGAATCGGAGGTTTTTGTGGCCAAATCGTCCGTTTAACCACAATTTCCCTATTTCCTACTTGTAGAGCCTCCTGTCGGCTTGAATCGGAGGTTTTTGTGGCCAAATCATTGTGCTCTCCGTTTAACCACAATTTCCCTATTTCCTACGTTTTCCTTCCTCCACGAGCTTGATATTTCTCAGATTTGGACAATGGCCAATTTGAGCCTAAATTATGTCGGATTACGTCTTTGACAATTCGCGTATGAAACGTCTTCCAACGTCTATTGCCTAGCACGCCGATTCTAAGCAAGCTCCTTCCCGTTAAGCAAACTGGCACGAATTCCTATCCCTCGGCTGTGCGCGATCTGAACTAAATACAGACATCTTTAACCTCTCTTACTGGTAGTCACATTATTGTTCAACGAAAGGCTTGTAAAATCCACAATGGTACTCTCATTCCTCCGTCAGCCGTTTCCCAGAGCGGGGCCCGGTTTTGACGAGTGAAAACAGCGCCTCATTTAACCCGTTTATCAACCAAAAATGCCACTTACCCCCAGACTTTCAATTGTTTCCCTGAACAATTCCCTATTTATAACGTTCCATAGTCGCTTATAAATTCGTCACTTTTCGCTCCACTTCTGTACCGTTCACTCCGATTGCGCACCTTTCTTCATTACCTTAGTGCCGATCCCACCTAGAATAGTCTTATCTTATACCGTCCTTACCGACCAGTCATCATTTTGTTTAATAGAGGGTTTGCAATTCATCACACTGTTATGACCCTCTTCCCACCCCACGGGACGTACTCAAGAGCACGGGCCCGATCGTCGTGGAGTGAGCAGAGTTTGCCATACCAGCACCCTTCCTTCTTAAACAACACAATTTTAATCAATCAATGTTACCAATCCCTGATTGGTGTCCCTTACCCACCCGCTAGCTGCCCTGATCCTACGCAGAACGACTAGCAATGTAGATTCACGTCATCCCATAACTCCAATTCTAGGCTTTCTAACCGAACACTCCTCTATTTCCTATTCTATCAAGTGCTGTGTTGGCGCGGCCGAGACCAAAGCCAGGTTGTGAATTCTGGTCTCTGGCGTCTTCCGACACCAACATATTTGTGGTCTAGCCCAGTTTCTACATCTACTCTTAGCAAACCCCAATCGAACTCTGCTCGACCTCCACCAATTCAGACGCACCATCATTACTTACCTACAAACCCGCTGACCTTGGCTGATGAGGTGAAGATTTAACAGTCGTAGAGGCATCGATGAGGAAGAGAACCTCTCGGTCTCTTCGAGAAGTAGCTTTCGTCGTCTTCAACCGGCTTTGGTCGAATTCAGCACGGGTCACGGACCATTTGAAGTATCCTTCATTCATTATCTAGTCTCTGTGATCGTATAGTTTGTACCCTTCTACTCTCCATTGTTTGCATTTCAAGTGTTCGGTTGTAGGAAGGAAACGCAGACGAGGTGGTTTGAATAAAACAAAGCTGTGTTTATTTCCATTTCAATAAACACAAGCTAGATGAATCAACTTAGTACAGGGTCTTCATTGTATATCAAATCATCGTCCTCCCATCAACACCCACTTGACAGGCGAGTACTGCTCCAGATTACCGTCCATCAAGTTCTGAAGGACAACAAAGGTGTCTCCCACCTTGCCTGCTGTGCTTTGGATTGGTGGCGACATTCTGTAACGCTTGGTGTGCTATTGAAGATGAGAGCACAGTTAGCAGACAAGGGAGAATGAACGTAGGCAGAGACGAGGAGCGATGCTTGAAGAAGGGTGTTTACTTCTTATCCAAACGTAAATACAAAACAACACTACTAATAACACAACGACGGAAAACAAGAAAATGACAGAAATATACAGAACTCACTAGACATCAACGGGGAAGGCAGGCACGACACAGGGAACACACAGGATACTGGAGGAATGTCGCCACAAGGAAGTGAGGAACAAACAGACACCTAAATACCAACACTAATTAATAACGATCAACACCTGGCAGGGCCAGGCCAAAACACAGAATCACAAACCCAACCTAGACACAAAAGCACTGACACACTAAACACAACTAGACACTAAGGCAATGACACACAACAACTCAACAGGGGTGTAACATCAAACACAGACAGGGATGGCCCAGGATAACATAATATTACAAATCAAATCAATAATGTGCAACCAACACAAAATGGCCGACCGCACCATCGGGCTTAGGTCACCAGAGGGAGCAATGTCAGGAGGAGAGCACTGTCCAATGTTATTCTATTGTGATGAAATATAGTAATGCATAATTTAGGCACCTTTAGTTTAGTTTATAAAGGACAGTGTGTACTGACAATCATTTGCATTAAACAAATAGATGGGTGCACCAGATTTAGCAAGAAGCTATAATTTCTAGTCATGTGTACTTTATGTAATGCAACGTTACATAGCTAATTCATCACAATAGTGTCAGTGATTAGCCTCGCCCTCTAGCTATATCTATTGTGATCACCAGGGATCATCGTTAGAGAGCTGGGCTGCGGCACTGCAGATTTACCCTACTCTGTTTTGAAGCACAGTGTTTTTCCGTGTTTCTGACATGGCTGGGCTGCGGCACTGCAGATATACCCTACTCTGTTTTGAAGCACAGTGTTTTCCTGTGTTCATGACATGGCTTTTGGAGAGTGATCTTCGCACGTGTTTTGCGAGTCCAGTCCGCGGCATGTTGACAGAATTTGCAAAACACCTTATCGCCGGTCATATACAAGTCATTAGGATACTGCGCTGCTCTGAATTTAGGGCTTAGTGTGGAATTTCTTCCGACGTTAACACCGAAGCAGCTAGACGCTTGGACATTGCTGCGTGTTGCTGTAGCGTCCCCGGTCATGTTCGCGTTGCACCAAACGTTCCATGTTCTCCCGAACACGGAATTGCAGTCCAGATTAGGGCAAATTCTGCAATATTCCACGTTTACAGCTGATTCCATTTTTATTGCTCAATTCCGCAATTCCGTGAACGCGGATTTCATATGGCTCTAATGTCTGGGAACAATAGCCCTACTCTATTGGCAATTAACACATAGTGTCTGAGCACACAGAGACAATTTGTAGGTTGATATTTTTTTTTATTTTTTTTTTTTTACTTACATTTTTATTAACACTTATAGACAAACAGCACTTACAAAAAAAAGAAACTAACAACACAATGAAAACAAAAAAAGCAGTGCACATATATGGTCACATGGGTATCATGGTTAGTTGTCTGGTTCCACTACAGTTGTTTTCCAGGTACTTAATACAAAGGCTGATTGTGTACCTCCCTTAAACAGGTATAAAAATACAATTCCTACTCAAAGATGTTAAATACTGACTAAGGCATGCATGTGTGATATGGGTCCAGAGACCCTCCTTGAGCTTCTTTCTTCCCTTATCCTTCGTCCTTTTTTTTTATTTTTTTTTATTAACTTTCACTTTGCCTTTTGATTCACCCATACACAAACCACATCATCCCTGAATATTAATATGACACTGTTAAACAGACATAAATAATAAAGTATAAAAACATAAAACAATTGTAATACCCCAAAAAAATTGAAAATATTAACTAAAGCATAGGTGTGTGACATGGGTTCAGAGACCCTCCTTGAACTTCTTTCTTCCTTTACCCTTCGCCCTCTTGTGTTGCATTTGGTTCTTCCTCTGTGATGTCGTTTTCGTTCCCTTTATAATCCTCCCACTTTCCCCATCTTTCCTCAAATTTCTCTTCCTGTAACCTCAGCATGTGTGTTATCCTCTCCATATCCTGTATTTCTTCCACTATTCCTACCCATTGTGCTATTGTCGGTGGGTCTTCCTTGTACCACAGTCTCGTTATTGATTTTCTGGCCGCTATCAACATTATCTTTATTAAATATTTGTCCCCCCCTTGTATTCCCTCGTGTGTCAGGTCTCCTAAGTAAAGCATCAGTCCTGTTTGTGGTAACCCGTATCTTAATATTCTGATCATTGCCTCCCCTATCTCCTCCCAATACCCCTTCAGCTTCTGACATCCCCAGAATATGTGTGTGTGATTTGCCCCCTCCTTCCCACACATCCTCCAGCATGCTCTTTGTGTTGGTGCATATTTTCCCTTCAGTTCTGGGGTTATAAAGAATCTGGGGTATAGTTTAGTTTGTATCCTGAGTAGTGGCCATATTCCTTCAGTAGATCCATCAGTGCCGGGAAGCTCTTGCCTGGTTGCCTCATGTATACTATCACGTCGTCTGCAAATAGGTCTAGTTTATATTCCGTTCACTTTATCCTTACTCCCTTAATGTCTTCGGTCTGTCTGATCAGTTGTGCCAGTGGTTCTATGAAAACGGCGAAGAGCGTCGGTGAGAGACAACATCCCTGTCTTGTAGCCCTCTCTAATCTGATTATATCCGTCAAGCTGCCATTCACCTTAACCCTCGCTGTCGGTTCTTGATATAGCGCCTTGATCATCTTCATCGCCCTCCCGTTCAGTCCGAACCTCATCAATGTTTTTTTTTTTTTTTTTTATCTTTTTCCCCCTCCATTTTCCTCAGATTTTCTCCCATCCCAATGTTAGTCGTATGCCAATTCCCAGTCCCTTCCTGGTCGCTGCGCACTTACCCCCCACAGTCAGATCATCTGGGAGAGTGGAGGCTACCACGTGCTTCCTCCGACACACGTCCAGCCAATCACCGCTTCTTTTCACCTGGCAGCGCGGATTCTCATCGAGAGGGCGTAGCGTGTGGGAGGATCACACTATCCCCCTCAAGTCCTATCCGCGCTTAGCAGGCGCCCCGACCGAACTGTAGGAGTCGCTGTTTACAACGACCCGGACCCACCCCGTCAGCTTCTCCCACCCTCTAATACAGCCAATTGTATTAGTGCAGACGGCCAGCCAAGCTGGTGACAACCCCGGAGCTGTGAGCTGGATTCGAACAGGCGAATCCAGCTCACAGCTCCGGGGTTGGTGACGAACGCAATCTCCGCTCGGCCACCTAACCGCCCCACCTCATCAATGTTTTATATAAAAATGTCCAGCTCACACTGTCGAATGCTTTTTCTGCATCTAGGCTAATCAGTACCGCGCTACCCCCTTGTTTTTGTATCTCCTCTACTATGTGTAATGTCTTTCTCACGTTGTCCTGTGTCTGTCTCCCTTTAATAAATCCAGTTTGATCTTCATCTATAATGTCTGGCATAAACGTCTCAAATCTCTTTGATATTATCGATGTATACATCTTGTAATCCACGTTAAGTATGGACACAGGTCTGAAACTACTACATAATTCCCTATCCTTCCCTTCCTTCGGTATCGTGGTGATTATGGCTTCCTTCCACGAGGGGGGCATTTTTCCCTCTTCCATCGTGTGTCTGAACGCCGCCCCTAACATGGGTGCTAATTCAGTTCTAAATGTCTTGTAGAATTCCGATGGGAATCCGTCGCTCCCCGGAGACTTGTTGTTTTTAGCTCTACTAATTGCCTCTTCCAGTTCTTGTTCCGTAATTATTTTATTTAATTCTTCATTCTGTTCTTTCCCTATCGATGGTAACTCTAGCTTCTCCAGATATGTTTCTATTTCCTCTTCTCCCGCTGCTTTTGGCTGTGTGTATAATTTCTCATAGTATTCTCTAAATGTCCTCTCTATTTCTGCTGGGTCCCTCAATATTTCATTAGTCTTAGTATCCCTTATTGTGTGTATCGTGTTCAACTTCTGTTGCTTCCTAATTCTCCTAGCCAACAGTCTGGTCGCTTTTGGTCCCCCTTCATAGTACGTTTGTTTCATGAACCTCGCTTTCTTTTCTATTTCCGTCAATAATTCCCTATTTATCCTGGCCTTTACTTCTTTGATTTCTCCGAGCGTTTCCTATTCTTTTGATATCTGGTGTCTCCCCTCTAGCTTCTTCAGCTTCCCTATCAGATTGTGATATGTCTCCGTTCTGGCCTTCATCAGCATTGCTGTCTTCTCCATCAATTTCCCCCTTATCACCACCTTCAGTGTGTCCCATAGAATGTTCGGATCTACTGCCCCGTTGTCATTTCCTTCCTTATATCTCTTCCTTGATCTGACTCACCACCCCCTTGTTATTTAATATTCCTACATTTAGTCTCCAGATCGTGTTCCACCGTCTCCCTTCTAGATCTACTGTCAGATATATGGCACTGTGATCCGATATGTCCGCCACTCCTATACTGCTCTCCCGTGCCCTGTAACTGTCCCCCGTCGTCATCAAAAAGTAGTCTATTCTCGCATATGTCACGTGTGGGTGTGAGTAATGTGTGTATTCCCTGTCCATGGCGTGCATCCCCCTCCAAACATCTGTAATTCCCATTTCCGTCATCTGAATATTCATATATCTACTGATGGGTGCTCGTCCTTTTCTAGTACTCGTGGTGTCTAGGTCGTGATTCAGTACTACGTTAAAATCTCCCGCGCATATCAATATCCCTTCTAGTTCCATCACTATCATATCAAAAATGGTCTCATATAAATCCCTCTCACTCTCTGGGGGTGCATAAACATTCACTAACGTAACCATTTGGCCCTCCATTTTCCCCTTCACCAGAACAAACCTTCCCTCCTTGTCTCTTACTTCCTTGATCAATTCAAATTTGACTGTGTTTTTGATTAACGTGATTACTCCTCTCCTCGGGTTCCGTTTAAAGGAACTATAGTATGCATTTTCATATCCAAATCTCTTCAGTTTCTCATGATCCTGTGCTACCAAATGTGTCTCCTGCAGAAAAATCACTTCCATCTCACTTTTTTTACATTTCAACATCACTTTGCTCTTCTTTATCGCATTATTCATTCCATTAACGTTTAACAACATCATTTTTATACCTTTAACCATTGTCATCTTTCTTCTTCTTTCGTCTGTCAGTCCCCCCCATGTCACATTCATTCCCCCCTCCGGTTGGAGCCTCCGCTCTCTTCACCGAATACATATAATGATTAACATAAATAAAAAACATAAACTTTACATAAAGTGCTCCCAAGGCGTTCGGGGGGTCCCTGTGTCCCCCCCTGTCCCCTGCTGGTGGGTGAGGGGTAATTGCTCTCCTAGCGAGAGGCCCCCTCCTGACGGCTTGGGGGTTTGAAACCCTTACCCCCAATCGCTCGTCATATTTGTCCAGCTTTCTTACTGTTTTTTTTTGCTGTCGAGCTCCTGGTCAAAAGCGCTCTGTCCTTCCTTCTGACCAAAGACCCTCTTTTCCTAGGTCCCTCTCAATGTGACTCATATGTTTCAATGTCCCTCCTTCCTCCCAAACCCGTGTGCGGTGTCTCCTGTGTACCCCTTTTTACTTTCTTTTCCTCCCCTCTATTTTCTATGTGATGTCCATTTATCCCCTTAATCCCTTCCAACTGTGTTACTCGCAGCGTGTGTCTATGTATTTGTTTCAGTATGTTCTGTGTCTCGTCTATCATACCTAGTTATATTTCCATTTATTTCCTCCATCAGCTTGTGTATTATGTGTCCATGTATACGTTATGTTCATTTCTATATCCTGCCTCTACCTGGGAATGTGTGTTTATGCATATGTTATTTCGGTTTCTATATTTTGTCTCTATTTGGATAGTTTTTTCAATCTCTTGTGCGTGTACTCATCCGTTCGCCTCCTCCCACCTCCTCTCCCCTCCTTCTCCGTCTCTGGCCTCCTCGTCCGTCTCCGCCCTCGTTCTGTCACGTTTCACCTCGGCCTTCTCCTCTCTCCTCCCTCCTCTCCCTGGTTTCGGTCTCCTACTCTGGTCCATCTGCGTGCCCCCTCCAATCTCTGCTGCAGGCTCCGCGTCTGGTCCTCCTGTCTCCTTCCTTCTCCGTCCTCCGCCATCTGCATCCCCCGTCGTCTCATCTCCTGCGCCGCCTCCCGTGCCGTCGCGTACGTCACCGTCCCTTCCTCCCAGTGAATCCTTAGTGAGGTCATGGGTGATTGGAATCTCATTCCGTTTTCTTTCAGAGTTCTCTTCAGTCCAGCGTAGGACCTGCGTGTTATTGCTACCGCTGTCGAGTAATCGTGATCAAACGATAGTCTTTTCCCTTCGATTTCAATCTTCTTGGTCCACGCGGTTCTGAGTATCAATTCCTTAATCTCAAATCTCAAAGAAAGTTAATAATCACCGCTCTCGGAGGTGTGTCCGGTTTCGGTCTCGGAGCCAACGCCCTATGGGCCCTCTGAATCTCCATTTTTTCCAGTCCCGTCTCCTTCAATTGCTCCTTGATAAGCTTTTCTACATAATGGGTCACGTTCGGGGACTCTGTTTCTTCAAATTCTCCTCTTCTCGTGTGTTCTCCATTTCTCTTTCCTTCACAATCGTTGTCTCTTCCTTACTTCTCGTGTGCATTTTCATTTTTAATCACTTTTTGGGTCCTTTTTTTATCCGTTTTTTCGCTCATTTGACCAGGAGCTCTCTCGCACATGTGTTACCCGTCTGCTCTCATACCGGAAGTCCGATATTTTGTTTTTATATACCATGGTACTTGTATGTGTGTGACCATGATTCTAAATATGATGTGACGATTGATTGGAGGTAGGTGTCAAGCCAAGATATGGGCACAACTATAGCTCTAATGATTATGTTATTTGTGGTTTGATATCAGAGTTGAGGACCACCCATTGATATAGGTATTTGAGTGGTTAAAACAGACCATTATTAAATAAAAGAAAAGGGTAATATATCTATTCCCACATCTCTATCTTGGATCCAGTGCTTTGACCCTGTCTTCAAAGCCCTTTTGATCGACAGTTTGAAAAGGAATCATGTCCTTAGTTACACAAGTAAACAGTGACAGTGTTTGTTATGTCGGTCCACCGCTGGCTTTTTTTTGTCGTTGTTAACTTAAAATGTAAATAATAAAAGATAATCAAATGATTCTGTTACAGCTGCTGAGCTATACTATAGCTAATGTCCATCAATAACTTCCTTTTTAATTAAATAGGTTCAAGATTCGAATCAGGATTGTTAGCAGAGAGAGAGAGAGAGAGAGAGAGAGAGAGAGAGAGAGAGAGAGAGAGAGAGAGAGAGAGAGAGAGAGAGAGAGAGAGAGAGAGAGAGAGAGAGAGAGAGAGAGAGAGAGAGAGAGAGAGAGGGGGCTGCTAGAGTGGAGCTAACGTTAATGTTAACGTGTAGGCTACATCAACAGGCTGCTAGGAGTGGAGCTAATGTTAGCTTTCTGAGTCTACATCAACAGTTAACATTACATAAGGTTTTAGCGCGACGTGGGCATTCCAGAATGGCGAGGATGCAAAGCATGTTAGACCATTGGACCTGTCACAGAGTTTACATTACACATAGAAACTGTGCGTTGTCACAGCCTTCAAATGCAGAGCGGAAGAGCTAGTTTGCTTCTAGAATTGAAGGTCCGCTCTGCTCTGTGGCTATTATGAAATGACAATTGTGCGTTGATACGCCCACTACGTGAAGCCTCTGTGCTCCTAAATAATATTTTCCAGTTCGCACATATCTATTTTTAGGTGAAAATACGAGTGAAATAGTCGCACTGTCAAGCCTAGGGTGGCCACCTGTCCCGCGATTCGCGGGACAGTCGTTCCCGCAATTCAAAGATAAAAAAAATATATATATATATATTATTATTTTATTATTTTTGTATTTTTTATTTTTTATCTTTCAAAGATTATTATTTAAAAAATGTTTTAAATGTTGTTCATTTAATGCCTCGTTCCAATACCCACTTATATTTAAAATAAAAAAAATCGGGCGACGTCACAAACCAATGCATTGCGCAGCCGAGCAATAGTATCCAGCTGCAGGACCACAGCACAGACACACTCAGGATCGCGACACTTTGCAGACCCACACTCTCCAGACCCTCGCTCCCATTGGCTGATTTGGGTCATGTGACCCAATGGCTGAATTGGAGTGGGACGGTCACGTGACCCAAATCAGCCAATGGGAGCGAGGGTCTGGAGAGTGTGGGTCCGCAAAGTGTTGCGGTCCTGAGAGTGTCAGTGTTGTGGTCCTGCAGCTGGATGCATCTCCAGCCGAGGCTGCCGAGCAGCTCACTCGAGTCTCGCGAGTCGCGCTGCCTGTCAACTGTTCGAGCGAGGCCGGGGCAGCTGTATGTGTGACGTCAGTCACTCGAGTAGTCAGAAGAAAGACAGCCAATATTACTGATACAAGTTGTTTAGCTAGCTAAGAAAAACAAGGAAATGGAGGCAAAAAAAAGAGACTTTGCTCATATAACAGAGACTGGGACAAGAAGTATACGTGGCTGAGATCCATTTCAGATGATCCCCAAAAGGTAGAATGCAGGATCTGCCACAGGAGCTTCACCATCACCCATGGAGGAGAGGGGGACGTCACGTATAGTTGTTCAGAGGAGCGCCTCTTCAGCAAGTCTGGCCCGACTATTATTGAGAACTGAATTAGAGGGTCGGTTTGTTATAATAACAGAATACACTGGGAGTATCGCCGGGACACTGTCCAGAGGGAAGGGCGCAATAGAATCCGGAGGCTAATATCCCCAAAACCGGAGGTGAGTTTAATAAGATTAATAACAAAATGAGCTATATATAGCCTACCGTCTGCGTCGAATATGATATAAAGGCATTTAAATAATAAATACATTTCTTTAATTTTAATTAGCAACAACAAAAAAAAGAAAAGAAAAAAATCTCATTCGCTTCTTAACGTTGTTTGATCTTTATAACCATACCTCTGTGCACTATGGTTAACGGTTTGTCTCTGGATTTACCTGGCTCATCATAGGTGAGTCTTATTATTATTGGCTTTACTGCTCATTTAGGCCTGGTTTGTGTCTCAGGCATAACTTCTTCTTCAGAGCTGCTAGCGTGCTCTCCTTGTTGCTAGCGTGCTCTCCTTGTATGTCCGACTCCGACTCAGGAGAATCTGACTCAGGAGACTCTGACTCAGGAGATGGCTCCTCTTTGCTCTGTTCATCCTAGTATGTGTCTGACTGGTTCTTCATCAGGGATGATGACAGCTGGCTCTTGCACAGTCCTTTTCTTCAGGATCCCTTCCAGGTAGGTACTGTAGGGTCTGTGCTCCCTTACATACTCTACTTCAGAGGATGAGTCAGACATCGGCTCACTCTCTTCTGTTGCAGGAGGAGATGGTATACGATGTTTCTTCTTGATAGTTCCTGCCCTAGTTCTTGGTTTCACAGGTGGGTTGTGGTCACTCTCCACTCTTGGCATCCGTACCAGATGTCCAATGGGTAGGAGATGATTTCTGTGTAGGGTCCTTGGGCGTCCTATTCCATCATCCGGACTCACTCTGTAAACCGGTAAGTTGGGCATTTTGCTCACCACCACGTGAGCAACAGCACTCCATCGGCTTTGGAGTTTGTGTTTTCCTCTCAACCCCAGGTTTCTCAACAACACTCTGTCACCAGGTTCCAAGGTTTGTCAGGTCACTCTCTTGTCATAGGACTTCTTGTTTCACTGGTGTACTTTGTCAGCTGCGGCAGAAGCTAGTTCAAAGGCTCTTTGCAGGTTGTCCTTCAGCTTAGCCACATACTTGATGTGGTGACCCCGTTCCTTGCCATCCGGCGACGTACCAAAACACACATCCACGGGAAGTCTTGCTTTTCTTCCGAACATCAAGAAGTATGGAGAGTATCCGGTGGAGTCGCACTTGGTGCTATTGTATGCATGCACTAAGTAAGGTACTTGCTGACTCCACTGCCGCTTCTTTTCTTGACTCAGCGTGCCCAGCATTGACAGTAGCGTGCGGTTAAAGCGTTCGGGCTGTGGGTCTCCTTGTGGGTGATACGGGGTGGTTCTGGATTTCCGTATTCCCATCATTTGCAGCATCTTCCGGATCAATCCACTTTTGATGTCACGGCCTTGGTCCGAATGGATTCTTGCTGGCAGCCCATAATGTACAAAGTATCTCTCTACCAGTACTTTTCCGACAACATGCGCTTTCTGGATTCTGGTGGGGAAAGCCTGAGCATAGCGAGTAAAATGGTCGGTGACCACCAACACATTACTTATGCCTTTACTGTCAGGTACCATTGAGAGAAAATCAATACACACAAGATCCATTGGACCTTTGCTCACAATCTGGTGTAGTGGAGCTCCTCGCTGAGGAAGGGACTTACGAGTGATGCACTTGCCACAGTTCTTAATGTACTGTTCCACTTCTATAGACATCTTCGGCCAGAAGAATCTGTTCCTCAGTTCAGGTCGACAGTTCTCTTAATGCCAAGGTGTCCTATATCGTTGTGCATGGCCTTCAACACTATATCTCTCTCGTCGCGTCATTTGTGTCATTAGTAGGAGCTACTCCAGAAGTTCGGGGCAAGCATGTTGCATCGCCAAAATGCAGACCCATCAACTAACGTTACAGGGAGACCATCAGATTCAGCCCTGCTGAATTGCTCTACATTTGTCTGAGGTGAGTAGCTAAACTTGAACATTGTATCTTCATTAATAAACATGATGATAGTTTAGTGTCGAGCTAGCTAACGTTACTAAACTTATCACTAACATAGCTACCTAGCTAAGCTAGCTAACACTGTCGTGGCTAGCTAGCTATCAATAACGTAGCTTAGTTACATACTGTAGGAATGCGGTAATAATAGTGAAAACGGAGTCGTGTTCCGATGCAAAAATACTATTTTAATACGCACTCTACTGTCGCACAACAACACTGCCATTCATCTTTCATTCGTCTCACTTTAACTACGTCATCCCCCGCTAAGGATCACGGGAGATGTAGTAAACACCACATAAGGCTAGGATGCCGTGAATTATGTCCCAGTAGCCACTACACACGTCCCCCCAGAATTCACAAGAACTGGCCCCAAAAAACGTCCAGGGGCTCTGACGACCCGCCCAAAACGACTCCGGTACCCCTGGGCAGGCACAGGAAACCGAGGCAGTGGTAAAGTAGTAGGCTGACCCTGAACAGGCCTCGGACGGCAGGTCCGGGGGTCCGCCGTAGCTAAAGTAGGCGACGGGACTGCCCTACCAGGGGGCCGACCGCGGCGGGGCGGTTGGGCCAACTCAATGGGGCGGTCCAAATCCAGGTGAGCAGGCTTCAGGCGATCCACCAAGATCCGTTCTTCCCTCCCCCCCATGTCAACAACGAAGGTCTTATCGCCTGCCTTCACAACCCGGTAAGGACCATCGTAGGGTGGCTGTAGGGGGCCTCGATGGGCGTCGCAGCGGATAAACACGTACCCCGCTGCTTGCAGATCAGGCGGGACGCGGACCTTTGGAACGCCGTGGCACGAGGTGGGGATGGGCAAGAAAGCCTTGGCCTTGTCCAGCAGAGCATCCCGCTGTTCCAGTGCTGACCAGGAGGCCGTAACACAGGGAAGAAAATCCCCTGGGACACGGAGGGGTTGGCCGTATACCAGCTCAGCTGAAGATGAAAGAAGGTCCTCCTTAGGTGCAGTACGGAGCCCCAGCATCACCCAAGGAAGTCTGTCGACCCAGGTGTCGCCTCGGAGATCGGCCTTGAGAGCAGCTTTCATCGACCGGTGAAAACGTTCACACAGGCCATTGGCCTGTGGATGGTAAGCCGTAGTGCGGTGGAGGGAGACACCAAACTGCTGGGTAATGGAAGTCCATAACGCGGAAGTGAATTGGGCCCCTCGGTCAGAGGAAAGATCAGAGGGAACACCGAACCAGGAGACCCAGGTACCGATGAATGCGCGAGCCACGTCAGCTGTAGTAGTCGCAGTGAGTGGGACAGCCTCCGGCCAACGGGTGGTCCTGTCCACCATCGTCAGAAGGTGAGTGTACCCCCTGGAGGGAGGAAGGGGTCCCACCAGATCCACGTTGATGTGGTCAAAACGCCTCTCAGGCACATCAAACCGCTCCAACGGGGCTTTAACATGTCGATGGACCTTCGCGCGTTGGCATGCCATGCAGGTCTTGACCCAACCCCCAATGTCAACCTTCATCCTGAGCCAGACGAATTTTGCTGCCATTAGGCGCTGTGATGGTTTCCTGCCCGGGTGCGAGAGGCCATGGATAGCCTCGAAAACTTGTCGTCTCCATACCCGTGGAACAACTGGCCTTGGCTGCGCCATAGATATATCACATAGCAGCATCGTGCCATCATCAAAGAAGGGGACGTCGGCCAACTGGAGGCCAGTAACCGCCGTCCTGCATGCCTGGATGTCTGGGTCTGAAACCTGATCCGCAGCCATCCGCAATCAATTCCCAGGTGGACAGCACCAATGGCGGCCCGCGAGAGGCAGTCAGCCATGGGGTTGTCCTTCCCCGCCACATGCTGGATGTCAGTGGTGAACTCAGAGATGAAAGCCAGATGGCGTTGTTGCCTGGCAGACCACAGTTCGGACACCTTCGCCATAGCAAAAATCAATGGTTTGTGGTCTACAAAAACAGTGAAAGGGCGAGCCTCCAGCAGGAAACGGAAATGTCTGACCGCCAAGTACACGGCGAGGAGCTCACGGTCAAAGGTGCTGTACTTCTGTTCGCTGGAACGGAGTTGTCGGCTGAAGAACGCCAGCGGTTGCCAAATGCCCTCGACCAACTGTTCATATACGCCTCCAACGGCATAATCCGAGGCATCAGTTGTCAATGCCACGGGAGCCTCAGGCACAGGGTGCGTCAGCATGGTTGCGCTCGCAAGGGCCTCCTTGGTATCCGAGAACGCCTTTGACATGTCGTCGGACCAGGCGATGGCATGCTTGGGAGTCTTGCCCTTGAGAGCCCCATACAGGGGGTGCATTAGGTGGGCAGCCTGAGGGATGAACCAATGATAGAAATTCACCATCCCCAGGAACTCCTGCAAGGCCCTAACCGTGGTAGGGCGTGGGAGCCGCAGCACCGCTTCCACCTTTACTGGCAATGGGACCGCTCCAGCAGGGGCGGGGCTAGGGGGTGGCTACTTGGGCTCAAGCCCCGAATGTTTTCTGAAAAGCACCGAATCTATTGAAAAAAAAAAAAAAATTGACAATTCATCATTGTTACATGAAAATATGTTTGCACCAGATTTAGCAGAAGCTAATTTCCATCTGTGGTCTATCCAGCTGCTAACTGTATTTGAGTGAGTTAAGTCTTGGTGTCATGGTAGACTCAGACCTAAGCTTTAAATCACAATCAACAAGTTGACAAAAACTTAATTCTTCCACCTTAGAAACATAGCTAAAGTACGGCCATTTATAAATCAAAAGGACGCTGAAAACCAGATCCATGCCTTTATTTCAAGCCAACTCGACTACTGTAATGCACTCCTTACCGGCCTCCCGAAGAAATACGATGATAACTATTTTATTGCAATGCACTATTGCATTATTTTATTCTATTTTACTAACTATTTTATTGCACTGCACTATTTTACTTTGTATCAGTGAATCATAGACGCCTGGCCATAAGAGCATTCGGAGCATCTCTGCTCTCCCACTATTGAACATGGGGGAGCAAAGGTATGCTCTTGCTCCACCACTTTTTGATCATATGAAAAATATGATATATCCCCCCCCAATATATAAATCTAACCATAACTACTGAGTTAACTGAGTTTTATAGTGAAAAGAGCAGCTTTATTGGTCAAGATTGAAGGCTCTATATTGCAGGAAATTGCACGTACAGGTTAATTAAATTTTTAAAAAAAAGCCGTGGAGGGGGTCGTGCCTGACCCCCTCCAAACCACCCCTTGCCTGCAAAAAAAATATATATATATATATATATAAAATAACAAAATTAATAAAAAAAAAAAAAAAAAAAAAAAAAAAGGCGGGCAACTATCTGGGCTAAGCCCCGGATCTCCTATAATCCTAAATCCGCCCCTGCGCTCCAGCAGTAGTGATGTGGTGGCCAAACTGACATTTTGCTGGGTTGATGATTAATCCATGCTCTCTGAGGCGACTGAAGAGGAGTCGGAGGTGTGTTAGGTGTTTTGCTTTGGACGTGCTGGCTACCAGGATATCGTCTAGGTAGACGAACACGAAAGACAGGTTGCGCAGCATGGCGTCCATTAACCTCTGAAAGGTCTGAGCCGCATTTTTTAGGCCAAAAGGTATCCTCAAAAATTCAAAGAGCCCGAATTGGGTTATAACTACCGTCTTGGGGATGTCCTGAGGGCTAACCGGCACCTGGTGGTATCCTCTCACCAGATCCACCTTTGAAAAAACAGATGCTCCAGCAAGGTGGGCTGAAAAATCTTGTATGTGTGGAACCGGGTAACAATCAGGTGTAGTGGCGTCATTAAGGCGCCGGTAGTCGCCACACGGACGCCAGCCGCCGTTGGCCTTTGGAACGAGATGGAGAGGCAAGGCCCAAGGACTGTCGGACCGACGAACGATGCCCAGTGCCTCCATGGAGGCAAACTCATTCCTAGCGATGGTGAGCTTGTGTGGGTCGAGACGACGAGACCTAGCATGTACTGGCGGGGCTTCCGTGGAGATGTAATGCACGACACCATGCTTAGTGGCCGTGGACGAGAAGGTGGGTGTTGTGATGTCCGAGAACTCCAACAGGAGGCGGGAGAAATCATCAGTGGGCGCGACGGCGCTGGACAGTGTCATTGTGGCCGTGTCACTGCGCTCACATGCTAAGGAGCCAAAAGTCTCAGCATTGACGAGCCGGCGATTCCCCATGTCTACCAAGAGACTGTTGGCGCAGAGAAAGTCAGGAGGGGAGTAGACACCTTGGCCAACACAAAATCCCAGCTGAAACGCTGGTCAGCAAAACACAATGCCACGGTGCGTTTGCCAAATGTAGGGATCGCACTGCCATTGGCAGCTTCAAGGGCGGGGCCCCGTCTCGCTGAGTGAAAATCCTGAGTGGACGCCGGCAACACGCTCACCTGGGCACCCGTGTCACATAAAAAACAGCGGCCGGAGAGTGAGTCGGTGACGTACAGCAAGCCTGCAGGATGGCCAACACTCACGGCTGCTAATGAGTGGCAGCCAGTGCGTTTCCCGACCCACCATAGTTACAAGGTGGCAAACACTTTTTAGCTTTGTTCCCAAACTTTGCGTGGTAAAAACACAACCCTGACGGCCTCACCCGGCGGGCATAGCCGCGGCAGAGATAGAGAGTGGCTGGAACCCCTGCTCATCAACGGTGTAGGCTGATGCTGCCACACACCTCTTCCCAGCTGAGAAAAATACATCTGCTTCTCTAGCTAGCTGGCGAAAGTCAGTTTTGATGGAATTAGCCATAGGTAAACGCACATAGTCTGGTAGCTGTTGCAAGAAAAGCTCCTTAAATAGAAAACATGGCCCATGGTCACCCAGCAGAGCTAACATGTGATCCATCAGTTCAGAGGGCTTTGAGTCACCCAATCCAGGTAGAGAGAGAAGCTGGCGAGCACGGTCAGATTCAGACAGACCGAAAGCCTCATTCAGGTGTGTTTTTATAGCAACATATTTGTCATGTGTAGGTGGGTTTTCCAGCAAACTCACCACTCTCGCCCCAGTTGAGTTCGTCAGGGCTGCTACCACATAGTAGTACTTTGTGGCGTCCGCGGTAATGTCCCTGAGAGCGAATTGGGCTTCAGCCTGTGCAAACCAAGCGTTGGCGCTCCGCTCCCAAAACTCGGGCAGCTTGAGTGAAACGGCGTTCAAAGATCTGCGATCCGCGTTTTGTTGTTCAGTAGACATGTTCAATGTAATCACCAAAATACGTCCAAGAGAAACGTCAGGGTCACCAATGTAGGAATGCGGTAATAATAGTGAAAACGGAGTCGTGTTCCGATGCAAAAATACTATTTTAATACGCACTCTACTGTCGCACAACAACACTGCCATTCATCTTTCATTCGTCTCACTTTAACTACGTCATCCCCCGCTAAGGATCACGGGAGATGTAGTAAACACCACATAAGGCTAGGATGCCGTGAATTATGTCCCAGTAGCCACTACAATACTATCATTCCACACAAAGCAGCCAAGTCTTTCTTATCAGGTGCGGCTAACTTTGAAAATGTTATCAATATCAATAGACTAGATAGCTAAACGGTATCACTATTGTATTGTACCCATTCTGCAATCTGTTAATAACGTTTTCAATTGATCAATCACTAGCTAGCTAGCTAATGTTACTAAACAATATATTGATTGATTGATTGAAAACTTTAACAGATTGCAGAATGGGTACAATACAGACCAGCGAAAGACTTTTGTCTTGTTTACATCAGGGTCCCCCATTTTAAATTCATCATAACATCTATGACATACACAACATACAGATAGATATACAGTAGTTACTTCCAGACATTTATGACATACAGGATATACAGACAACTCTGTCTATATATGTGACACCTGGCAGCGCTACTGACCACAACTCGGCCCGCCCCCTTCTCGTCTAGACGTTATAGAGTTTTTTTTTCTTTTTTGGTTTTTTTTTTTTTTTTTTTTCATATTATTATAAATTGAATGTATAATTACATGTTTACTATAAAAACGAACAGTTAGAATATCTAAAATAGTGTCAATCCTGTGTTTAAAAATAGGTTGTTCACAGACTTTATTTCAATGAAACGGGGGCGTAATTACTGTATTTGCATCTGAATCAAACCTAGGCGGCAGCCCGCAGAGATTTACATTGTGGGTGTGTTAGAGCGACGCACTGGCTCTGTCTGTTTACACTTTCAATGGGATTATCATCACGTTGGAGCAGCTGCACTCTGGATCAGAAAGAGATGAATGCATCGGATCTAATGAACGAGTACATGAACTTTGTTAAACCAGTTGATTCAGTCTCGGCTCACCGGTGAAAACACTGCGCTATTCAACGGAATTAACTATGAGATCGGTCGAGATGCATCTGCATGGGTAAGTTTAAGAATGTTTGTTTACAGTAGCATCCAACTCCTTACAATTCCGCATCTTTGATAAAACTACACCAAGTTTTTCTGCCGACCACAAGTCGAACCATGTCACGTTTATTGTGTTATTACGACGAGCCCATGCTACATTAACGTTAGCGTTAGCTAGCTAGCCACACAGCCATGTAAGTTAAAGTTGCTAACGTTATATTGATAGCTACCCAGATAGCAAAAGGTGTTAATTCAATGTTGATTTATGGTCAAAATGCTTGATTTTTGGTTAAGGTCGACGATTGATGGTGGATCACCCATTAACCGATGAAGCAATTGACCAATGTTGAAAACATGTCATTGAATCAATATTGTTTTGTGGTTGCATTTTAATGATTGAAATGCCAATATCTAATAAATGTTGAATCAACATATGCTGTTCAACGTATGCTGTTTGTCGTCATTAAGTTGGACCGATCCGAATTCCCCCCACAATTTAAACAGATATGGTACACCCCAGGCACATATCCTAGCTTCCACTATCTAATGCAGCACTCTCTCATTGTGAACTGGCAACAGAACAGCAATGTCTGGATCCCCCGGATTTGATTCTACTGAGTGCTTTACAGTACGTTTTGGCTATATTACTTTTATCTTAACTGTGTTCAGTGAAAAATAACGTTATTGTGAGTGTGGCCGGTGTACTCTTGACGGCGTTGTGCATGTGCTTATGCTGCAGTTTGGTAGGTAAATATATATATACGTCAACTAAGATAAATATTCATGAATATTCGTTAGCGTGTACTTAATATAACTCTGGAGAGTGTGCAAGTGGAATCGTACGGTTGTTTAAGACCAGTTATTTATTATTTTGATGTAATTATTCTAGCGCCAAACGAACAGAAATTGCGTGCTCCAATTGCGTGCGTTGGTACTGAATTACGTTGTGCGACTCAGCCAATCAAAAGCATGCTTATTGGGTGAACAGGAAGTAGTCAAGGAAGCACGCGCTAGCTGGCCTAGTAAACACGTGGATCCGTAAATGCAACGTTGCCTACCAGACAACGGGACCGCGTGTTTTGTTTTGTATTGCTCCTGGCTGTTCAAACTAATTTTACAGTTCTGCTAGCTACATGCAGTATTTAGCGAGCTGGGTTAGCCGGCTAGTTGGCTTTGAATCCCGGCTGCGGCTAGGTAGCCAGCTAGCTAAATGCCCTGCGACGGTGATGTCACCAAACAAAATGGCGGCGCCCATGTTGATAAAGCGCTTCACATAACAAATAGTTTTTTCTTAGAAACTGCTTATTTTTATAACGTGATTTTTTTCTGTGGCTTATCTAAATACTAATTTGATGCTATGACTATGTTTATATCGCTATATGCTTCATCTCCCCTTTAAGCTTAGGCACTCTTTCTAAGTTGGTTAAGGTTAGAGTTTGTCTTAGAGCATGGCGATAGAACGCCAGGTAGTTTGCAGGCTGTTTGGCGTGCCACTGGTCCTGCTAATGTTGAATGAATGAATGAAAACGTTATTTAACAGATTGCAGAAGGGGTACAATACAGTATGGCTCAATACACACAATTGTTAATGGGATGCACACCAGAGAAAGACGTTTTTGTCTCGTTTACATCAGGGTCCCCCATTTTCAATTCATAGTGACATTTATGACATACACATGATGACATTTATGGCATAGGGAGGGACATACATGACATACAGATAGTATATAGTTAGACGTTTGGTTATATGCATGGTATTTTCTAATGAACAATATAACAATAATATAATAATGAACTCTCTTGATATTGATCAAAATGTAGAATTATGCAAGCGTTTCACCCTGCACATTGCAATGCAGCACATTAATCAGGACCTCCCCCCTTTTTTCTTTCTTTTTCCAGAATCACGTACCAGTTTCAAGAAGCCGCACGTTGCAGCAATTGAAGCAAAGACCTGTTCTAGCCAAGTAAATACCACAATTTATGTACCATTACATTGACTATATAGTTAGACGTTTGGTTATATGCATGGTATTTTCTAATGAACAATATAACAATAATATAATAATGGACTCTCTTGATATTGATCAAAATGTAGAATTATGCAAGCGTTTCACCCTGCACATTGCAATGCAGCACATTAATCAGGACCCTCCCCCCTTTTTTCTTTCTTTTTCCAGAATCACGTACCAGTTTCAAGAAGCCGCACGTTGCAGCAATTGAAGCAAAGACCTGTTCTAGCCAAGTAAATAGCACAATTTATGTACCATTACATTGACTACAGCACCTCATCACTATGTCATCTTATTCTCGGGCTAAAAGACGTAGAGTCAACAAATTAGTGAGAGAGACAGAGCAGGCTATCCTCACTGATTATAAGTTAATTGTTGCTGCTAATTCAAGGACAAACCATCACTCTTTAGAGAACACAGATCCTGTCACAGCCTCTACTGAGTGCCTGCTAGATTTACCAAAGACAGACTTGTCACTAGATTTAACAACTAGATCAGACTTGCCACTAGATTTATCAACTTCAGACTTGCCACTAAACAGACCACTAACCAAGCCCGGACTGGCCATCGGGAGCACCGGGAGTTTTCCCGGTGGCCTGGCCTGCACACAAAAAAAAAAAAAAAAAAAAAAAAATTATAATTCTTTTTTTTTATATAATTTTTTATTTTTTTTGCCAGGCCATTGTTTCTAGTTGTGGCGGCGGCGCGGCGCGATAGTTAGATAACCTAGGTGGGTGGGGAACAACCAGGATTTCACTGTCTGCGACAGAGTTGGAGAACTATCTGACTCTCTCCCTCGGATCACACACACACAATGGAGCCGTGCTGCCGCTTGTGTTTGGTGGAGGCGGGACCAGGCGATACAACTGATTGACAGTGGAGGCGGCGAATGGAATGGCAGATGGCACTCTGCAGAATACTGTAACAGCCAGGCAGTGAGCCAGGTAGTTTTGTAATAATGAAAGGTCTGTTATTTAATGTTTGTGTAAGGGCTATTTTAACTGTTGATGGGTAGTGCATCAGTAAAGTGAATATGGTATTGTGCTCTTGCTCTGTTTGAATAGGTGGAGAGAGTGGTTAACTGTATTATAATAGTAAATAGACAAATATGTTGTGCTCTTGCTTTTTTCTTTTTGAAGGTGGAGAGAGTAGCATTGCTAGTGCCACAACAGTTTTATTTGAGGTTCATAACAGTACATTGTACTAAGCAATTGTTGGCTCATTAGTTTGTGATTCACATGCACTATGACAGTGATGAGCATAATGAAGATTTCCTCATGACAAGTTTAAAATATTGGGCAACATCCTATTCAGTCTCTCTGGTTGCACTATCATCTTTGCTGTCCATTTTGAAGATGTTTCACCCCACCCTTCCTAAAGATGGAAGAACATTGCTAGGAACACAAAAACATGTGCCTACCACTAAGATTGAAGGGGGAGAATACTATCATTTTGGTTTAGTCAAAGGGGTGCTTTCACGGTTGGCATGTTTGATTTTACCGGCAACTCTGACAACTCTTAATTTACAGTTTAATATAGATGGTTTACCTTTATTCAAAAGTTCTAAACTTCAGTTTTGGCCCATACTCAAGTTCAAGTTCTCAAGTTCTTTAATAGTTGTCATACAGAAGTACAGAATACTTTCATACAAAATGCTTCTTACTGTTACGCTCCAGAGACTGTGCTAGACAAGATAGTATCAATAACATAATAACATAATATAGCATGAATTTAGAAGAAGAAAATGAGGTCACAGTTGTTCGGTATAGACATATGTACAATGTTCTGAGTTACCATATAATATACAATACACAATACTATGCAGTGTACTAATGTACAGTACTATCTAGTGCAAAGCAGAAATGGGATGAGGTACAATTTTAGGTACAATTTACAGTAAGGTGTACGAGTTGTAGTGCAATCCTTCATCCATAAATATAAAGTGTGGGGAGTGGGTGCTACAGTGTGTTTGTTTAAAGTGGGTGTGTGCTATAAAGTGTGTGTAGTGGGTGCTACAGTGTGTTTGTTTAAAGTGAGTGTGTGCGTGTGGATGTGTGTGCTATGTGTGTTTGGTGGTTGTTGTTGTGTAGTGTTCATTCATTGTTCGTTTAGCAGCCTGATGGCCTGGGGATAGAAGCTACTTCTGAGTCTTTCTGTGCTCGCCTTGAGACTCCTGTATCGCTTGCCTGACGGCAGCAGTTCAAAGAGGCAGTTGTTCGAGTGGCTCGAGTCCTTAATAATTCTCTTAGCCTTCCCCTTGCAACGCTTGTAGTAAATGTTCTGGAGGGTGGGGAGCCCCCCTCCAATTGTGCGTTCGGCTGAACGTGACACTCTTTGTAGTCTGCTTTGGTCTTTTGCAGTGCTATTCCCAAACCAGGAGGTGATGTTGCCGGTCAAGATGCTCTCTATTGTACATGAGTAGAAGTTCTTAAGGATCTTCTGGCTGACTTGGAACTTCCTTAGGCGCCTGAGGAAGTAGAGGCGTTGTCGTGCCTTCTTCACCACACTGTTAATGTGTGTGGTCCATGTCAAGTCCTCGGATATGTAGGCTCCGAGGTACTTGAAGCTGTTGACTCTCTCAACCGGTGCCCCGTCGATGCTGAGGGGGCTGTAGTCCTTGACCCCCGACCTCCTGAAGTCCACAATCATCTCCTTTGTTTTGCTGACGTTCAGGGAGAGGCTGTTTTCCTGGCACCATCCCGCCAGGACCTTGACCTCTTCCAGGTAGGCCCTCTCGTCGTTGGCAGAGATCAGGCCCACCACCACTGTGTCGTCAGCAAATTTGATGATTGTATTGCTACTCCGCTGAGCCACACAGTCGTGTGTGTACAGGGAGTAGAGGAGGGGACTCAGAACACAGCCCTGGGGGGCCCCTATGTTGAGGGTGATGGATGAGGAGGTGCAGTTGCCTGCTCTCACCACCTGGAGACTTGGAAGTCTCAAATGTGACTATACAAAGTCCCCATTTGTTGTTGGCATTTTTTGTGGTCTAAGCAAGCCAAAGAGTGTTTTTGAGTACCTAGAGCAGTTTGTCAAAGATCTTCAGAATGTACTGTCTAATGGCATTATTTATAATGACAAGCAATTTGATGTACAGATTTCTTCTTTCATTTGTGATGCCCCGGCTAGAGCTTATATTAAGCAGACCAAGGCATTTAATGGCTATTCTGGTTGTGACAAGTGTTTTCAGGAGGGTGTATGGAGAAATAAAATGACATATCCTGAAACAAAAGTCAGACTTAGGACAGACTCCAGTTTCTCAGACATGGTTGATGAGGCACATCACAATGGGACGAGCCCTTTAACAGGTTTAGTTAAGATGGTTTCTATGTTTCCAACTGATTACATGCATCTCTGTTGTCTCGGAGTTACAAGGAAACTGCTTAATATATGGTTAAAGGGGAAGAATTTGGCAACAAGGGTCCCTTCCAAAACTGTACAAGCCATTTCAGGTAAACTGCTAAAGCTACGTTCCTACATGCCTTGTGAATTTAACCGTAAACCAAGGGAACTGTCAGAGTTAGATCGCTGGAAAGCTACTGAGTTGCGATCCTTCATGTTGTATTGGGGTCCTGTTGTTTTGAAGGATTCCCTCCCCAGTGAGCTGTATGACAACTTCATGTTGTTTTCTGTTGGAATGTACTTGTTGCTGTCCCCTAGTATTTCTGAGGAAATGTTGGCCTTTGCGCACAAGTTGATGGTTTCTTTTGTTGAACACTTTGGGACAGTGTATTGAAGGATTTGGGGTGCTTTTTCAATGTATGTGATGTATAGATTGGGGGGAGTGACCACAGCTAAAACGGTGCCGGGTCAGAGAGGTCAAAGTGCATGCGGACGGTGGAAGCAGGAGACGGTGGTTCAGTAGAGCAGGGTGATTGTTGTGAGGCACACTGCCAGCGAGAGAATGTTTGTTGACATTCCTTTTAAGAACATCTGAGATAAGAGGGTGTCTCCCAGAGCAGGAGGGAGAGAGGTTCATCTTAATGAAAGTTTAATGGTGTTAAAGGTTATTTAGCAGTTGTCATGACAGTTGACGTCGCATGACAACCAGAAAGCGGGGCCGTCGTTGCGACGACGAACATCTATGAGTCGAACAGTGTTTCCGGGTGTAAGGCAGACTAGAATCTGACTCAGACTAAAATCAGACCAAGAGCGAGTAGGACTAAAATCTGACTGAGACTAGGAGGGAAGGAACCAGGAGAGACTCTTCCTCCTCCACCACGGAGGGGGGGGGAAGGGAGAATGCCACATCATCATTACAGTAGCTTCGGCTAACGCGAGGAGGGTTAGGCTAACGAACAGGCCTGAACACTATTGGACTGAATCACAAAAGGACGATAGACGAACACACCGAAAGATCATTCGAATAGACTCTTCAAGGACGATACAATTTGATAACATCTGATAACATCTGATTATGAGGTTCTGTTTATAGCAATAAAACAACGCTTTTCCTCATAAGGTATCTCACGGTGTTGGAGTGTCGAATTCTTACGGAAGTGGAGAATTATTATGGTTTATGGATTGCACAAACGGGGGAGATAAGGATCTTACCTGCCAGTATCGGAGACGTCAGGACCATTAAAATGACACAACGCAGAGGAATTGGATGGAGGGCCAAACAGACGAAGACGTGATACTGGCCAGTTTGATCAGGATCTTACAGTTGGTGCCGTGACCCGGATTTGCAAGAGATTAAAACAACGGGAACAGTTGGTTGTTGATGACAGCCGGATTTGCAAGAGATAAGAACAACGGATAAAGACTTTTTCAATAATGGGGCGACAGTGGACAACAGTCATCAATGTGTGGGAGAATCATGATCGAAGCAAGGCCGGCCATGGTGAAAATCGAGGGTGTTATCTACAGAGAATGAAAAGCAAACGAGGCAGGCTGCACAGTTTTGGTTTAAGGAGGGTAAATGCGAGATGAGGAAAGGGGGGGGGGGGGGGGGGCGCTTGAATCAGATCGAAAAATGTTTGATGGCGGGACTGTTTTCATAACAGAAGGAAAGTCGAAAGGAGATTGTACCAGTGTGTATTATGTCCGATCAGGCAAGAGTATTAGTCTGAGAAAGCGTCCCCTGATAATGGATAGGAAAGAGAGGAAAAACAGCTGTGTTTTCAGGCCTTGGAAGGAAGGGCAGCGGCCGTTTGTTGAGAGAGTAGCCATTTGCACCGAGTCAAAATTGCCGCAGAGCCACGAGGGGTTTAGAATCAGGAAGTGACACGTCACCTACAATCCTCTAGACTGAGTTTTGGCCGCCATCTAGGGGGGCAGTGGGATAATACAGGCAAATGGAGGAGTAGGTCGCCACCTAGTGGCGGAGGGGGGGGGGTAGTGCTGGGGAGTTTAGAGTTTAATTCAATTAAGGAGTTTAATTGCGGAGGGGGGGGGTAGTGCTGGGGAGTTTTCATTACCCATAGGGGAATATTTAGATATAGGCCTGTACTACCATCTAGTGGCGGAGTGGGGGAGTGATTCAATAGTGAATCTAATGAGCACAGAGAGTGGATTATTATTATAATAATAATATTAGATATAGAGTTTAATTATACAATGGATTAAATAAGAATTGCACAGAAAGATGGTGCAGTTATTTGAATGGGTTAATTATGGAATAAAGAGGGAAGTCCAGTGGGGCCTTCTCACACCTAATAGATAGGCAGGGTCTTCAGAAGACACGTCACCAGAAGAACTGGCGCGCGCTGGGGGTCAAACTGGGATGAAGAGTTGCGCGGAGTGGGTATCGGAAACTGCAAGTGTCACGCCGGAAGACAACAAACAGGGAACCGCCCTGTAAGATGGATAATAGGTGTGGAGAAGGTGGTAGACTAATAGCAAAACAAGGGAAGTCGAATGTACAGACGACTGCCGGTGTTGTGTTTCTGCTTTCAAGGGGGGAATGACACCGACAGCGATGGAGATGACCAGGAGACAGACTGGAGGAGGAGGAAGCCGCAGGGGCCAGGCACTGCAGCCTGGTACACAGATCATCCACGACGAGAGAGAGGAGACGGCGGCGGTGGAGGAGCAGATATGGAGAGGACAGCCAGAGACACTGAGCAGTAGCAGACCAGGGGAGACATTTTTGCCTAGGGGACCGCGCCCTGGGAGGGGGACCAGCTCAGGAAAGGAGCCGTCACTGAAAGGGGCCCTTGCCCTAGAAGACGGGACCGGCCCAAGATGGGAGGTGTACTGTAAGAGGGAAGGGAGTGCTATGATTTGGACGTGGGGTACCTAATAGGGGGGCCGAAGGGTTTAGGTGTGTCCTTTGAAAAGTTGCAATCTGTGTTTTTCTCTGTCTCTCTCTCTCTCTCCTCCATGACCGTTGTTTATCCTTTCTGGTTTGGGTGTGATGCGGGTAATGGAAAACAAAAGGAAAAACAGCAGACGGCGGGGCCCTCATTGTTATGAGTCTATTTTTGTGTATAATTAATTGAAAAACCAAGTAGTCTGTTGATTCTGAAGGTTGATTAAGAATCAAAGGGGGGAATGAAGGATTTGGGGTGCTTTTTTAATGTATGTGATGTATAGATTGGGGGGAGTGACCACAGCTAAAACGGTGCCGGGTCAGAGAGGTCGAAGTGCATGCGGACGGTGGAAGCAGGAGACGGTGGTTCAGTAGAGCAGGGTGATTGTTGTGAGGCACACTGCCAGCGAGAGAATGTTTGTTGACATTCCTTTTAAGAACATCTGAGATAAGAGGGTGTCTCCCAGAGCAGGAGGGAGAGAGGTTCATCTTAATGAAAGTTTAATGGTGTTAAAGGTTATTTAGCAGTTGTCATGACAGTTGACGTCGCATGACAACCAGAAGGCGGGGCCGTCGTTGCGACGACGAACATCTATGAGTCGAACAGTGTTTCCGGGTGTAAGGCAGACTAGAATCTGACTCAGACTAGAATCAGACCAAGAGCGAGTAGGACTAAAATCTGACTGAGACTAGGAGGGAAGGAACCAGGAGAGACTCTTCCTCCTCCACCACGGAGGGGGGGGGGAGGGAGAATGCCACATCATCATTACAGTAGCTTCGGCTAACGCAAGGAGGGTTAGGCTAACGAACAGGCCTGAACACTATTGGACTGAATCACAAAAGGACGATAGACGAACACACCGAAAGATCATTAGAATAGACTCTTCAAGGACGATACAATTTGATAACATCTGATAACATCTGATTATGAGGTTCTGTTTATAGCAATAAAACAACGCTTTTCCTCATAAGGTATCTCACGGTGTCGGAGTGTCGAATTCTTACGGAAGTGGAGAATTATTATGGTTTATGGATTGCACTAACGGGGGAGATAAGGATCTTATCTGCCAGTATCGGAGACGTCAGGACCATTAAAATGACACAACGCAGAGGAATTGGATGGAGGGCCAAACAGACAAAGACGTGATACTGGCCAGTTTGATCAGGATCTTACAGTATGGAAGAGGTGAAATTGTGTACAATTTGTATTCATTTGGCTGAGGAATACAGGAAGTTTGGCACTCTAGATAATATCTCAGGATTCCCTTTTGAGAACTATCTTGGAGAAATTAAGCATCTTCTACGCAAGCCACATCAGCCTCTACAACAGGTAGTGAAAAGGTTGTCTGAAATTCCACATGTTGGATCCCCATGTCCCACAGATGATCCAATTTTGCGTAATATTCACACTGATGGGCCTGTCCCCCCACAGTTTACTTCTTCACAACAGTACAGGAAGGTCTCCACTCATCGGTTTACTTTGTCCACAAAGAAAGGAGACAATTGTATTGAGGTTGGAGATGGATTTGCATTAGTAGAGAATATTCTTAAATCAGAGGAAGAGGTATATATAATTTACAGAAAGTACAGACACAAACAGCCATACTTCATGTATCCCTGTGAATCATCATACATTGGTACATACAAGGTCAGTGGCTTGCAAGAAGATATAGGGATAGGTAAACTTGGCTATATCAAGCGCAAATGTCTTCTCTCTCCAGACGGAGATGGTGCCATTGCAATACCACTACTTCATTTAACAGCATAACCATACTGCCCTACAAAGCTAAAGTGCAGTAACTATATTGACACACTGACTCTAACGTCGGATTTCAGGGCATAACATTAATAAATACACAATTAGTACAATATTACATGTACACAGATAACATGTTTGGCTGGCCAATTGAAACGCTTAAAGGAAAACTCCAACATTTTGTGAAATTAGCTTATTTAACATCTTCCCTGGAGTTGGACAAGAAGATACATACCTTTTTTGTCTCTCTGCATGCTTTGGGCTTAGGGAACGCCTGGACCGTTAGCCTAGCTTAACTTCATCACTGGAAGTGAGGCAGACATCTAGCCTAGTTCACTACAGTCAGGAAATATACTCCAAATACAACTCCCAAATGTTCCTGTAAACATGTTGTGACCTGTGTGTTTACCATGTCTCCCAGTCACACAAGTCACACGAGTCTCCCAGTCACATGAGTCTCATGTGACTGGGAGACTTGTGTGACTTGGAGACTCGTGTGACTTGTGTGACTTGGAGACTTGTGTGACTTGGAGACTTGTGTGACTCGTGTGACTTGGAGACTTGTGTGACTTGGAGACTTGTGTGACTTGGAGACTTGTGTGACTTGTGTGACTTGTGTGACTTGGACTTGTGTGACTTGTGTGACTTGTGTGACTTGGAGACTTGTGTGACTTGGAGACTCGTGTGACTCGTGTGACTTGGAGACTTGTGTGACTGGGAGACTTGTGTGACTGGGAGACTTGTGTGACTTGGAGACTTGTGTGACTTGGAGACTTGTGTGACTCATGTGACTTGGAGACTTGTGTGACTCGTGTGACTTGGAGACTTGTGTGACTCGTGTGACTCGTGTGACTTGGACTTGTGTGACTTGGAGACTTGTGTGACTTGGAGACTTGTGTGACTCATGTGACTTGGAGACTTGTGTGACTCGTGTGACTTGGAGACTTGTGTGACTCGTGTGACTCGTGTGACTTGGACTTGTGTGACTTGTGTGACTTGTGTGACTTGGAGACTTGTGTGACTTGGAGACTTGTGTGACTCATGTGACTTGGAGACTTGTGTGACTTGTGTGACTTGGAGACTTGGACTTGTGTGACTTGTGTGACTTGTGTGACTTGTGTGACTTGGAGACTTGTGTGACTTGGAGACTTGTGTGACTCATGTGACTTGGAGACTTGTGTGACTCGTGTGACTTGGAGACTTGTGTGACTTGTGTGACTCGTGTGACTTGGACTTGTGTGACTTGGAGACTTGTGTGACTTGGAGACTTGTGTGACTCATGTGACTTGGAGACTTGTGTGACTCGTGTGACTTGGAGACTTGTGTGACTCGTGTGACTCGTGTGACTTGGACTTGTGTGACTTGTGTGACTTGTGTGACTTGGAGACTTGTGTGACTTGGAGACTTGTGTGACTCATGTGACTTGGAGACTTGTGTGACTCGTGTGACTTGGAGACTTGGACTTGTGTGACTTGTGTGACTTGTGTGACTTGGAGACTTGTGTGACTTGGAGACTCGTGTGACTCGTGTGACTTGGAGACTTGTGTGACTGGGAGACTTGTGTGACTGGGAGACTTGTGTGACTTGTGTGACTTGGAGACTTGTGTGACTTGGAGACTTGTGTGACTCATGTGACTTGGAGACTTGTGTGACTCGTGTGACTTGGAGACTTGTGTGACTCATGTGACTCGTGTGACTTGGACTTGTGTGACTTGTGTGACTTGTGTGACTTGGAGACTTGTGTGACTCATGTGACTTGGAGACTTGTGTGACTTGTGTGACTTGGAGACTTGGACTTGTGTGACTTGTGTGACTTGTGTGACTTGGAGACTTGTGTGACTTGGAGACTTGTGTGACTCATGTGACTTGGAGACTTGTGTGACTCGTGTGACTTGGAGACTTGGACTTGTGTGACTTGTGTGACTTGGAGACTTGTGTGACTTGGAGACTTGTGTGACTCATGTGACTTGGAGACTTGTGTGACTGGGAGACTTGTGTGACTTGGAGACTTGTGTGACTCATGTGACTTGGAGACTTGTGTGACTCGTGTGACTTGGACTTGTGTGACTTGTGTGACTTGTGTGACTTGGAGACTTGTGTGACTTGGAGACTTGTGTGACTCATGTGACTTGGAGACTTGTGTGACTTGTGTGACTTGGAGACTTGGACTTGTGTGACTTGTGTGACTCATGTGACTTGGAGACTTGTGTGACTCGTGTGACTTGGACTTGTGTGACTTGTGTGACTTGTGTGACTTGGAGACTTGTGTGACTTGGAGACTTGTGTGACTCATGTGACTTGGAGACTTGTGTGACTTGTGTGACTTGGAGACTTGGACTTGTGTGACTTGTGTGACTTGTGTGACTTGGAGACTTGTGTGACTGGGAGACTTGTGTGACTTGTGTGACTTGGAGACTTGTGTGACTTGGAGACTTGTGTGACTCATGTGACTTGGAGACTTGTGTGACTCGTGTGACTTGGAGACTTGTGTGACTCATGTGACTCGTGTGACTTGGACTTGTGTGACTTGTGTGACTTGTGTGACTTGGAGACTTGTGTGACTCATGTGACTTGGAGACTTGTGTGACTCGTGTGACTTGGAGACTTGGACTTGTGTGACTTGTGTGACTTGGAGACTTGTGTGACTTGGAGACTTGTGTGACTCATGTGACTTGGAGACTTGTGTGACTGGGAGACTTGTGTGACTTGGAGACTTGTGTGACTCATGTGACTTGGAGACTTGTGTGACTCGTGTGACTCGTGTGACTTGGACTTGTGTGACTTGTGTGACTTGTGTGACTTGGAGACTTGTGTGACTTGGAGACTTGTGTGACTCATGTGACTTGGAGACTTGTGTGACTTGTGTGACTTGGAGACTTGGACTTGTGTGACTTGTGTGACTTGTGTGACTTGGAGACTTGTGTGACTTGGAGACTTGTGTGACTTGTGTGACTGGGAGACTTGTGTGACTTGTGTGACTGGGAGACGTGGTAAATACACACGTCACAACATGTTTACGGGAACATTTGGGAGTTGTATTTTGATTGTATTTGGAGTATATTTCCTGACTGTAGTGAACTAGGTTAGATGTCTGCCCCACTTCCAGTGATGAAGTTAAGCTAGGCTAACGGTCCAGGCGTTCCCTAAGCCCAATGCATGTAGAGAGACGAAAAAGGTATGTATCTTCTTATAACTCCAGGGAAGATGTCAAATAAGCTAATTTCACAAAATGTTGGAGTTTTCCTTTAAATGCTTCAAAATGCAATGTGTGTAGTGCACTTTGGCTTTGTAGGACGGTATGGGAATGGCTTGTAAGGAGAGATCATTATGAGTACCGTAAATTCTCATTTCAGCCCTTTGAAGATGAATGGTGAGGTGGTGCTGTGGTCAGTTGTACAGTTCCCAAATGGTGGGACAGCAGTAGTTCTAGAGAGCTGGTTTAATGCTAAAGACCAGACTGTGTTATGGCCCCCTAAACACATAAAGCTCACAAAAGCCCTTCAAAAAACGAGAGACCAAGTACACCTCAACTATGTGTCCAACCTCTGAAATTGAATCTGAGGACGAAGGAGATCTCCGCCAGAAAAGAAGATCCAGGTACAGTGTTCACTTTGTTAACACTTTGGGTGCCGGAGGTTAAATTCATTATATACCATGGGTTGCCAGCTCTATTTGTCTATGGAGAAGTTCCCCTGCTTTGCAGGGCTATAACTTTTTAAATCCTATTGCTAGATTGCCATTATTAGGGCCCATTCAAAGTCCTATATGTATTGTTCAGGGTGAAGCAACGTTAAACTTTTTCATTCACATATTCATACTAAAATATGGTCTAATGTATAAGTATGTTTTCATCTCTTTCTGCAGCTTTCTCCAGAACGTGATTTATAGCTCCAAATGCATTATATTGATGATGAAATACAGTTTGATAGCGATCTGTGCCAGATAATAAATTTCAACGGCACGTACTTCTGGAAGTTACTACACGTCATCTGATGTTGACCGGATGGCCGAGGGGGCGTTTATAATTCCGTGGGCAGCGTTATACCATTCATCTAATGTGGGTCAAATGTTCATCATAGCAGTTAGTATCGTACACATTGAAAAATAACGCTGAATCTTACCGTATCTTCCTCACGCCGTTGGGCGATGAGCGTGGAACAGACATTTTCCTATTATGGGATGTAGAAATATCCGGTCCATTTCCAGGTTGTATAATAATATATACGTCCAAATCATGTTGTTTTTTCGAGTTATTTGCAGCGATCGATGTTCACTGTGTGAAGACTGAGTCTCTCTAACATTAGCGAGTGCCCGGACCACATATGGAGTGAGTCCTGCCGGGTTAAAGGTAACATCCGTTTTTTCGATCTACCGATCGGCCACCAGATGGCGGTCTTGAACCGCTAGAGGATTGAGAGGAGATCACACTTGTGTCTCAGGGCCCCCGGAAAGGAAATATGATTCCGATCACAGATTTTTGAAATATTGATATCAAAGACGAGTTACGGCGTCTTCGGCAACTTGAGCATGGCGGGGAAGGACGCCTAAACTCGTCCTTTGGCAACTAAAGTGTTAAAGGGACAACTCTCCCTAGGGTTTTGTAAATAATTGCACTGCTGTTGTAGTTGCAAGTAGTGCTAAAAGGATAACACACAGTGGCCTGAGGGCCTATGTATTCAGACTTTAGCCTTGACTAATAAACGTAGTATCATAACTACATTTATTACATGTGTGTATATATATAATTTTTTTTAGGCCAAATCAGCAGTATGTGCACTCGGACTCTGATGACCACTCGAGTGGCGACGCCAAAAGAAAACGTTTTGCCAAAGCACCTGATGTGGGTTTCCCAGGTATTGATGCAATGCATTTATTTGATATAGGCACTTTGGAAATGATCACTGCTACAGTTAATAATAATAATAATAATAATAATAATAATAATAATAATAATAATAATAATAATAATAATAATAATAATAATAATAATAATAATAATAATAATAATAATAATAATAATAATAATAATAATAATAATAATAATAATAATAATAATAATAATAATAAACAGTTAAACAAATTAGTCTGACCATGTACCGACAAATTGAGCATTTTAATTTGATTGGACTTCTGCATTTCTTGCAGTTATTCTATAGTTGGCCCAAAATATATACATTGTGAATAACATGCCAACTAAAATATGTTGTAGGACAGACTCCAAAATCGAGCCGGTCTCGTAAGGCGCTAAGATCCGGCAAGCCTCCAGTTGTGTGGCCACTAGGCCAAGAGCCTACAATGAATGGTATGTTGCTATGAATGTTAAAATGCCAACTAGATGACTGTTTAAACATGATTTGTAGCATCTTCAATTCTCACCCTGGCTTACCTTTTTTAGATTCTTTGGATGGTGGCATGATCTACAGCTATTTAGATTCGTTGCAGACTCCTGATCCAAATAACAGTAAGTGAACCCATATCTGTGTTCTTGTGAGGAGCTTGCTGGCAGGTCGCTGGCATCATGCATGCAACAGAATACATGTTTACAATGTGCATGCCAGCCCACTACAAAAATTCAAAGCCTTCACAACTTGCAAGCAATGTCACAATAAAAATGTGTAGTTGTACATAATGCTTTTATATTGAGCACAATTTCGACCATGTTTGAGTCGCAACTTATTTTACATTTCCCCTTTGTAGATCTGGTTACTAGCAACTACCGGCAATCGCTAACTCAACATAATGGTGAGTTATCAAGCAGTCTCATAACATAATATTCTGGCATGTTTAAAATATCTGTATTGTCTCGCATTGTCTTTGATATTTTTATTAAAGTAGTATTTGGCAGTGCACGTGAAATCAGCTGAATGGAAATCAAACATTTTCTCACATGGGGGATTACAATAGCGTCATTTGCTAATAACTTTGTGTATTTCCTACTGTGTTTCAGCCGAGATGCCAGGATTTGATATTGTACAGTACCACCAGCTCCAGCAGGCCTCACATGTCCAGCAGCTGCAAGATCGACAAAGTACTATAATATGGTTCGTAATGCATTATATTTACAGACTTCTGGTCTCCGTGGAGACAAGAATATATCATTGACACTGTGAACAATCTGGAATATTCTGGGCTCATCGCTCGACTGCTCTGGGACACTAAGGAATATCCCGAAAATAATAGTAGTCATGAACCCTGGGTAGGAAGATCATTCTGGAACATAACAGCAGTCTGTTCGTATATACTAGGGCATTCTACAACCTTCTAGAATAAAATGCACCATTACAACGAAGGCATGCAACTTTAACATTAACATCCGGTGTGTATAAGCATAATGATCAATTGACTGAAGTTTAATCAGGCCTTGATAAGGCTTTAAAAAAATCAGCCACACCTAAATGTATGAGCACAACAAGGTTATTCTAATAATTTAAATAATCACTCCACTGATTTAGAGATTGGCACAATGTAGCTCTAAAAGTCTCTGTTTTTTTCTTTTATCTATGTATTCAATTTTATTCTAGTGGTTTCTCCACGTTGAGTTTTAATTTAGCTCTCACTCCCTTTTTTTTATCTTACATTGTTCTTTTCTATTTTTCTTCATTTTAAGGTGTTAGTGTTTGTCTACAATCTTTTCCTTTTTCTGATGTTTCCTACATAAGTTAGTAGAAGGTTCAAATGAATATATCAATGAAGGTATTCTTTTTTTCATTTTTCATAATATTTTACTACATTAAGGGAAGGCGCAAGACCAAAAGCGACATTCTATTGAATTAGAATGAAAATGTTAGATCCTATGGCAATTAGCATAGGAAGAGTAGGATTACAAAGCTCAGTTTGGGCAATCCGGTGGCCTAAGGGAGGGAGTCATACGCGGAGGATGTGTCTATGGAACACAGGCCTGTACGACTCTCTGGGAGAGGGGGAAAAAGGGGATTTTTATTTGTATATATATATGTTTTTAAGCTCGGCTCTCAACGGGACCTCAATAATTGGATGTACATCTATTGTAGCTTCGCACTCCAGAAGCATTACCAAAAACTACACTACAACATGTATAGATTATGGCTAGTTTGAATATAATGATATGGAACACTGGTGGGATAAATAAACAACACAAACGCAAAAGCGTGCTCACAGTGATGAAAAAAGAACATGTGGACGTGGCTCTACTAAGCGAAACGCACATTTTAGAGGAAGACATAGATACGTTAGCGGACAACACATATCATAATATTAGTCACTCTTCTTTTGGTACGAGAACTCGAGGTGTAGCCATAGTCGTTAGACGTAAGTTAAATATTGAATTAAAGGGAGTATGGTCGGATGCAGATGGTCGTATAACTATAGCTATGATTGTACACAATAACAGGAAAATAGCGTTGGCAGCGGTATATGCCCCAAATTTGTACGAAGAGGGTTTCTTCTCTACACTAACCAATGCAATGTTAGACCTTCCCGATTACTCATTTATAATAGGTGCAGATTTTAATGCCATTTGGAATCCAAGGATGGACAAATCTTACCTCGCCTTTTCCAGCGAACAAAAGAATTAATCTAAAGCATTAAAGGATTGGTCGAAGAATACATGTGTAAATGACTTATGGCGATCACTTAATCCCACGACCCGAAAGTACTCTTGTCGATCTGCGAGACATAACACATTATCCAGAATAGATTACGTCTTTGCATCCCCGAGACTATTTGATAAATATGAAGTGGAAATGATACCCAATGCACTATCAGATCACTGTTATTTACTCCTAAAAGGAACATTTGGCATACTATCTTCCCGAGCCCCAAGATGGCGATTTAAATCGATGCTGCTTAATAACAAGGAATTCATTACACAACTCAAAGAAGCTCTTATAGTATTCCTACGGGAGAATGCAAACTCGGTGCAAGACCCCAGAATAATATGGATGTCAGTAAAGGGAATGATCAAGGATTTCACTGATAGCTTTTCCTCCAAAATGCGCAAGAATCAATGCACAAAACTGTCTGAACTGGAAACGCTTTACTCAACGTTATTTAATTCTTTAAAATACAACAACTCAACTCGACTAGAAAATCAAGTTAACGTACTAAATATAGAGATCAATGCCATATACAGACAACAATCGGAAATACAAATACGCAGCACAAGACAACAGCAGTACTCCCAAGGTTCTAAACCTAGTCACCTATTAGCCATGCGATTAAGAATTAATGCAAAATTTGCAGATATAACTACCATTAGAGCACAACAAGTACTTGAAACAGACCCTGAAAAAATAAACGATACATTCAAAGAATTCTACTCCGACTTATATAAATCAGAAACGACCTTCGATCAAAACAAAATGGACACATATCTTAATCAAATTATTCTCCCTAAACTTTCAGAGGATGACGCTAAACAGTTAGAAACACCGATCACACTAGAGGAACTCAAGAAGGCCATATCCTAAATGCAAAGTGGTAAGGCTCCTGGAAGAGACGGTATCCCACCAGAAATGTACCTTTCTTGTTGGGACATAATTGGACACTTATTACTAAATATGATCTTATACTCAGTCAAGGAGGGGAACTTCCATAAAAACGACAATATTGCACTCATAACAGTCCTTCTCAAAAAAGACAAAGACCCCACCGAGTGCGGTAGTTACAGACCCTTAAGCCTCCTCGGAACCGATATCAAACTGTACTCTAAGGTATTAGCCATCAGATTACAAAAGCATATGACGTCTTTAGTTCATCCGGACCAAACTGGTTTCATAAGAGGCCGCCTGATCACTGATAACATAAGACGAATACTGCACGTACTAGATGCCGACAAGTACGACACCATACCTAAGGCGATGCTGTCCCTGGATGCTATGAAAGCCTTTGACAGGCTGGAATGGTTGTATCTATGGGCAGTATTAGAAAGGATGGGGTTAGGAAAAGGATTCATTGATATGATTAAAGTATTATACAAAGACCCATCGGCCATGATTACAACATGTACAATCATCTCCAAAATCTTTCCGGTATCACGCTCAGCCAGACAGGGTTGCCCTCTTAGTCCCGGACTATTTGATCTATCATTAGAGCCTTTAGCACAATATATAAGACAATCCCAATCCATAGAACCAATCGTAATCAAGGGCACACAACATAAAATTATATGCGGACGACGTAATATTGTTCATGCAAAACCCCAACACCACATTGCCTCATCTGCTCAAGTTGATTGAGAACTTTGGTGATTTATCGGGATTTAAGATAAATTGGCCGAAGTCGGCTTTCCTTCCACTTAACACCCCTGCAAAAAAAGATATAACCCTCCCAGGAGAGATACCTATGGTAAAACATTTTAGATGCTTGGGAGTGGAAATATTCCCCACCATAAGACAAACGGTGAAGCACAATTACACAAAAATCCAAAACAAAATCAAAGACGACCTTGATAGGTGGGCAAAACTTAAAAACTCAGTACAGGCACGGATATCAATAGTTAAGATGGATGTACTACCTAGAATCAACTTCTTCAGTTCAATGCTACCGTTACCCCCTCCAGAGGGTTACTGGAAAAGATTACACTCCTCCACATTCAAATTTATTTGGAATAACAAACCACCACGTATAAAAAGATCCACCGCACAGAGAAATAAAGCAGACGGTGGCATGGCATTTCCAGTTTTTTTCCACTATTTTAAGGCGTACACATTAAGACCATTGATGACATGGTTTGATCCCCAAGCATTAGTATCCTGGAGAAAATTAGAAGAAAACATAGTAGCCCCACATAGACTTCAAACATAGCATACACTAAACTACCAATCAAGCACTGTGAACGGAAATTTGGCCCCATAATTACCCATGCGATCCGGATATGGCGTGATACACAAAAGAAATATCCTAACCCACATAAATGGCACAATCATACTCCCTTATTCAATAACAATGCACTCTTAATTGAAAAACGACCTATAAGATTCCCTATATGGGAAGAGCAAGGCATACACTCATTAGGGGATGTTTTTAACAAACAGGGTTTTTGTAGTTTTGGAGAAATATGCAAAAAATGTAATCTCACCAAGTCCACATGGCTTTTTTACATACAGTTACGGCTATGTTTGAAGTCTCACGGTGTTCCATTAGACATACCAATTGAACACCACAGATACCACAAATTCTTCTATGAAAGAGAGACATCGAGAGGTTTTGTTTCAGATCTTTATCATCAATTACTAACGTCCTCGTATGAAACCCTCCAACTAGACTCTGTCTGGAGGAGGGATATACCAGACCTGGAAAGTGACTTTGATTGGCAAGGAGCCTGGGCAAATGTCCGACTTACATCAAGGAACCCGGACCATCAACAAATCAATCTTAACTATATTCACAGGACATACTTGACTCCTATAAGACTGAACAGAATGGGTCTTAAACAAGACTCCAAATGCTCCCAATGTACAAATGGGGACGAAGGGACATTTATGCACATGTATTGGGACTGCCCACCAGTTAAGACATTCTGGAAAGATGTGACCCAACAATTATCAAAACTCGTATCTTGGAATATACCTGTACACCCCTCTGTATTACTATTGAATGATGTTTTTGAGTTTGCAGTAAATCCACAGCTAAAGAGATTGGTGTTATCGGGTATCACAGTAGCCAAAAAGCTGATCGCATCACGCTGGTTTCAACTGGAAAAAAATTGCCGGAAAGTTTGGTTTCTTACATATCTCGATGTGATTTATCAAGAAATATCTACAGCAAGAATTCTGGGTCTCAATGAATCCAAAATGTCAATGTGGTTAGAAGTGGTGGAGAGAATAAAAGCTAGCTTATAATGGTAGTGTCTGGTTAGGAGCGAGGGATAATGGAGGTACTATCCAAAGAGGGGTCCGGGAGGGGGGGGTTCGAGCTGGAGCATATGTGTGTAGGTTTTTAGATAACAGGTATTAGGGGTATATCCTGTATAAGACATTGGTATAAATGGTAATTTCGTTGGATATACACTGTATATTAATGCTTGTGTATCTTATCGTGTGTTGTCATGTTTGTTTATATGTGTGTTTAAAAAATTATATAAAAAAAAAAAAAAAAGATCGACAAAGTGCAAGTAGTGGTATGATACTGTACTCTCTCAGTAACAGTGTTTTGAGAGACGGGGATACAACTCCTTACACCCCTTCCTGACATAGAGCGATGCGAGCGAGCGAGAAAAAGTGATTAAAATGTATTAGTTTCAATCAGACTATCCTGACCTGCCGCGAGCGACAGTGAACTGAGCAGCGATGTCGTTCACCCCTCAAATATTCGCTCGCTGTGTCTCTAGTTGAGCGATTACGCGGCCGAGTCCCGCCCATAAACACTTTTTATTGGTTGAGAATCCAGGTAACACACACTCGGACACGCGCTGCGTCATATCAGGACAGTGTCGTGTGCGATTTCGTCTCCAGTTCGCTCGCTTGCTGCCTGTCAAGAACCGGTGTTAGTGATTATGACATGTATGTTAGTTTGACTGACAAGTCAGATTTTGTATTTATTTTTAAATATAATGATCTACAGGGATGTCGGGATGCAGCTCAGGGCAATACAACAGTCCCCCTGGTCTCTCACAACATTCACAAAATGGTATGCCATTTTAGAGGGAACTACCACCAGTTTGATCCAATGCAGTCAAAATATAGTGAAATATATAACTATGATTTTGTTTCTACAGCGATGTCAGGATACAGCTCAGGGCACTACAACACCCCATCTGGTGTTTCACAGCGTAGATAGATGGCCGGCGATGACGGGCAGCTTATGAAAGGCAAGTCTATTGGACATGGTGTAATTCCTTGTGTGATTTGCTGCTTATTTTTATTTCTCACTTAATGATTTTAACTCTTCTTCTGAAGACCTTACCATCCAGAAGATGAATTCAATGCTTGCTGAATTACTTGTCGTGGTGAAGGATCTGTCCAGAGATGTGCAGTTCATCAAGACCGAGTTGGCTGAGGGCAACATATCTGGTGGGACCAGGGGACACGGGGTGGCCACCACAACCACTATGCTCCCCTTCCAGCTGCCAATCGCCAGTGAACAAGACTTCAATGAGGCAGAATCATTACTGATGGAGCAATCAGTCCGTCAAAAGATGGTAATTTATTGAACTGCATTCATTTATCAAATGTAGATAATTTCAGTGTGGTCTTGTTCAGGGGAAAATGTGTTTAGCACTTTCTAGTTCAAAACGTGTTAGAGCTTGTATATCTGCTATTTATGAAACGTTTTGAAATTGTTCAAATATACCGTTTACATATGGACAGGAGGGTTAATGTGGTTACACCTAATGACTGGCATGGGCTGGAATATCAGTGCATGCATAAAGTGTGTGTATAAACAAGTTGGTTGCTCTGTGTTCATAAAATAAATGTTATGCTGTTTCTAACGCAGGGCCTTCATTTTCTTCTCTCTGATTTAGATTTCTCGCCTGGCTTTGGTAGGAGGCACCAATTCAGAGAACCTGATCAGACTGATGTTGAAAACTGCTATGACCAACGCCCTGGCCAGTGGGTTCAACTGGGCTGGAAAGAAAGACAAGCGTTGGTCAGAAAGCAAGAAGCCATTCAAGCACACCACACTACAAGCCTGCATGTTTTGTGAGCTTCCTCCCCTGCAAACTACTTCATAGGTTAAATTTAGGTAGTGAGGTGGTGATGCTGGTGATGCTGGTGATTCAGAATATAATTATGCTGTTGCAAAAACTTAAAAGTGTTATGTTGGAATAAAGTGATGAAAGTGCAACCTATAAGAAATGGACAACGTAATTGGTGAGCTTTAGAGGTGCATGGATACACATTGTATTGCCTAGATGGTGTCAGGCTAGGCGATTGCTTCTCTTTCCTGTCCAGTCTAACTGGATGCTGATTGTAGCTTGTTACTGTAGACCTACAGAGTAAGTAATTGAGTGATTAAAAAAATCACACTCGTGTGAAGTGAGGGGTGCTCTTATCATCGTACATCATCTCACCTCTCTTCCTCACTTTTTTATTTTTGTGTCTATCAGCTGCTGCTCGACAGTTTGACCCCAAGCTGACCGACCAGGACTACAGCGAAACTGTCAAGAAGTGGCTTCGTTATGCGCCAGACCGGGAGGGAGGCATCTCAAGGAACCAAAGTGACCCAAACTTAAGTCAAGCGAACCAGAGTCAAACTTAGGGTACCCCAGCACACACTGTTTCCCTGGTTCATACAGTACAAGGAATTACCCTCATGGACACTGTTCTTCCATGGACGGCATCTACTTGAATGACTTGCTGCTTCAGCCTGTTCTTGGAAAAAAATGCTTTTCATTTATCTATTTATTTAACTGTATTAAACAATATAAAACGAATTGGCCATAATTGACTGAGCAAACTAATGCTTACTGCTGTAACCTACTAATAACACTTAAGTAAATCTGAATTGATCTGAATGATTATTATATAGCAGATGCCTTGGAGGATAAGTCGTGGACAACTGTAGATCATCTGAGCTCCACTGTGTTTAAATTCAAATCCTCTGCCATTGTTATTTAACCCTTGTGTCTGAAAACTAAAGTATTATACTCTTATTAGGGGACTAAATTGAAAAACTCCATAAAAAGATTATGTTGAAATAATTTCCCACTTTCTTTTCCATAAATATTTTATTCAACTTCAGCCCTGATCATAACCATTTTTTATATTATTTTTGTAATGAAATACTCCCACTTTTCTGAAAAGAGTTGTTAAATATGACAAAAAAACAATATGTGGTGGTTATGATCGGGCTGAAGTTGAATAAACAATTTATGAAGAGTAAAAAAAATACAAGATAATTAAAAGATTATGCCACATATTATGTTGGCTACAAACATAATCACTGCAAAGTTATCAAACAAATAAGAATCTGATCAGACACAAGGGTTAAGTTGTTGTTCCCTTTCTAATTTCCTCAAAAACATCTAGTCTAGTTAATGTGATCAATATTATTTGACAATTGATGCTTTTTGTTGGACATTTCAATCAGTGAGCTCATACTTTGAGCTCATACATTTATAGTTAAAATGATTGAGACAACGCAATCTTGTCTTCGTTGTGCATGAATGCGTGTGCTCACCACACAGAATACGTGTGTTACTATTCTGGCAGTGGCTATATATAGTATTGTTAATGAAAGGTCTGTTATAAGGTCTGTTATTTAATGTTTGTGTAAAAGGTTAACTGGTCACTGGAAGTATGATGAGACCCTCTTGAAAGAAAAAAAATAATTTTCATATTAAAGCCATGTTGTCATTTTTGTTCACACATTTTTGGAAATATGGTCATATAAGAATTTTGAACAACAATAGTGTGTTTAACAGCAGGAAAAAAACATGTAATGTTATGATGTATACATATCAGCAGCAATATTTTAATGTAAAATGTACATTAATCAGTATTGATTCCTTAACTTTACAAGTTACAAGTAGATGTACAAGTTACAAATGTACAAGTAGATTACCATTTAGATTATGGTTGAATAAACATTGATGTCTAACATTGATTCAATATAAAATCAACTAAAATGTGCATGTAGATGACCATTTAGATGATGGTTGAATCAACATTGATATAGTATCAGTTATGGTTGACACCTAACGTTGATTCAACATGTAAGTCATAGACAACGATTTGTATAATTTCGATGTCAGGCTTCAACATAGATTCAATATTTCTGCCTAACCCTATTTCAACGTTGATTCACAAATTTTTTGCTATCTGGGTATTGCTATGAGGTATGTGTGTATGTGTAGCTAGGAGTGATATGATAACTGTGTGTATGTTGTAAGATCCTGATCAAACTGGCCAGTATCACGTCTTCGTCTGTTTGGCTCTCCATCCAATTCCTCTGCGTTGTGTACTTTTAATGGTCCTGACGTCTCCGATACCGGTTGATAAGATCCTTATCTCCCCCGTTAGTGCAATCCATAAACCATCCTAATTCTCCACCTCCGTAAGAATTCGATACTTCAACACCGTGAGATACCTTATGAGGAAAAGCGTTGTTTTATTGCTATAAACAGAACCTCATAATCAGATGTTATCAGATGTTATCAAATTGTATCGTCCTTGAAGAGTCTATTCTAATGATCTTTCGGTGTGTCCGTCTATCGTCCTTTTGTTATTCAGTCCAATAGTGGTCAGGCCTGTTTGTTAGCCGAGACCATCCTCGTGGTAGCCGAAGCTAATGCTGATGTGGCATTCTTCCTCCCCCCCCCCTCTCAATGAGAGGAGAGAGTGTCTTCGTGTGATCTCAGTCCTACTCGCTCTTGGTCAGATTCTAGTCTGCCTTCCACCCGGAAACACCGTTCGACTTATAGATGTTCGTCGTCGCAACGACGGCCCCGCCTTCTGGTTGTCATGCGACGTGTTGTCATGACAACTGCGTTAATAACCTTTACACACCATTAAACGTTTCATTCACTGTTGCATTAAAAAGGTCACCCCTCTCCCTCACTCTGGGCCTACAGTACACTCGCTCTTATCTGTGTTCTTCCAAGGAATGCAAAACACCCTCGCTGGCAGTGTATTCAATCCACTGGTCACCGTTCTATCACCGTCTTCCATGCACATTTCGATCTACCATTTTAGCTGTGGTCCCCCCCAATCTATACATCACATACATTGAAAAAGCACCCCAAATCCCTCATTCCCCCCTTTGATTCTTAATCAACCTTCAGAATCATAAATCATTATTTGGTTTTTTAATTAATTATGCCAAAAATAGCCTGTGGTTGAAGCAAACCAACCTCGTCTCTCGTGCACAAGAAACGAAGACGGCCCACGGTCAACCCAGTGATCTTCAAGTTTCAAGTTTCAAGTTTCTTTAATAGTTGTCATACAGAAGTACAGAATACTTTCATACAAAATGCTTCTTACTGTTACGCTCCAGAGACTGTGCTAGACAAGATAGTATCAAATAACATAGTATAGCATGTAATTTAGAAGAAGAAAATGAGGTCACATATACAATACTATGCAGTGTACTAATGTACAGTACTATATAGTGCAAAGCAGACATGGGATGAGGTACAATTTAGGTACAATTTACAGTAAGGTGTACGAGTTGTAGTGCAATCCTTCATCAATAAATATAAAGTGTGGGGAGTGGGTGCTACAGTGTGTTTGTTTAAAGTGGGTGTGTGCTATAAAGTGTGTGGAGTGGGTGCTACAGTGTGTTTGTTTAAAGTGAGTGTGTGCGTGTGGATGTGTGTGCTATGTGCGTTTGGTGGTTGTTGTTGTGTAGTGTTCATTGTTCGTTTAGCAGCCTGATAGCCTGGGGATAGAAGCTTCTTCTGAGTCTTTCTGTGCTCGCCTTGAGACTCCGGTATCGCTTGCCTGACCGCAGCAGTTCAAAGAGGCAGTTGTTCGGGTGACTGGAGTCTTTAATGATTCTCTTAGCCTTGCCCTTGCAACGCTTGTTGTAAATGTTCTGGAGGGTGGGGAGCCCCCCTCCAATTGTGCGTTCGGCTGAACGTGTCACTCTTTGTAGTCTGCTTCTTGCTGCCTGATGTCTGTTTGCGCCCCCCTTCGTGCACAAAGGGAACCGAAACCGACCACCAACACCAACAACATCCAACGACTCATAACAATTAGAGCTCCTCTGTCTGCTCCCAATAATTCCATCCTGTTGTTTTACTGTTTTCCCTCTTATCTACCTTCTATATATATATATATATATATATATCCTTCTATACATATATCTTCTATATGAATCCTCCATTTATATCTCATACTCCTAAACAATGAACACAGGACTTCTCGCTGTTGTCTCGTCTCTCGATCTCCTGATTGACTCTGAAAGGAAGTCCCTGCTTGTCCATGATTCACCGCCCGTGCTCTGTTGTTTCAAAACGCTCTCTAAACAGCGTCTCCGCAGGGAAGCCCCCTCCGATGTCCGCCTCGTTCTCCCCTGGGCGACACCGCCTGCGACCGCTGGACTCCGCCCCGTCGGCCGTCTCTGCCCCGTTGGCCGTCTCCGCCCCGTTGGCCGTCTCCGCCCCGTCGGTCATCTAGGTTGAGGCTCATCTCCACCGCCGTCGGCCCTCTCCATACTCTGAAAGCAGAAAACCACGCCGGCAGTTTTTCTGTACACTCGACCCGGTGCTTTCTATTAGTCTACCGTGGCTTTGGGCCTGCAGCTCGTTCCATGGAGTTATCTCCAGTTCTCTATATATTTTTCCTCTGCAAGCCCCGGCCATGGCCACGCCCTTTCAGATTGTTGGACGGTGTGAGTGTCCTACAGCCCATGGCGCTATTTGTTCTCTATTAGTCCCCCACCTTCTCAACACCCATATCTAATCCTACAGGGCTGTTCCCTGTTTTGTTGTCTTCCGGCGTGACACCAGCAGCTAAACGATACCCACTCAGCGCTCTACGTTTGTCCCACGGGTGACCCCCAGCGCGCGCCAGTTCTTTCTGGTGACGTGTCCCCTCAAGACTCTGCCTATTTATTAGGTGTGAGAAGGCCCCACTGGAGATCGAACTCCCTCTTATTTCATAATTAAACTTATTTAATTAAACCGCATCTCATCTCTCTGTGCAATTCTTATTTAACCCATTCAATAATTAAACTATTTAATTAACCTGTATATCGATATTATTATTATGATAATAACATACAACCGAGCATCGCTCTAACATACAACAGAGCAGGTTGGTTCCCTGCCCCTAACTCACATACGTACTCGTACTATCATCTAACATACAACAGAGCTGTCCGTCGCTCTATACTGCCCTGTCAAGGCTAACCGCAGTAACTCGAAAAAAGTCAAAATTTTGTTATGAGTGAAATTGACCTTGTCAATAAATGTTTTATCTTGTGACCAAGTTTCAGATGTTAATGTCGCTCAGTTTTGGAGATATGGGGTTTTAAAAACTGCAGTATCTACAAAATCACACTCAAAACCCAGGCAGACCGCAGTAACTTCCAAACAGTGAAAAATGGCTTTAAACTTTTTTGACTTGCCATCCAAAATGTGTTATAGGTAGATAGATGATAGTACCCAGATTTAACATGTATTAATGAAGTAATCTTTAGGCATACAAAAATATGACATAATTATTTTAATTAACCCCAAAAAAGCAGATACTGCACTCTGCTGCACGATTTCCTTAAATAATTATACAGGTAATGTACAGGCAAAGTGCAGTAACTTCAAATACAATGTTGTTTTCCCTCCAGCTTTCATAACTTAACCTAGCCATTTTGAAAATGAAATTTAACACCTGAATATATTGGAATGATGATGATCCAAATAAAATGGCTAGGTTAAGTTATGAAAGCTGGAGGGAAAACAACATTGTATTTGAAGTTACTGCACTTTGCCTGTACATTACCTGTATAATTATTTATGGAAATCATGCAGCAGAGTGCAGTATCTGCTTTTTTGGAGTTAATTAAAATAATTACGTCATATTTTTGTATGCCTAAAGATTGCTTCATTAATACATGTTAAATCTGGGTACTATCATCCATCTACCTATAACACATTTTGGATGGCAAGTCAAAAAACTTTAAAGCCATTTTTCTCAGTTTCACTGTTTGGAAGTTACTGCAGTCTGCCTTGACAGGGCAGTATACCCTACGGGGCTGTCTACCGTCGCCCTGGAGCTGTCACCGTCGCTCTATACCCTACGGGGCTGTCTACCATCGCCCTGGAGCTGTCACCGTCGCTCTATACCCTACGGGGCTGTCTACCGTCGCCCTGGAGCTGTCACCGTCGCTCTATACCCTACGGGGCTGTCTACCGTCGCCCTGGAGCTGTCACCTTCGCTCTATACCCTACGGGGCTGTCTACCGTCGCCCTGGAGCTGTCACACTTTGAGTTCCTTTACAAAGTTCTCACATACCCCACCGTGTATACACACAAGCAGTTGGTAATTTTGAAAAAATTAAACTCCTTAATTAACTTAAACTCTAAATATTCCCCTATGGGTAATGGAAACTCCCCAGCACTACCCCCCCCTTCGCAAATAAACTCCTTAATTGAATTAAACTCTAAATATTCCCCTATGGGTAATGGAAACTCCCCAGCACTACCCCCCCCCTCCGCCACTAGGTGGCGACCTACTCCTCCTCCATTTGCCTGTATTATCCCACTGCCCCCCTAGATGGCGGCCAAAACTCAGTATAGAGGATTGTAGGTGAGGTGTCACTTCCTGATTCTAAACCCCTCGTGGCTCTGCGGCCATTTTGTCTGCTCAATTTTTTCCTTCTTTTTTTCCCACTGTCCCTTTAATGTCTCAAACATTCTCTCGCTACCGACCACACCCGTAACGTTTGTTCACTGCTCCCTTCACGTCACAGTCCCGCTTCCCGCTTTCTGCGTTTTGAACAGTAATCAAACTAAATACGATGTTGCCCCTTTAACTGAATGAACATCTCCCCTTTGCCTCCCTTCCCATCTCCTATACAGTGGCTTCTGTGCTCTGTAGATAAAACTCTCGATTTTCAAAACAAAAACCGGTGCCGCTCTGCTGTTATTCAAACACACTATTACAGCTGGCATTCTCTCTGTCGAACTAGAAATGTTTACGTTTACGGATGCACATCTGTTCGTTTTTATTTGGCTTAAAAGATCAAAACAACCGTGTGCACAGTGAACTCACATTTTTGATCGGAGCGCTGTTTCCCCTACAGCGCTGGTTCCACACACAATGACTGTTGTCCACTGTCGTCCCAATATTGAAAAAGGCTTTTTCCGTTGTTCTTATCTCTCGGCAACCAATTGCTCCCGTTGTTTTAATCTCTTGCAAATCCGGCTGTCATCGGCACCAACTGTAAGAACCTGATCAAACTGGCCAGTATTACGTCTTCGTCTGTTTGGCTCTCCATCCAATTCCTCTGCGTTGTGTACTTTTAATGGTCCTGACGTCTCCGATACCGGTTGATAAGATCCTTATCTCCCCCGTTAGTGCAATCCATAAACCATCCTAATTCTCCACCTCCGTAAGAATTCGACACTTCGACACCGTGAGATAGCTTATGAGGAAAAGCATTGTTTTATTGCTATAAACAGAACCTCATAATCAGATGTTATCAGATGTTATCAAATTGTATCATCCTTGAAGAGTCTATTCTAATGATCTTTCGGTGTGTCCGTCTATCGTCCTTTTGTTATTCAGTCCAATAGTGGTCAGGCCTGTTCGTTAGCCGAGACCATCCTCGTGGTAGCCGAAGCTAATGCTGATGTGGCATTCTTCCTCCCCCCCCCCCCCCTCTCAATGAGAGGAGAGAGTGTCTTCGTGTGATCTCAGTCCTACTTGCTCTTGGTCAGATTCTAGTCTGTCTTCCACCCGGAAACACCGTTCGACTTATAGATGTTCGTCGTCGCAACGACGGCCCCGCCTTCTGGTTGTCATGCGACGTGTTGTCATGACAACTGCGTTAATAACCTTTACACACCATTAAACGTTTCATTCACTGTTGCATTAAAAAGGTCACCCCTCTCCCTCACTCTGGGCCTACAGTACACTCGCTCTTATCTGTGTTCTTCCAAGGAATGCAAAACAAAACACCCTCGCTGGCAGTGTATTCAATCCACTGGTCACCGTTCTATCACCGTCTTCCATGCACATTTCGATCTACCATTTTAGCTGTGGTCCCCCCCCAATCTATACATCACATGCATTGAAAAAGCACCCCAAATCCCTCAATGTGTAGCTAGGAGTGATATGATAACTGTGTGTATGTGTAGCTAGGAGTGATATGATAACTGTGTGTATGTGTAGCTAGGAGTGATATGATAACTGTGTGTATGTGTAGCTAGGAGTGATATGATAACTGTGTGTATGTGTAGCTAGGAGGGATATGATAACTGTGTGTATGTGTAGCTAGGAGTGATATGATAACTGTGTGTATGTCTAGCTAGGAGTGATATGATAACTGTGTGTATGTGTAGCTAGGAGTGATATGATAACTGTGTGTATGTGTAGCTAGGAGTGATATGATAACTGTGTGTATGTGTAGCTAGGAGTGATATGATAACTGTGTGTATGTGTAGCTAGGAGGAATATGAGGTATGTGTGTATGTGTAGCTAGGAGTGATATGCTAACTGTGTGTATGTGTAGCTAGAACTGATATGATAACTGTGTGTATGTGTAGCTAGGAGTGATATGATAACTGTGTGTATGTGTAGCTAGGAGTGATATGATAACTGTGTGTATGTGTAGCTAGGAGAGATATGATAACTGTGTGTATGTGTAGCTAGGAGTGATATGATAAATGTGTGTATGTGTAGCTAGGAGTGATATGATAACTGTGTGTATGTGTAGCTAGAAGTGATATGATAACTGTGTGTATGTGTAGCTAGGAGGTAACTGTGACACTGACATCCATCACTTCAATCATACATTATTTTATTATTTATGTATCAGAGAATGGCCCATGCCACTGAGTGAGGACTTTGTTGCTTTTTCTCATTGTGACATAGATTTAACAATAATTCTGCTTGACTGAGTCCAGCTAGTTTAAGATGCTGCATCCCCTTAACAAAGACGAAAGACTTTCTCTGGTCTGCATCCCCTTAACAATTGTGTGTATTGAGCTGTACTGTACTGTACCCATTCTGCAATCTGTTAATAACATTTTCAATCAACCCCCTCAAGACCCAACACACACACAGAGATACAGATACAGTGCTGAGATTATAAACTTGTTGTTATTACACACACACACACACACACACACACACACATGGACCCTGCATCCATACACTCTGTAGAAATTGACTTTTATTTTATCTTCTTAAAATAGTTTATTTTTTATTGTGATGTTACCTACTAAGATAAGATGATCCTTTATTAATCCCCTTGGGGAAATTCTGGTGTCAAAGCAGCATGGGTGGAGACAGGGGTCCTGAGGAGAGAGAACTATCATGGCAGCACTTAATTATGTTAATGCTATGCAGGAGATGGGCGTTGCTGGAGGGGGTTTGTTGACGCCCCAGCTCACTTTGTCTGAAGTGTGAAAAGTGGCCTTCCTTTGAGAGGGCTTTCACCCCCTTAAGTATTCTAGGACACAACCAGGTTTACAAGTTATAATTGAGCACATCGTGTTAAAAAAATTCTCAGATTTCAACATATGACACATCATTTGAAAGCTTAGATTCTGTACTTTAGCAATCTGGAATAATCTGAAAAATGAAAATGTAGAGATCTGGTACAACGCGCTGTGAGGTGACACATATATAGACAGAGTTTCTAAAAGAGAATATATACATTTGAGGGGGAGGAAACTGTACATTGAACTGTACATAACTATCAATAGACTAGCTAGCTATTTGTCTGTATCTCTGTCTAGATAGATGCATGATTAGCTATTGATAGTCTGTGTCTGTTATATCAATTCAATATTGCCAGAGACAATTGCACTGCTACTTGCTTGGTAACATTGTAACACAATGCAGTCATGCCAATAAAGCATTATTGAATTGTATTGACAAGAAGGCAAACTTTTTTAGTAATCCAGACCAGTTCCCATACCTAATAATTGGCTGTCTGTCTAGATAGGTAAGTAGATAGATGCATTAGCTATTTATAGTCTGTCTATTTCATGTCATTTTCCATACCCAGTTCTCTTCTCTAATGTATTTATTTTTTATGTTGCAGGTACCTGTCAAACTGGAGACTCTTTCCACTCCATCGCCTTCAGCTACAGAGTGGGGTTCTGCACTGTAGCCCGGATTTTGCCTAGTGTGTGTGAGGCTATGGTAGTCTATGTGTTATGGTTTGTAACCGACCCCAATCGCACAACACAAGACAGGTATGAGAGTAAGCCAAAACAGGGCATTTATTTAATACATAACAAAAAGCGGCACTGTCCCTTTAAGGGAGAACACAAAAACACAAGAGTCAAAGAAATAGGGAAAAATGCGGCACTGTGCCTTTAAGAGGCGAACAGGCTAAGGGACTAAGGCTAAGGGACAGGGCCAGGGCAAAAAGTCAAGGACCAGGACCAGGGGCACTGGAGAGGGGGACAGGGACAGAGGCCCGGAGAGGCGGGCTGGAGACAGGGACAGAGAACAGGGTTAAGGCCTTGGACAGGGCGAGGGCCAGAGCTGCTTACAAGGAAAACAGGGTTCCGACGGCGGAGGCCTGGCACGGGGCCAGGGGCCCGACGGCGGAGGCCTGGCACGGAGATCCTCTTCGGAAGCTGCAGACGGGCAGCGCAGAACACCGGGGTCCCAGGGGACCAGGGCGAAGAGACGCATCCTCCCGTGGAACTAGGAAGCGATGCGCGCCGGCTTGACGTCTGGAGTGGGAGCGCGCCGGCTTGACGTCAGGAGTGGGAGCGCGCCGGCTTGACGTCTGGAGTGGGAACACCACTCCAGGCTTCGCACGGAGATCCCCCTCGGATGCTGCAGACGGGCAGCGCAGAACACAGGGGTCCCAGGGGACCGGGGCGAAGAGGCGCATCCTCCCGTGGAAATAGGAAGCGATGCGCGCCGGCTTGACGTCTGGAGTGGGAACACTGGAAAACCTCCCGTAGAGAATTAGAGAGCATAGACGGCGTCCCACTCCAGGCAAACGGCGACAGGTGGTGAAGTACAGGGGTGGCACGACGTCTCACGCCGGAGACGCGGCAGTAGATTGTAGTAACAAGAACGACCCGACCAGGACTGGAGGGAGGTCCAGGTATTTAAAGCCCTCTGGGGCGCTAATCATAAACTATGACAGCTGCGAAAGGTAGCTCATTGCAAGGGTGGGGGCTGGTGAAGGAGAGTAGACAGGGAAAGTCCAAAGGTGGGGGCTGGTGAGGTGAGGAGACAGGGAATAAAGGTCCAGGGAACAGTCGAATCCTCACAGTATGGTCTCCGACTACATGCCTGTACCAGCGGCTGAAGCCTGGAGGAAGATTGCGGGGGACTACGAGAGGCTCTGGGCATTCCCCAACTGAGGGGCCTGCTGCCTCCTCTTAATAATATTATTAATATCCATAACATAATATTTTAAGTTTACCTGAGTTAACCATATGGAGAATAGTCCAGTAGTCCTGTTTTACAATAGGTTTGATACAGCGGCCCCGGCCAGTCTGCCCCCCCTCCCCCCGACACTACTCCAGTTGCCCTGCCCACCCCCACACCTCTCAGCCCTTCAACTCGAGCAACCCCCTCTCTCCCCCAAACTGCCCACGCCCCCTCATCTCTGGTGCAGCCTGTCTGCCCCCCATGGCTCGAAGACCCGCTCCTCCCCCCAACACCTGAGACCCCCGCAGTGTGGCTCTCTGCAGACCAGGTGAGTACACAGCTGAGCAAGTTACACGCAGGCAAGGCTGCGGGTCCTGATGGGGTAAGCCCAAAGGTACTCAAAACCTGTGCCTCTCAGCTGTGTGATGTGCTCCAGCTCATATTCAATATGAGCCTGAGGCTGCAGAGAATCCCGACACTGTGGAAAACCTCCTGTGTGGTCCCTGTCCCTAAGTGCCTGTGTCCCAGCACGTCCAAGGACTACAGGCCGGTGGCTCTAACATCTTACATAATGAAGACCATGGAGAGGTTAGTCGTGGAGCAACTCCGCCCGGTGACCAAACCCCACCTAGACCCACTCCAGTTCGTCTACCAGCCCCGACTGGGGGTAGAGGATGCTGTCATCTACCTGCTGAACCGAGCCTACACTCACCTAGACAAGCCGGGGAGCACTGTGAGAGTCATGTTCTTTGACTTCTCCAGTGCTTTTGATACCATAAGGCCTGGGCTGCTGGGTGAGAAGTTGGAGGCGATGCAGGTAGAGGCCCCCCTGGTGTCCTGGGTTGTTAACTATCTGACGGGCAGACCACAGTATGTGCGACTACGGAGCTGTGTGTCAGACAGACTGGTCAGCAACACCGGGGCCCCGCAGGGGACAGTCCTCTCTCCCTTCCTCTTCACTGTCTACACCAACGACTTCCATTATCGGTCAGAGTCCTGCCACCTTCAGAAGTTTGCTGATGACTCTGCGATAATGAGATGTATAAAGGATGGTGACGAGAGGGAATACCGGGAACTGGTAGTGGACTTCGTCACATGGTGCGATAAAAACCACCTGCAGCTAAATGTAGCGAAGACCAAGGAACTGGTTGTGGAGCTGGGGAGGAGGAGGAGTGCACCTGTGACCCCCGTTTCCATCAGGGGAGTCGATGTGGACATGGTTGAGGTGTACAAATATCTCAGTGTGCACATCGACAACAAACTGAACGGGCCAAAACACGCAGAGGCACTGTACAAGAAGGGCCAGAGCCGACTCAACTTCCTCAGAAGGCTGTGATCCTTCAATGTCTGTACAAGGATGTTGAGGATGTTCTATGAGTCGGTGGTGGTGGGCGCCTTCTTGTACGCTGTGACCTGCTGGGGCAGCGGACTGAGAGCAGGGGACACAAACAGGCTGGATAAGCTGGTCAGGAAGGCCAGTAGCGTGGTTGGGGTGGAGCTGGACTCCCTAGCGAGGGTGGCGGAGAGGAGGAGCCTTGCTAAGCTCCAGGCCATCAGGGAAAACCCCTCCCACCCACTATACACAGACTTGGCTGACAGAAGGAGCATGTTCAGTGCTAGGCTCACACTACCCAAATGCAGCACTGAACGGCACAGGAAGTCCTTCATTCCAACAGCCATCAGACTATACAATGCATCACTGTGCCTCACTGCATCACTGAGCACAGAGTGGCAGTTACCATCTTCCTGGACTTAGTTTGAAACAGCACTGTGCAATATTACACCTACTGTAGACCTCAGTATATTTTTACTGTATTTATTTACTGTATATTTTATTCCACTTTTATTATATTTTACTCTACTCTTATCCTAGGCAACTTGATTTGATTCAATGTATTATTCTAATTCGTGACCTGTTCTGTCTAAATGTTTAAATGTTGAGCGATTTACTTACTTACTTACTTACGCCTGCTACCCCTTCTGGGGCATAGGCCGTCAACAAGTGATCTCCAAGCATCTCTGTCTTGAGCTGTTCTCTCCAGTTGGTTCCAGGTCATCTTCATGGTCTTGGTGTCTGCCTCCAGGTCTCTGCGCCAGGTGTTTCTCGGGCGGCCCCTTTTCCGCTTGCCCTGCGGGTTCCATGTTAGGGCTTGTCTGGTGATGGAAATGTCTTACCCATCTCATACATGGTTCTCACGTTCCACGTACCGATATGGGCAGCCCTGGACGAAAGAAGGGTGATCGGCCGTGTGGCTTCCAGAGACTTCTGGCTTTCACCACATGGTGTCATAGACCTTCTTATCGAAGACCCTTCTCTTCCCTGGGCCAAGGTGTTGATGTCTTGAGCGATTTGCAGTGTCAAATTTCCCACGGGATAATAAAAGTATTTCTATTCTATTCTATTCTATATAGTAATACACTATGTTTTAAACATTTGTTTACCAGCTTGCTACACCTAGGTAAACAGCAAGCTAACATCAACCTAAGATAATACGAACTGACAGTGTTGGCTAACTGACAGTTAGTAGCTAACGTTAGCCTGGATGTCCAATGCACTACAACTGTGCCAGCAGAGTCGCAGGGTGCAGTGCAGAGCACCCCCAGGGGACAATGCCTCCAGAGAAGCAGCTGCAGTGAGAGACCTTCAGCAGCTACTTCTCCTCTCCAGACGGTCTGGTGCCTTGGCAGGACCGCATCCTCTGAGCCCTACAACCACCCCGTACTGCTGCATCACCAGCAATCATAACCCAAAGGCTCTTTTAAGAGCCACCCACTTCCTCAGAAAAGGCAAATAATAGCATGAATACTTATTAAATATTGCCAAAATGTGTTTGTAATTTTATAACCATTTTACATTTCTGGCACAGGCTCTGTTAAATGGGTATGTATAAACAGATATAACTGAATATATTTAATTGATTAACATTACTGTGTACTCTAGTCTAGTACATTTTTACCACAGGCACGATTTTCAGGCTCTTGTGCAGTGTCTGCCCTTAGGCCCTAAGGCTTAGGGGCAGGGGCACAGGACACTGCACAAGAGCCTGGACATTGTGCCTGTGGTGAAAATGTGCCCTGCTCCTTACCATCTGCAGCAAACCAGCTACTATACACATCCCTACCTAATACATCTAGTGATAATAATAATAAAATAAAATATCTAAACCTATTTATTTTGTGCATAGTTAATACAGGTGTTCCATAGTAAAAAATTTAAAATGCAGTGTGGCAATACATTTTTTATTGTTGAACTGATTGTGAGTTCCACTGCATGCCAGCAGGCAAGAAAACAAGTAAAACTGATCCGTATTTGAAAATATTAGGAAAGAAAACAAGTAAAAGATTATTCCTATTTGAAATATTAGGAAAGAACAAGTAAAAACTGAATCATATTTGAAATATTTACAAGTGAGAACATGTTAAAAATTGTGTGTCTACATCTCTGGAAAAGCACTTGTTTGAAAGCGCATTCGAACTTGCGCCTTCTTTTGATTAGACCAGACTCATCATGTAATGTTCATCCTCATCAGTGTCTTTTGCCAAGGTAGACTGAGGGGCTGTGTGCTCTCTTTCAAGGTAGACTGAGGGGCTGTGTGCTCTCTTTCAAGGTAGACTGAGGGGCTGTGTGCTCTCTTTCGTGAATTCTGGGTCTCCTGAACCCTCATAGAGGTCCATGGAGGAGATGTGTCTCTGGGTCTCCTGAACCCTCATAGAGCTCCATGAGGAGATGTGTCTCTGGGTCTCCTGAACCCTTGTAGAGCTCCATGGAGGAGATGTGTCTCTGGGTCTCCTGAACCCTCGTAGAGCTCCATGGAGGAGATGTGTCTCTGGGTCTCCTGAACCCTCATAGAGCTCCATGAGGAGATGTGTCTGCTGACACTGGGAACTGGTGGGCCTGCTGCCTCCTCTTCACTTTCCACAACCTGTAAAGAAAACATAATATTTTAAGTTTACCTGAGTTAACCATATGGAGAATAGTCCAGCAGTAATACACTAGGGTATGTTTTAAACATTTGTTTACCAGCTTGCTACACCTACCTCTGCCCTGAACCACTACTAAATTTGAGGTTGTGGGAACTTAAATACTTGTCCCTGAGGTATTTCAATTTGTTTTGCAGGCATCAACTGTTGATATAAGATGTATCTACAATTAGCTAACTTTCTATTAGAACATTAATTTAAAAAATGTCTTACTTAAATAAACAATTTGAGGTGATCAACCAGTCATACATAAATGACACTTGTCAGAGCTTTGATATATCAATAACTGAGGGCAGGATACAAGCCCATTCCCTAACCCTTAGCTAGCTAGTTAACATAACTACAAAGTTAAACAGCAAGCTAACATCAACCTAAGATAATACGTACAGTTAGACAGTAGCTAACATTACTGTAGCTAGCTAGCATAACAAATTTTCTTAAGTCATCTCAGAAAGCATTAAAAATATCATGAAACAGTGGCATGCCCATATAAGGATTGTAGCTATAGCACAAATGTTTACTCTTCATTCAATTCCCATAAAAGCAGACAACACCAATTAAGTGTTGCATCAGACTTAAAAGCTGTCGTCGTTGAGGATCCCCAAGAGGCAGGGCCGCCTGGGAGAAATGCGAGGCCCTGTGCGAGATTTAACGCGAGGCCCCCCCCCCCCCAAAAGGTTAAAAAAAAAAAAAATATATATATATATATATATATATATATATATATATATATATATATTTTTTTTATACAGTCAACATATTCTTAAATAATAGCGCTGCCCGAGGCGGGGCATGATACAGTCAACATATAGCAAAAGAGAGAGCGAGAGAGAGCTCCCGTTCTACAGTCAATATACAGTGTACAGAGAGAGAGAGAGAGAGAGAGACACATTGGAAAGAAATTGAAATGCTATTTGGCCCTAAACAGAGAGTACACAGTGGCAGAATACCTGAGCACTGTGACTGAAGATCCTTGAGCACAGCCTAGCCATCGAGAAAGGCCGCCATAGGCAGACTGTGTGTGTTAGAAAGAGAGAGAGAGAGAGAGAGAACATGTGTGTTTGTCATGTGTGTGTGTGTTAGAGAGAGACTAGAGCATGTATGAGAGATCCAAAAAGACAAAGATCAACACTTAAATCCAACAAGAAGAGGGTCTATACCAGAGAAACCAAAGCAGCAAGGAGCCAATGGCCGACATCAGCTAAATAGGCTAGCCAGGTACTGTGACACCAGGCCACACACAGCTCTGGCCAACGGCCCAACGCTACCCAAGCTACACAAACGACCATTCACACACAGCACATGTCGTATCTCCAAATGTTGTGAAGTAGCATATGTTTTGCCTGGAAAAACACATCGTTATTAACAAAACATTCGGGAGGGGAAGGAAGGAAGAGTGGGGTAATGTCATGACATCTTACCTGCACGAGGAACGCAGGGCGAAAGGCCGCAACACAGGTCTCCACGTTGACGAAAGGCCTCTCGCTGTCGGGACAAATAAGCTATGGCCAGAGCCTTGTCATGGTGCAGGCCCGACTACATCTTCTGTCAAAGATGATGTCGTAGTCAGAGTGCCAGGGCCTGCTATTCTCAAGGCTATTCTCACCAGGCACACACCGTTAGCTACTAGTAGTACTATATTAGCTAGTCGACCAGTTTGGCTCCAGAGAGAGAGAAAGATAGATAGGTCCACGGCGGGTATATAATCATAGGTTGACTCACCATAACGCAGTATCAATGAATGCGGCGCCAATGGTAAAGTTGGAAGGAGACTTTCTTGGCCCACGGTGTAATTTCTTCTTCTTCTTCTTCGAGTACTTTCCGGCAGACTGGACACCTTTCGGCGTATTGCTGCCTAACAGATTTATCTGCTCACAAGTTCTCTTCTCCTTCTTTTGAAAAGACATCCACTCGCCTCGCTCCTCTGAATAGCGCTGAATTAGATAATCCCTGTACCTCGTGTAGCCTTTAGCTAAGCTAGCTACTAGCCGACATCATCATGGCTATATCCCGACTGAACCACACGTTAGCACTCAATATTATAACGTAGCTAAAGCTAACTAGCTGTCCCTGTCTTTAGCTGGGATGGCTAGCCTGACTGAACTGTCTAACATGCAACAACTTTCATCTTCAGTCCATCTGCCGAACAATGTCCTCTTCATCTTGGCTGGCATAACCTCCAATGCTGCACGCGCGAAATAGTCAGACTCTACCTTACCTGTAACCCCTCCCCTCATTGAAACCAATTCTGCTGCAGAGCCTCAGAGCTGCCTCCAATAGTGTATCTGCAGAGCCAATAGTGTATCTGCAGAGCCGCAGAGCCAGGAACAAGTCAGACACATTCTACAAACGTGTCTAATGTGAAATATATAAGCATATAAGCAAAACTAGATTTTAGGTCTGTGATGAAAAAGGGCCTCGCGGGAAGGGGGGCCCCGCACAAAAAAAAAAAAAATTAAATTTTTATTTTGCGAGGCCCCCCTTCCCGCGAGGCCCTGTGCGACCGCACTGCTCGCACACCCCCTGAGGCGGCCCTGCCAAGAGGTCACTAGTGATTTGCATGAAGAATGTCCAGGCCAGACCATAGAAGTGGTGGATGATGATCAATGTGACACTGACAATCTAAGAAATCAACTTAAAATGAACGTATCTTCCTTGTTCCTAAAGATGCAGGCTATCCTCCATGTCTCAAACACAGCTATTCAAGAAATAGTAGACAACTTGAATCAGGTCTTCTCCTTATCTCAGCCATTGATCAAGGAGGCAGTTGATGACATATTGCAGAGAAATGGTCACAATATTGCAGAACCTACACTGGATGAAGTTGTTGGCGCTGTCATGAACTGCAATGTTCTGTCTACATCTACCTCTAAAGGTGCAGAGTTGTGTTCAACCAAGCACAGAAAAAGCTTTATGGAGCGCAACTATCCATGTGTAATGCCAGTAGAGTATCAGTTGGAGCAACCAGGACATACCAACATGTATGTTCCCATACTTTCAATGATTCAAGAGTTGTTTAAAAACACAGACATCCTTGACAAGATTACAGAACCAAATACTACATCTGGTCAATATGTGTCATGCTCTGATGGCTCCCATTTCCTTGAAAATGAGTTACTGTCAACATGTCAGCTATATATAGATGATCTGGAAATTGCCAATCCGCTTGGCACATCACGTAAAATTCACAAACTTTGTGCTATATATTGGGTCCTCGCCAATGTGCCACCAAAATACCGATCAGCATTACACGCTATACAGCTGGCAATGCTGGTAAAATTGACAGACCTCCATAGGTATGGATATGCAGCTGTACTTGCTCCATTGCTGCGTGATGTTCATACTCTGGAACAAGATGATGTTTTCATTGAAAGAGTTGGTCAGAATGTCAAAGGCACAATCTGGTGTTTCTGCTGACAATCTGGGCGCTCATGGATTCGGTGGCTTTGTGGAGTCATTTAGAGCAGGCTATGTTTGATTCTGTCTGGCCACAAGTGAACAGTTTCAAACAACTGAAGTCAGAGAGGGAGAGTTTTCTCAGAGAACCAAAGTCAGCCATGACCTGCATGTACAAACTGCACATGACACTTCGAGCAGCCATTTTGGTGTTAAAGGTGGCTGTGTCTTACGTGAATCCCTGAATTACTTTCATACAATCACAGGGTTTCCTCCAGATATACGTCACGATCTTCTGGAAGGTATGGTTCCTGTGGAGCTTTCTCTCTATGTTAAAGAGATGATTCGGCTAAAGTACTTCACTTTAGAGTATTTGAACCAAAAGATTGCATCATTCCCGTATCAGCACGCTGATAAAGTGGATAGACCTCACCCAATTCCCCAAACATTTGTTTCTCGAGGAACAATAGGAGGCAATGGGCATGAAAATGCCACTCTGCTCCGACTGCTTCCATTACTTGTAGGCAGTGTAGTACCAGCGGGTGATGCAGCATGGGCAGTTTTGATGGAGCTGAAAGAGGTGGTAGAGTTAGCATTGTGCCCATCATATACTGAGGAAACCTTAGACTATTTTCAGTGCAAAATCAGTGATCATAGTGACAGGTACTGTTAGAGGTTTTCCCTGCAGTTAGACTCCGTCCTAAACATCACTTTATGGAGCATTATCCCGCTCTAGTTAAGTGCTTAGGACCCTTGCTGCATGTTTGGACCATGCGATTTGAGGCCAAGCACCGCTTTTTCAAAAGAGTGGTGCATGACACTCAAAACTTCAAAAATATCTTGAAGACGATGGCAATCAGACACCAACACATGATGGCATATCATCTTGCTTCACCATCATATTTCAAGCCAAAAACCCAGGCATCCAGGGTTGACTCTGTTCTGGTTTCATCTCTACCAGCAGTAGCTCAGGTACACATTAGAGGACACACAGCTAGTGACACAATCTACCAGACATCAAAGGTAACCATTGATGGCACAGACTATGTCTGTGGAATGTTTCTCTCCGTCAGAGTCAGTGGTGGACTGTCTAAATTTAGCCAAATAGAACAGATCTACCTTGTAAATAACGAGGTTTATTTTCTGTGTCGAGACTATGACTCCTGGTATATAGAACATCTTAGGTCCTATGAGCTGTCAACCACACAACCACATCTGTCCATCTACCTGCAGTCTGGTCTCAACGATACAGTCCCACTCTCAGCATACAAGATCGATGGTCTGCTGCTGCTGCTGCTAACTCCCAAGCGATTCATTAAAGTGAAACGGATGGTGAAGTTATTTTATTAATCAATTATTGTGTCTTTATTCACTCGTTGTGTAATTGACCAGTTCATATTCTGTATAAGTTCATATTCTGTATATGTTAATAATAACGCTTTCTGTGTTGTGTTTATGACTCCTGGTATATCGCCTTAGGTCCTTGAGCTGTCTGTCGACCACATCTGCCCATCTACCTGCAGTCTGGTCTCAACGATACAGTCCCACTCTCAGCATACAAGATCGATGGTCTGCTGCTGCTGCTGACTCCCAAACGATTCATTCAAGTTTCCATAGCACAATGGCAGCTGCCTCCCCACAACCCATGATCCTTTGTGTTGTTGAGACAGACCGGGCTAGAAAATTAAAACTCAGTTCACGACCAGCCTCTGTTGATGCACTGATCAAGATTATAAAAGAACAGTGGGAAATAGACCTTGACTTCAGTTTGCTGTATGAAGATCCAGACTTTGATGGGTGTTACATTCAAGCCTACAATATGGCTCGTCAAGGCCTTGAATGCGACATGGTGGACACAGGACACTGGACAAAAGTTTATCAAAAATAACTATTTATTTACAACTAACTAAATGGCCAGAAATAGTGGGAGCTGGGTGTTCCAGACTCCAAAGTTAAATAACAAAACTATAGGCAAAAGGAAGAACAAGCCGAATGTACAACAAAACAATGAGAGCAGGTGAGACGCTGGAGAGCTGACACATCTCCTGTGAAGTGGGGGAGACTTGACTTCTCCCTGCACTCTGCATTTGTAGGGCGTGGTGCCTCATCACCACACCTGTGATGAATTAGAAGGGCGGCCATTTTAATAACAAAAACAGGAAGAAACATTGTGTCAATTAAACCACCAATTAGTGACAGCACACTTAACCACAATGTGAATATGCACAACAGACAGTAAGTATCCCTCCACCATGTGAAAGTAATACGTAACACCCCCACACCGAAGATTTATGTTCTTCTCCCAACTATAGCCCAAAGAAACCAACACCAAGAGAACGAACATAAATAAATAAGGGGATACTTACCAACCATACCAAAAAAAATGCAACCACACACTCAAACATGTGTAGTGCCCGTACTGTGTTGAGTGTGAGCCCCGGTCAAGAGTCACACTCAACTGTACACCAAAAAAACTGTGACCCACAAAGCGAGCCACTACCACAAAGTGATAACGGGTCGGCCCCTGTCGAACACAACCCTTAACACCGTCGAATGCTATCTACTGAGGAACATTCGACACTGTCGTTTAGCAACCCCGTCCTGATACCCGCCCAAGCGAGACCCCACCAAAATGTATCCAGCCGGGCCTGGATGGAGCGGAGCTAGTGGAAACATCTGGGCAACTAAACCCCACTCAGCCCCTACCGAGGCGCAAGGCCTAGAAGTCAATCCACCCACCAACACATCACCACCAAACAAAAAACTCACGACAACAGGTCCCTCCGCCGATACAGACCTGACAAACAGAGACAACAAACTGGAGTCAGCACGAGACAGCAGCTCACGGCGCTCAGGACAGAAAACAGGAAAACTATCAGCACACACCCCTGGTACCAACACAGTGCCCATCCCCTCCCCACCTGGCACTGTCAGTACATGAGACTGTACTGAGGGCTGTACCCCCGATAGCTGTACAGGAGACTGTGAGTCACGAACACCCAGAGCAGGATGTACCGCCTCAGGCACGTCCTCACCATCCCTGGAACAGAGCAACATCACCTCAGGCACAAAAATATCTGGAGTACCACCCAAAATGGCGTCACAAAAAACAGCATGGTCAGGAACCAAAATGGTGGCACACTCATCAACACTGTGACTCAAAATGGCGCCACAAAAATTAGCACTGTCATTAGCAACAACGACAGAAGAAACTGCACCGTCATGAGCCAAAACAGTGTCACAAAAAATAGGACTGTCATGAGCAACAATGGTGTCACAGACAGCAACAGTGTCATGAGACAAAAAGGTGCCCGATTTGTTATTACTGTCACAAGCCAAAATGGTGGCACACACAGTAACATCGTCGTGATCAAAATGGTCGTCACCCATTAGACTAGGTTGTGAAGACTGCTCCTGCTGCACAGGACACAGGTAACCAGGTTGACTAGCATACCCAGTGCCTGGCAGAGAGTCAGTGTGGTCACAAGAATCAACATCAGAACTACTGACCATACTGGGATCATCACTGCTGACAAGTGAGACATCATGAACGTCAGAGCTACCGTAGGAAGGCCGGCAGCCCCATTCTGGCCTTGTAGCCTCCTCAACCAGAATGGTGCCACATGAAACGTCAGAAACGGTGCCACATGAAGTAGCAACATCCTTCTCACTCTCATCCTCCTCATTCACCTCCTCCAATTCGTCTGTGGCCTCAGCCACTGTAAAGGCTGGGAAGCCCACGAGATACTGCTCCGCCACTCGAGTATCCGGCACGCATGTCACCTCCGGTTTCACCAGTACTTTACCACCAGCCAAGTCATTGCCCAAGAGCAACGTTACCCCCTGCATAGGGAGTTTGCCAGCCGTCACTCCGATCACCACTGGTCCTGATACAAGGGCACAATCAAGAAAGACATTATGCAGCGGCACATTCATTGTGTGCATTCCAAAAGCCTCAATAACAACCCCTGCACCCAACTCAGAGTGGTGCGTAAAGGGCAGGACACTACTTTGCACAAAAGATTGGGATGCGCCAGTATCACAGAGAATTGTCACCGGTACTTTAGGACCTCCCTCTGTCAATGAAACAAACCCTTTACTCCTGAAAGGTGTGTAAAGGTCATCCACTCCTTTGCCATCTAGTGGAGACAGAACAACAGGGTTACGTACAGGTGCATTTATCAACATCACCGGCCTGGGTGGGTTAGACGGGCGCTTTTCTGGGTGCAAATGATAACAATTTCCCATCACATGTCCTGCACTCCCACAAATTCTAGCACTTCCGGGCATCATCGCTTCCCCATGCCCCATTAAACTTACCACTACCCCCAGCACTGGACCCTGTAGGCCTATTAGGAGTCCATTTCGGCCTCCCCTCATCATGCACAGGATAATGCTGTCTCTCAAAAGACGTCCTGTGGGTCAAAACATACTCATCAGCCAGGACCGCTGCTGCTGAACAGGTCCTGACCTTCCTCTCATTTAAGTACATAGCAATATCCTCAGATACGCCATACACCTTGAATTCCTCCAATAAGATTAGGTCCCTAATCTCCTCCACTGTGGTGACCTTTTCTGCTGCACACCACCGGTCAAAAAGCAACCGCTTTTCCCTCACAAACTCCACAAAAGACTGAGAGTTCTGTTTCCTCAAATTGCGGAATTTCTGGCGGTAAGCCTCACGACCAATTCATAGGCTTTAAGGATAGCCTGTTTCACCAAAGCATAATCCTTATTATCAGGATACATCGACGCATACACGATCTGTGCCTTACCGCACAAAGCACTCTGCATGAGGATAGTCCATTTATCCGCTGGCCAGCCGCAACTGCCAGCTATGTCCTCAAATAATAAAAAAAAACTATCGACGTCCCTTTCCAAAAAAAACGGAACCATGCTTTTCTGCCTAGCCATATCAAAACCCGGCTCCCGATGCACATGTATAGCACCAGCACCACCCGCATTACGCATTGCCATCTCCCGGTCATATGCTGCCTGGGCGCGTACCTCCCGTGCCACCTCAATAGCTTCCTGGGCCTCACGCTCTGCTCTGGCTGCAGCTGCTGCTGTACAGATGAAGCTTTTAGTTTTCCTGGGCGCTTTGCCGCGACGTGAGCACGGTTATATCACGTCGTGGAAATGAATTAGGAACCCAGGCTGCTGTTCTATTTTATGCCGCCAGGAGGCGCAAAGTCATTAGACGGACGCTACAACGTCCTACACAGTATACTGTATAACGATCTGTATGTTTTGTTGTCTAAAATAAATACCATACCATGTCTAAAGCAATGTTGCTGAATAAAATAATTAACCAGTTAAAACCTGTCGAATGGAGCAGTCAATGTATATATTTTGTGTAGATAGCTAGGTGGGCTCTATTTATAATGATATATTTTGTCTAGTACCGTGGTCTAGTGGTTTATCCCCATTCCTTTCAAGCCGACGCCCGGGGTTTGATTCCCAGGCCTTTCTAATATTTATATATTTTTTTATTATTTATAAAATTAAATTGCCCGCAACGATGTGCATAATACAATAGTAATAATATATAATAAGAATCCAACCAATAGAGCGACATTGTGCAATAAACAAGTAAACAAAGTAGGGCATATCGGCATTTGTACATGAGTTATTCTGAGTCAACTTATTGTCTGTTGTTGCTACGCAACTTCACTTGACTTGAAAAGACTTGATACCTCCCCCCATGCCCAACGATTAAAAATTTACGTTATTAAATGTATATATATTAATTCATTTTGCGCGAATCCACACTTCATTTCCCAGACCCACTTTGTTTTTGAAACAACCAATCACGTTGCGCGATAGCACGAGCGATCCACAGTCAGTAATAATGTTACAGCTGAGTTCACGGCGAAATGTGAGTTCAGCCTCCTCTGAACAAGCCCCCAGGAAGCTACAATGTGAGAGCAGAGTATTTAGCTTCATATGTTTAGTTTATTTTATTTATTTAGCACATTATTTAAAAAAACAGTGCTAGGAGGGAACGAAGCCCAAAGGGCATGTACAAAGTTCCACTCCCATCTCATTGTCCATAAACAATATGAACGAAATACATGTGTAGCAAGGTCTACACACTATAGCGAAAACATGGAAGATTGACACGAGTCAGTAACAAGAACAATTATTATTATTTATTTTTTTTGATATACAGCAACCTAATTATATACTTCAGGCTAAGTTTTGCCAATAATATTACTCAGCTCAATGGGCTTAGTCCAGCTCAATACATACAATTGTTAAGGGGGTGCAGACCTGAGAAATACTTTCGTCTTGTTTACATCAGGGTCCCCCAACAATTAGCATTTCAATGGTGTGTGTGGGGGGTTGCCAATCCAATGTGACACCTTCACAGGCTAGTCTTTCTCTGCTCTGCATCCCCTTAAACATTTTGTGTGTATTGAGCCATACTGTATTGTACCCATTCTGCAATCAGTTAAATAAAGTTTTCATTAATTCATTCTGTCCATCTGTCTCTCTCACTTGTTTAATCTTTCACTGTAACACTGGTTCTATCGCAAAACCCCAAACGTTACAATGCCCGCTACGATTGTGCAATAAAACAATAGTTTCGTTTGAGTTTACTCAGTTTATTTGATCAGGGACAGTGCATATCAATCAACAGTTATACATTTATAATTAATACCCAAAAAATCCAAGCCTGCTTGCCTCAACGACTACCGCCCTGTAGCTCTCACCTCCATAGCCATGAAGTGCTTTGAGAAGCTAGTAAAGGGCTACATCTGCTCCTCCCTCCCTATCAACATGGACCCCCTGCAATTTGCATACCGCCCCAACAGGTCCACGGAGGACGCCATATCCCATGTGCTGCACACAGCAGCATCACACCTGGACAAGAGGCAGGGGAACTATGTGAGAATGCTATTCATCGACTACAGCTCGGCATTCAATACCATAGTCCCCTCCATACTCATAGCCAAGCTCAGGGACCTGGGCTTGGGCTATGACCTCTGCCAGTGGGTCTTGGACTTCCTGACTGGCAGACCCCAGGTGGTGAGAGCAGGCAACTGCACCTCCTCATCCATCACCCTCAACATAGGGGCCCCCCAGGGCTTTGTTCTGAGTCCCCTCCTCTACTCCCTGTACACACACGACTGTGTGGCTCAGCGGAGTAGCAATACAATCGTCAAATTTGCTGACGACACAGTGGTGGTGGGCCTGATCTCTGCCAACGACGAGAGGGCCTACCTGGAAGAGGTCAAGGTCCTGGCGGGATGGTGCCAGGAAAACAGCCTCTCCCTGAACGTCAGCAAAACAAAGGAGATGATTGTGGACTTCAGGAGGTCGGGGGTCAAGGACTACAGCCCCCTCAGCATCGACGGGGCACCGGTTGAGAGAGTCAACAGCTTTAAGTACCTCGGAGCCTACATATCCGAGGACTTGACATGGACCACACACATTAACAGTGTTGTGAAGAAGGCACGACAACGCCTCTACTTCCTCAGGCGCCTAAGGAAGTTCCAAGTCAGCCAGAAGATCCTTAAGAACTTCTACTCATGTACAATAGAGAGCATCTTGACCGGCAACATCACCTCCTGGTTTGGGAATAGCACTGCACAAGACCAAAGCAGACTACAAAGAGTGACACGTTCAGCCGAACGCACAATTGGAGGGGGGCTCCCCACCCTCCAGAACATTTACTACAAGCGTTGCAAGGGCAAGGCTAAGAGAATCATTAAAGACTCCAGTCACCCGAACAACTGCCTCTTTGAACTGCTGCGGTCAGGCAAGCGATACAGGAGTCTCAAGGCGAGCACAGAAAGACTCAGAAGAAGCTTCTATCCCCAGGCCATCAGGCTGCTAAACGAACAATGAATGAACACTACACAACAACAACCACCAAACGCACATAGCACACACATCCACACGCACACACTCACTTTAAACAAACACACTGTAGCACCCACTCCACACACTTATAGCACACACCCACTTTAAACAAACACACTGTAGCACCCACTCCCCACACTTTATATTTATGGATGAAGGATTGCACTACAACTCGTACACCTTACTGTAAATTGTACCTAAAATTGTACCTCATCCCATTTCTGCTTTGCACTAGATAGTACTGTACATTAGTACACTGCATAGTATTGTGTATTGTATATTATATGGTAACTCAGAACATTGTACATATGTCTATACCGAACACTGTGACCTCATTTTCTTCTTCTAAATTCATGCTATATTATGTTATTATGTTATTTGATACTATCTTGTCTAGCACAGTCTCTGGAGCGTAACAGTAAGAAGCATTTTGTATGAAAGTATTCTGTACTTCTGTATGACAACTATTAAAGAACTTGAACTTGAAATGAATACAATTACAGAAGAAAAAACATTATTATCAAACCAGATTGGAGGAGTGTAAAGGGGATAGTAAGAGACTATGGAAAACATTGAATGAACCATTTGACATTGCAACTCATTTCAACAATTACTTTGTTTCCAAGGTAAACACAATTATAAATCAAATGTTGCCAATGAGTGGTAAGCTGTCAGACTCTGTAATTAAAAAACATATAATGTATGACAAGAAATGCCGATTTAAATTTAAATGCACAAGTCCAAATGATATTGAAAAGCTCCTCCTATCACTTAAACCAGATAAACCTTGCAGTGTTGATAATCTGAATGGAACACTGCTACAAATCTCTGCAAAATGTGTGGCTAAGCCACTATCACATATTTGATTTGTATGATTTTTGTTTAATGCCCTTGTTTTTATGTTGAAACGTGTTGTGTGCCGTGTTGGTCAGGACTCCCTGGAAGAAGATATATTGTATCTCAATGGGACATTCCTGGATAAATAAAGGATATAAAAAAAAAAATAGAAAAGAAAATAGCTGACACTTTTATCCAAAGCGACTTACAAGTTCTGTTCGACAACTTGTAACTTCTCAGTTACAGTGGGTGACAATATTGTCACAAGGAAAGATGAAATTACCTACCTGGGTTCCATCCTAGAGGCTAATCTCTCCTGTGACAAAATTATTAAACAATTATTAAACACGTTACATACAAAACTGTCTCCTCTGTTATTCAAGTGTTCTGATGGGAATGGTGTATTGTACCACACATAAAAATAGGGAAAAACAATGTCCAGGCACGCACTCCAGGTTTTTCCAAATTTATTGGCAGCCTGAAATCATATCATGATGTTTCGGTGTGAAACGTTTGACCAATTACTTGACAAATGACCTGTCGACCAAGATGGCCACAAGAACAAGAAAATACAATAAAATGTAATATAACAAGCTGTACGCAATGTATATAAAGAAACAAGAGGAATTAAAATACAATTATATAGGATATAGTGTGTTTTGTCTCAAGTGCCATGCTTTCTCAAAATCCTGCAAAACTGAAGATGTCCTCCACAAAAAAACTCAACATTGTGATTGTGCAAAATACAATAAGTAAATACCCTAGAAGCAGTGGCTATTGACACATTGAATGCATAACATAGGAAGGTTGTAGAAACATTAAGCCTTAGTCGCATCAATGTCAGCATCAGCATCTTGAATGGATTAAGCGACTTCTTCACAGGAAGGTGGGGACTAAGGTATGCATAGAGTGCTAACAAAATCTGGAATGTAGGTAGACCAGTGAAAAATAAAACCTTCTCATCTTTACCCACAAATGCACTTTGGTCATAGGTAGAGGACAACTGTTTCACATCAGAACGCAACTGAAGGTTTTCCGCTCTCAGATTTATAACTTCATTGGTCATAGAATAAATAAAATCACCAGTCATATCAGTTTGAGTACCTATACTGCACACATTATCACTTGCAGCAGAATCATCAGCAGCAGCTGGTATGTCCATAAGAAGCAAGGCATGGGCAGCATCCACCTTCAGTTTCTGCTGGGTACGATTCACACGCCGTTGGTATTGTGTTTCTTTAGGTGGTTGCAGAGAAGAAGGCTGTTGCTTTCCGGTCATATTTACAGATGGCACCCAATCTGGGTCATCTTTCTTGTACAGGTGACACTTTTTACCTGGGATACAATAATGAAAAATATAGCACACTTTAGACGCTACATTTTAGGAACATTTACAGAAACGGAGTCTTACACTGTAGTAGGTTATGAAATGAGATAAGAATCATATCCAGCCTCATACTATTCCACTGTAAAATGATAGTCGCTGTTATTAATATTTCACATAACGTTACCTGACGTAACGTTACCATAACGTAAACTGAGTCTTACACTACTACTGTAGTAGGTTATGAAATGAGATAAGAATCATATCCAGCCTCATACTATTCCACTGTAAAATGATAGTCGCTGTTATTAATATTTCACATAACGTTACCTGACAAGAAACACTTTGTTTTGACACTACGTTTTAGGAACATTTACAGAAACGGAGTCTTACACTGTAGTAGGTTATGAAATGAGATAAGAATCATATCCAGCCTCATACTATTCCACTGTAAAATGATAGTCGCTGTTATTAATATTTCACATAACGTTACCTGACAAGAAACACTTTGTTTTGACACTACATTTTAGGAACATTTACAGAAACGGAGTCTTACACTGTAGTAGGTTATGAAATGAGATAAGAATCATATCCAGCCTCATACTATTCCACTGTAAAATGATAGTTGCTGTTATTAATATTTCACATAACGTTACCTGACGTAACGTTACCATAACGTAAACTGAGTCTTACACTACTACTGTAGTAGGTTATGAAATGAGATAAGAATCATATCCAGCCTCATACTATTCCACTGTAAAATGATAGTCGCTGTTATTAATATTTCACATAACGTTACCTGACAAGAAACACTTTGTTTTGACACTACATTTTAGGAACATTTACAGAAACGGAGTCTTACACTGTAGTAGGTTATGAAATGAGATAAGAATCATATCCAGCCTCATACTATTCCACTGTAAAATGATAGTTGCTGTTATTAATATTTCACATAACGTTACCTGACGTAACGTTACCATAACGTAAACTGAGTCTTACACTACTACTGTAGTAGGTTATGAAATGAGATAAGAATCATATCCAGCCTCATACTATTCCACTGTAAAATGATAGTCGCTGTTATTAATATTTCACATAACGTTACCTGACAAGAAACACTTTGTTTTGACACTACATTTTAGGAACATTTACAGAAACGGAGTCTTACACTGTAGTAGGTTATGAAATGAGATAAGAATCATATCCAGCCTCATACTATTCCACTGTAAAATGATAGTTGCTGTTATTAATATTTCACATAACGTTACCTGACGTAACGTTACCATAACGTAAACTGAGTCTTACACTACTACTGTAGTAGGTTATGAAATGAGATAACAATCATATCCAGCATCATACTATTCCACTGTAAAATGATAGTTGCTGTTATTAATATTTCACATAACGTTACCTGACGTAACGTTACCATAATGTAAACTGAGTCTTACACTACTACTGTAGTAGGTTATGAAATGAGATAACAATCATATCCAGCCAAGAATATATTTCACATTACCTGACAAGAAATGCGCAGAACAAACTCGAATGTTGACAAGAGTCTTGCCATGGAAATCCTGGTTCAGTTTGGCCAACCACAAACGTCTCCTTTCCTGAGACAATTGTTTGCCCTCTTCTCCTTGATTTGTGATGACAATTGGCAATCTGAAGAACTCCAAATGCTTTTCCCTATCCGACCTATTAGTACAGCCAAGAACACGGCAATAATTGACCATTTTGAGCAAAAATGAACTTGAAGAGTTGCTAGTTCGATGCAATCACGCATTGTTTACATCCAAGTTTATCGCCAAGTAGGCCGACTTCCGGTTTGATGACGCGCCGTGAGAACACTCTTAACTCATGTACAAATGCCGATATGCCCTACTTTGTTTACTTGTTTATTGCACAATGTCGCTCTATTGTTTGGATTCTTATTATATATTATTACTATTGTATTATGCACATCGTTGCGGGCAATTTAATTTTATAAATAATAAAAAAAAATATAAATATTAGAAAGGGCTGGGAATCAAACCCCGGGCGTCGGCTTGAAAGGAATGGGGATAAACCACTAGACCACGGTACTAGACAAAATATATCATTATAAATAGAGCCCACCTGGCACCTCCACTGCTAATTCGACAGGTCTTAACGGTTTCATTATTTTATTCAGCAACATTGCGTACACAAACTTATTGTTACCAAGAAGCATTACACTAACGCTTTCTTTTGATGAAATGAATGGACAAGAGAGCCGTACGTCGGCCATCTAATGAAGTTAGATTTGACACGTTTTAATATTATACACTTTGACTGCTGAATTGACACGTTTAACTTATTCATTCTTTAATTCAGCAACATTCATTCATGCAGTCTGTAGACATACTGTAGGACGTTGTAGCATCCTATGAATGAAGTCACCAGCTGTAATGGAATTGAATGGAACTCGAGCTTAGTCCAGCGCGGAGCTCCTCCAATGAATGAACAAAAGCCGGCGCGTCGGGCAGTTGTCACCAGCTGTATGAGAGCGCCCCCGCTGGTCATTGTTAACATTAACCATGCCAAGCGACGTCATAACAGCAGGCAAACAGCTGTTCCTGGACTTTTCCCAGCTGTATCTGTAGCTGCTGTAGCTGCTGCTGTAGCTGCTGCTGTAGCTGCTGCAGCTGCTCTCCTTATCTCACTAGCTTCAAGGTCCTCACGGTCTGCCTTGTTAACAGCTGCAAGCTCACGCGCTGTTCTAAGCTCCACATCTCGCCCATGCGGTAGCTCAAAGCCTTCTCCCTCCTCCTCCAGAGTTCTACCTGCAGCCACACCAAAAACCTTTAGTGTACTCAGTTCCTCAATTAATTGACCTACCAAATTCTCCCTTTTCTGGCCTGCATCGAGGTCTATTGAAAACCTTGCTGCCACCTGTAGTAACTCATCCTTTGAATTTTTTTTTTACCTTAGCCAGTGTTGGCTCTGCAACAAAGTCATCAATGTCCAACGTCATTGTCTATTATCCACAGTAAACGACAACAAACGAATACAACAATATTAATTACTAATAAAGTAATTAATCAACCAATTAATTAATTACTAATACAAGGCAATACTACAATCAATCCACAACAAGGGATATAGTTCAGTATCCAAAACACAAGCAACTCACCCACCGTTCCTACGACCTGGGGTTCAAACTCCAATTTCCCTGTATCCACAAAAAGGTGTAGCACGTAATTAAATGACAGTGATTGAAGATACACGGCATAACACAGCACGCAGTAGTTCAAAACACGGCATTTTATGTTAGCACGCAAAACAAATCACACTGTATTTAAGACACACGGCATAACACATACTGGATCAAAAGGTCAAGCTCAATAATGCACACAGATCCTATACTAGAGAATCACAGCAGACACTGCTACTGGACACTAGCTACAGGCCTCTGCTGAGATGAACCACCCACAAGACTAACCCTGTGGTAGACATTTATCCCAAAATACTGGAACAAACGCTCTTCAGTAACAAACCAAGTGAGGCAAAACCCCTTGTGTTACTCAACAAACAAATTCAACAAACAAATTCTAATAATACAAACAGGTGCTCCATACAATCTGATTTGACTCACAAACAGCTTCTAAAAAACCTATACTGCAGTCAAAAGAAAGACTGCTAGGCCCACCACATGTCTAATCTAACAAAAACACTTACATCAGGTCCTAACACACTAATTACATTTCCCGGCCCCCTAACCTACCTATACTGAAAGCTAATGCACTGTAGACCTAGCTTTCTTCAACCACACCTGCTACCAGCCAAAGATCATATACCAATCACTTCTTTGACTGCCCCAGGAGTACGTGGTACACAGGAGGCTAACAACAGCCAGAAAACAATGAAATTACCTACCTGTGGTGTCCACTAAACTAAATATTTTAAAGCATACCAGTAGTCAAATCAAATTATAAATCAAGAGCATACTTACCTGTTTGTAGACCGGCTAGAGCCGGAGTTACATTCAAGCTTACAATATGGCTCGTCAAGGCCTTGAATGCGACGTGGTGGACACAGGACACTGGACAAAAGTTTATCAAAAATAACTATTTATTTACAACTAACTAAATGGACAGAAATAGTGGGAGCTGGGTGTTCCAGACTCCAAAGTTAAATAACAAAACTATAGGCAAAAGGAAGAACAAGCCGAATGTTCCCTGCACTCTGCATTTGTAGGGCGTGGTGCCTCATCACCACACCTGTGATGAATTAGAAGGGCGGCCATTTTAATAACAAAAACAGGAAGAAACAGTGTGTCAATTAAACCACCAATTAGTGACAGCACACTTAACCACAATGTGAATATGCACCACAGACAGTAAGTATCCCTCCACCATGTGAAAGTAATACGTAACAATGGGAAACTTACTTCCCTTGATGACATTACGGAATTGCCACAAAAAGCTGTTGTGCACATTTCACTTTTGCTCGACTCCAGCTCTCTCGCATCTACTGATATACTTTCAGATGTGTCATCTCCAGAACGTCTAAGCAGATGGCCTCCAGGTCCTTTTCCAGTTCCTACATTTGCATTCAATGTGGAGCTGAAACTTAGAGACGGAAACAACAAATTTGAGAAGAACAAGAGACACCTTAAGTTGACAAGAGACCTAAAGCACGACATCTTAGAAAAGCTTGCATCTACAATGTATGGTTTCAAGGCTTATCCAAGTGATAAAGAGATAGCAGTGGCTTCTGCGGCTCTTGTCGCCAAACATCCCTGCTTGAAGGAAGCAGGATCTGAGACCGGCTGCAATGGATGGAAGAACAGCATCAAATTCAAGATGGGCAATTTCAGGCACAAGCTGAGATGGGCAGGATGTGAGGAGGTCACTGTAAATGCTGGAAAAAGAGGTAGAAGCAATCCTGATGGCGAACCTTCACATTCCAACATTAAAAGACCCAAGCGAGCAGAAGTAAACTTCCTACCCAACTTTCCCCAAGAAGAGGATTCCTTGAGGCTTGAGCAGTTGAGGCAGACAATTGCTGAAGAAGTCAAGAAGACTGAGAAGAACCTGCCCCTCATTAGAAAGATGATGCAGACCACGTTTGCCCTGCGACCACAGACCATAGTGAAGTCCAGCCCACCAGTGAACGAGCTCATGGACCTCTGGCCTGCTCTCAAAATGGAGTCTGAGGTAATATAGATCAGCTCTCTCTTTCCTGTGTTAATATTTGGCACATTCTGTGTGTTTTAAAGTGAAAGTTGTGATTCTTAAGCCTGGTTTATATACTCTAGCGCAGGGGTGGCCAACCCGCGGCTTGCGAGCCGCATGCAGCTCTTTGCCCGTCAATGTGCAAATAATAATATGGATGGAATAATTTTTCCATCCATAAAAATAAAAAAATAAAAAAATAAATAAATTATAATATATATATATATATATATATATATTTTTTTAACACTTTGATCGCCATGGTTAAATTCATAATTTACCATCCCTAGCCAGCTCTATTTGTCTATGGAGAAGTTCCCCTTCTTTGCAGGGCTATCACTTTTTAAATTGTATTGCTAAATTGACATTATTATGGCCCATTCAATGTCCTATATCTATTGTTCAGGGTGTAGCAACGTTATACTTTTTCATTCACATATTCATACTAAAATACGGTCTAAAGTATAAGTATGTTTTTATCGTTTTCTGCAGCTTTCTCCAGAACTTGATTTATAGCCCCAAATGCATTATATTGATGATCAAATACAGTTTGGTAGCGATCGGTGCCAGATAAAAAATGTCAACTGGAGGTACTTCTAGAAGTTACTAAGTATGATCTGATGTTGACCGGATGGGCGGGGGGTCGTTTATAATTCCGTGGGCAACGTTATATCATTCATCTAGTGTGGGTCATATGATCATCAGAGCAGTTAGTATAGCAGACATTAGAAAATAATGCTGAAACTCACCGTATCTTCCTCGCGCCGTTGGGGGATGAGCGTGGAATAGAATTTTTTCTATTATGGGATGTCGAAATACCCGATCCATCTCCAGGTTGTATAATAGTATATACGTCCAAATCATGTTGTTTGTCGAGTTATTTGCACCGATCGGTGTTCACTGTGTCAAGATGGAGTCCTGCTAATGATAGCGAGTGCCCGGACGAAATATGGCTGAGCACCACTTCATCCACATGACTTCCTGTTGGGCGATCTGCCCAGCGGCCACCAGATGGCGCTCTTGAACCGTTAGAGAGTTGAGTGGAGCTCAGCAGTATATCTCAGGTCCCCGGAGGAGAAATATGATTTCGATCACAGATTTTTGAAATATTGATATCAAAGACGTGTTACGGCGTCTTCGGCAGAATGAGCATGGCGGGCAATGACGAGTTTCGGCGTTTCCGGCGATTAAAGTGTTAATATGTTTTTTTTAATTATTTTTTAAACATACACATAAACATAAACATAACAACATACAATTAGATATACAAGCATTAATTAACAGTACACATCCAATGAAATCACCATTTAAATAAATGTATTATACGAGATATATACCTAATACTTGCTATCTAATACCCTACACACATATGTGCCCCGACGCGGCCAAACCCGATTTGATTCGGCCAGAGAGAGGTGTCGGGAAGTGAAAAAATGTCTTGCTCTTCAGAAAATCCAAAAAATCGAAATCTTGTTTTTTTTTACATCTTTGAACTGTCATTAATGTGTTCCCTTATTTGCCCTAATTTGCAAACTTAAATACAACTTGTAAATGAGGTAATTATTGTTATATAGTTCGAGAAGTATTTTCTCTCATACGGTGGAAAAACTACAGCCGAGGGCTATTCGCTGGGTGCGGCCTGTCCGGGTATTAAGTACATGTACTTATCGAGGTGTTGAAACACACACAGACACAAGCTCTCCTTTCTTAGAGAGAGAATAACAATGTTAATACACTATCTTAATGTTATAAGTTATAAGTTATAAGCAACGTAACTTGTGACAAACGCAGTGTCTAAATAAAAAAGATAAAAAAAAAAGAGGCCGGCCGCCGTCATAAAACGCTGGTTTTAAACTTAATTAAACACCATTAAAACACATTTAGAATTTTATGAGCGAACGATTTTCGTTAGAGTGCATTTATTGCAACCTAATGGCATAAGAAGTAAATTAATTTAATAAGGAAACGGAGTGATACCAATGCTTTTCATCGGAGCGAGAGAGGTTGTTGTTGTTTTCACTTATAGGAGGGACCCTGATGTAAACTTTGCTGCTGAAGACAAAGGCGCGCTGGCAATTCAGCACGGATTTGATGACGCTGAATCTGAACATTGAACATTGACTTTAAGTTACACTGCTATCTTATTGCAACCTAATGGCATAAGAAGTAAATTAATTTAATAAGGAAACCAATGCTTTTCATCGGAGCGAGAGAGGTTGTTGTTGAAAATGAGGGACCCTGATGTAAACAAGACGAAACTGTATTGTACCCATTCTGCAATCTGTTAATACAGTTAAAAGTAAGTTGTTGTTGTTGTTGTTGTTGTTGTTGTTGTTGTGTCTTTCACTACCACACTACATGTATTTACATCTAAATGCTTATTGGTCAGGCGGTGACGTCATTAAGTTGATTGCGCCATTGATGGGTATTAAACAGCACGCAGGCAGTGTTCTGCTTGACAGACCATGGAACCTACAGCAAGGGCAGTTGCTGAGACATTAAACCGGTTTGCTCATTTCGGAGCACATTGTGTTGAAGACGAACGCGCACTGGGAACATTCATCGCGGATTTCTTTGAGCCGAATAACAAAAATCCAGAAAAAACCTCAGATTCTGGTTCAGAAGTAGAAGACAACGCAGACGAAATTATTCGGGCTATAATCACTGACAGCAACGCTGAAGAGCCAGATGATGGTGACAACACACCTAACGGATTTGCAGACGAGGTAGAGCCAGATGATGGTGACACACCTATAATAGGATTTGCAGACGAGGTAGAACATGTAATGAGCTTTGTGGAAGTTGAATCTGACGAGAGCCACGAACACGAAATGGAAAGACTTTTGCGATTCACTTGTAAATGCATCCAGAGTGATAAAGAAAATGACATGCTTCACCGGCGCTCGTGTATCACAAAATTGGACCGTGATGAAGTTTACACAAGGCGTTTTGAGATAGCGGCTCTCGAAGAGGATCATAAAGATTTGATTATTATTACAGCTCCAGGCTTTTGGTCGAAAGTCTGAATGGACTATCGCAAATAAATCTATTTCCAAAAAAAGGCACGCACTACTTCTTTGGGGCTATACAAATCTGCTGTGAAGCTTTCCTCTTCATCCACGGGTAAGTTATTATTATTGTCTATTTAAAACTAATATAGTACATTATAGTAGAGTATAGTAGCATAGTATAGTATATTATAGTATAGCAGATAGTATTTATAGACCAAAGACACTATTAGTGTCTTTTGATTTGTCCCACAATTCAACTCAAATTAATCAAATTAGGCACATTGTTTACATGTTCTATTGAGACAGTATTCTTTCAGGTTTCTTCATTCACAATCATGTAGACTGGGTGTGGTACAGGTACCAGTACTTGTGATGATGATGATGATGATGATGATGATGATGATGATGATGATGATGATGATGATGATGATGATGATGATGATGATCTAACTATCTCTCTCTCTGTCTCCCCCCTCGCCTCTTCTCTCCCAAGAATAGGTAAGGATCGCTTGATTGCAATTAGCAAACACATGTTCGCACTAAGAAGCGATCGCCACGCAACAACAAGCATTACATTATGAGGAGATCGAAAAAGTAATTCAATTTGTGTTGAATTATGCAGAAGATCATGCTGTTCACCTCCCAGGACGCGTGAATATTTTAGGCAACCAACTTGTGTTTAGCGTTTCTCTGATTGGCCACTACGCCCATGTGACCGCGGCAGCGCGAGAGAGCTGCAGCGTGGAAATAGGCTGTCTATTGCCTCGCGCTGCAGCGCGGAAATAGGCTGTCTATTGCTGTTGTGAAGGGCCAGATTAAACCGAATATATATATTTATTTATATATATATATTTAATTGTATTTGTATATTCTCTAATATTCCCTGATATCCCTTGTATATTCCTTGTACAATATGCATTGAATATCCATTCTAGCCTACTGAACATCCCATAATAGTCTCCATTCTACTATTGGTCGAGACCTTGGTGCCAGGCTGCCATACCCCCCAGACCCAGTTCAAACGTACCGCTCAACATGTACGAACAAGTCCTAGTTCCGCGTAGGAATCTGGCTACCGCACCACTAACGGTACTATTTGTTCATAGTGCGTATATATACTGCGCTACTAAAGTAGGACTTCCTTTTCAGTCCAGTTTCTTACCCTCCAATAGAGTGACAGACGTAAAGCCTCCCCGCGACGCCACGTGTGGGAGTAAGGCCAAGTTCGGCCTACCATCGGTATTGAGACATCGTGTATATTAATATTTGAATAGTCATATTTGGCACTATATCGTCGAGTTGGACGTAGTCTATTAAGCTAATAATAGTCTATTCATGTGTAGTGCTTCGTGCGGTGAGAATACTATCGTAGTCAGTACCCCATCGTTTCGGGCAGAGAACTGGCTGCTTATCCAGGATGGTCGAACCCATGTGAGACTGCACCCGAGGAGCCCCAGAGCCGACGAGCGAGTGGACCTGCATACCGGATTATTCTACCGACGACAGCCCGCCTTCCCAGGCACGGATTATGCTTTGTGTACAGTGATTATTCCATGGATAAAGACCCCCGACACTGCCGTGTGTTGGAACCCCCCCCCCTGGAGAGGACGCAAGGTGAGGAGGCGCTCTGCAAGACGAGGTCGCTTCACGTCTCTCCTCCGTGGCACGGAGAGAGCCGGCCCACAGAGAGTCCAGCTGCTTTCATCTGTGGTCCAAGGATCGCTGGCGCATTGAACTGCACTACTGTGGGTTCACCCAGGATACCCTTAGCCGGACGAGGCAGCCAGACTCTACCCCCCCCCCCCCTCCTACTCCTGTTGTCTTACAAGCGACCGGATTAACCCCCCTAGTGTATCCAGTCTTATAATCATTAAAGTATCATTGCTGTTATTCCTTAACTATTCCAGGTCGTATATTTACCACCTGCGCCATCAGAGATTGGACATTCTCTATTGATATACCGACGAATACTCTTTGCCATAAAAGTGCATACTATTTCAATTCATAAATGTAATTAAGTGATTAAGTGCTTGCTCTACACACCATTGCTGTGTAGTAATAAACGCATACTTCGACTTCGTACATTTGTGTTGGATCCGTTTCATCTACGTGAGAGTGTTTATCATAATATATTTATGCCGAGTACTGGGTGGCCGAATATTAAGTACAAAGGTAGTGGTAGTAAGTATCATATCTAGTAATACAGTCAGGGAATTGTACCCCTCAGTTACAATTGGTCCTTCGAGCCGGATGGTAATTAGTGTAATATTAATATAGTGTTATTAATATTGAAATGGCCTATGATGAACACTCCACGAAACGATCCTCCTAACCAACACCCGCAGCGCGAACGACGGCTCCCTCAGTACTTAGAGGCTTACGCTGTCAGTCAACAACCTAGTCTTCTACTAACAGTAAACGCGGTAAAACTAGAAAGTAAAAGTATGTCTAACCCCAACGCCCAGACTACCCCGACCATAGAGGCCCCTACGGGTTCTAATGTAACTGACCAAGTTCACGGTGGGGACCAGTGGGAACCAGACATGACTTCACACCCCGCCAGTACTGAAGAAGTAGTCCCCGATGAGTCCCGGGAGGAATACAACGCTACCGAGAGAGAACTCGGCACGGAAGAAGACGGGGAGAGCACCGTGGAGATAGAGCTCCAAGGCTCCGCAAGGAGTACCCCGAGGGAAGGCTCCCCTATACAACCGCCTTCCCCCAGCGAGGCAGAGAGGACCCTACAGCAGGCCTTCCTCATCAGCCTGAACGCCGCTGCTGAACGCGACCGACTGCAGATCCAGCAGCGGAGCGAAGAAGAGCATATACGTCTAGAAATAAGACGCATTCAGAAGGAAGAGAATGTGGCCCGAGACCGAGCAGACAGCCAGCGAGCAGCTGCTGGTGCTCTACGGGACGCAGAGCGCGACAGACAGCAAGCGCAACTAATAGAACAGCTGATCAGACGGACAACACCCTCTCCCTCCGCCAGAGGCTCCAGGAACTCGTCTAGACACACCTCCAGGGCGGCATCCCCTAGCCGAGTAAACAACCCTGAACTTGACCAACAGACGAGGTCTATACCCCCCACAGACCACCTCCCCCCACCGGTCCAAGCGAGACCTAGCAACTGGGAAGGAGCAGCATATCCTGTGGAGAGGCTAAACCAGAGACTACAAGCACTGGATGACCTAACTGAAGACGAAGAGGAAGAGGAGGAGAACCACGCCCGACGACAGCACAGTACTCTACCGGACCAGGAGGTCCGGTACAGCCCAGGCTATACTCCCGCGGAGCTGCGCTACAGACCCCCGACTCTATACCCGGGTGAGCACGACGCACGACCCGCACCGAGGAACAGCACCTGGACAAGCGGGCCATGGTACACTGCCGGTACCAGCCCATACCAAGGAGCGGGAGGAGACTCGCCTAGGAGGCCTCTCCCCCAACGCTCGCCGATGTATCCACAGTCAGCATCATACATTGGCCCGCCTATGGTACCCGACTTCACCCAAGAGAACCGGGCCCAGTATACAGAACTCTGCATGTGTCTGGAGACCATGTTGGTGGATGTATTGGATGAACGCCATAAATACGCCATCCTACTGAAGCACTTAAAGGTACCCCGCGCACATAATATAGCGCTCGCCTACGCGACTTCCACCACCCCATACACAGCAGCGCTGGTAGCATTGGACCAGAGGTATGGGCGCATATGGGATTACGTGATCCAGGAGATCCGACACATCGACCGCTTACCCCCAGCAATAGACAATCGAGCACTGGACGACCTGTCCATCAGAGTGCAGTCCCTGGTAGGGATGTTGGGAGCGCAGAGAGAGAAGGGGAGGCATGAACTTTACACCAACTCAAATGTGGAAAGGATCTTGGAGAAGCTGCCGCCCGCTCGACAGGAGCGTTTTAGGCGGCAGAGAGACCACCGAGACCCGAATGGCCCCGAACCGAACCTCCTCGATCTAGCAGACTTCCTGGCGAGAGAAGTCAGCAGCCTACGGCTAGATACATTCGGACGGAGCACCCCTGGCTCCAGAGAAGGAACCAGACGACTAAATGATGGAAGAAGATCGGTGACTGTGATGCACCAATCGGAGTCAGTACCGAGCAGCAGGAGCCACAGTACCCCCTCCAGAACGGAGAAGTGGAAGATAGTGTGCCCCTACTGTGAGAAAGAACACTGGCTAGCGCAATGTGACTCCTTCCCCAAGCTGAACGCGGAGGAAGCAAGTCAATGGATAAAGTCCAACAAGCGCTGTTTTCGCTGTGCGCGCTCACACATGGCAGCCGAATGCCGCTTAAAGAAAAGGTGCACCAAGTGCGATGGAGCCCATCTGGACATACTTCACGACAGTAACAGACGGCGCCCTTCACCCGCACCATCCAGCAGCAAAGCGAGCGTCATGTACATCGATCCCGCCAGCAGCAGTGGAGCCCGAGTACTCCTAAAAGTAGTGCGTGTGACACTAAGCTACCAGAATAAAGTCCTGGACACTTACGCCGTCCTCGATGACGGGTCAGAGAAGACCCTTCTGCTCGCCTCCGCTGCGGCCCAGCTAGGGCTGCGGGGAAGCGAAACCCAAATGACAATTCGGACAATAAGACGAGATTTGAAGACGATAAAGGGCGAGAATGTCTCATTCTCTATCGCAGCAAGCGGCCAGCCTGAGCGACGGTACCAGATTACAGACGCTTTCACCAGCCAAGAAATAGGACTGTCGCGGTACACATACCCCGTCGCCAAGCTGATGGAGAAATATGCACATCTGCGCAAGTTACCGATCCCGCTCATAGACAATGCTATGCCGACCCTGTTGATAGGCTCCGACCATGCAGACCTCATTGTCCCGATAGACCGGGTTCATACCGGACCCCGAGGCTGTCCTGCAGCAGTCGAGACCCGTTTGGGATGGACTCTCCAAGGCCCGCTCGCCAAATCTCTCAACCGAAGTACAGCCACTAGATGTCTCCACTCCCGAGTCACAGAGGGAGAAACCGCACTCCTGCAACACGTAGAGCGGTTATGGACCTTGGAACAAATGCCCTTTAAGAACGGAAAGAAAGACATTCGCTCTAAAGATGACATTTACGCCATTCACCTCCTCGAGACAGGGACCAAGAGAGTCCCGGTCAACGGCGTGTTGAGATACGCCACGCCACTCCTGCGGCGAGAAGGAATGCCTACTTTCCACGCCAAGACAGACGCCACAGAACAGTACCTGCTGAACACGGAGCGGCGCTTAGCCAAGAACCCCGCCCAAGAGAGTGTATACCGCGCTGAGATTGAGAAGCTCATCACAGCGGGACACGTCACAAAGATGGACATTAAAGAGGCTGACCAGACCACTGAATCGTGGTACGTGCCTCACCACAAGGTCCATCACAACGGTAAAGACCGCATAGTATTTAACTGCAGCTACCAGATCGGATCCCAAAATCTGAATAAAGAGTTACTGCCCGGTCCCACACTCGGCCCCTCCCTACTCGGCGTTCTACTCCGCTTCCGCCAGGAAAAGGTGGCCATCAGCGGGGACATTAAAGGAATGTTCCTGCAGGTGAGATTAGTAGAGGAGGACAAGCCCCTGTTACGGTTCCTATGGAGAGAGAAGCCAGGAGATGAGCACCCAGCCATCTACCAATGTGAAGTCCTCCCCTTCGGAACGACGTGCAGCCCCTGCTGTGCTACATTTGCACTACAGAAACATGTAGCAGAGGACCCAGCAGCGGACGAAGAGGTCCGACACAGCGTAAAGAACAGCTTCTACGTAGACAACTGTCTACAAAGCCTTTCAACCCAGGAAGAAGCCGAGGCTCTCCTGATTAAACTCCGCGCCTCATTGATCAAAGGCGGCTTTGATCTCAGGCAGTGGGCCAGCAGCGATCCGCAAGTACTGCGCAGCCTCTCCTCCGAGGACAAGGCAGCCAGCAGCGAGACCTGGATGGCTACCATCCCGGGAGAAGCCCAGGAGATGACCCTGGGATTGGTGTGGCGATTCAAAACAGATTCGCTTCACTACAGACACAAGCCCCTGACTACGGAGCAGGGAAGGCCGGCGGCGGCGCCGACCACCAGACGGAGTGTGTACACAACACTCGCCCGACAATATGACCCGCTAGGATGTATTCTACCGTACACCACCAGGGCAAAAATGATTGTACGAGCATTGTGGGACAAGGACCAGGGCTGGGACGACCCCATTCCCGCACACCTTGCATCCACCTGGAGAGAGTGGGAGATGGAGCTCCACTCACTCCCAGGCGTTAATATGCGCCGAAGCTACTTCCCACCCACGGTGAGGCCAGAGACATGTAAAATGGACTTACACGTCTTCAGTGACGCCTCAGAGGTCGCATACGGATCAGTAGCCTACTTGCGGGCCCAAGAAGAGGGGGGAGAGATCTACACAGCATTTGTCCTCGCCCGCTCGAGAATAGCCCCACGCAAGCAACAATCTATCCCACGCCTAGAGCTCTGCGCAGCCCTAGCCGGAGCGCACCTAGCCACGCTCATCCAACGTGAGCTCACCATACCGGTGTCTAGAACAATCCTGTGGTCAGATTCCACGACAGTACTCGCCTGGATCAAATCGGACTCATGCAAGTACAAAGTCTTCGTGGGAGTCAGAGTCACCGAGATTCAAGACTTAACCGAAGAGTTAACCGGAGAAACAGAGTGGCGCTACGTTGATACAAAACAGAACCCAGCTGACGTCATCACCCGGGGAATGCCCCTAGATGACCTCACCCGTCGCAATGTCTACAGTGACGGCCCAGCATTCCTAAAGCTCCCGGAAGGAGAGTGGCCCACGCCTATCCTGAGGGAAGCCAGTCAGGAGGAGGCTGAGAACAAGAAGCCTGTGTTCTGTGGATTGAGCACTGTTATCTCCGCAGACCCCAACATAGATGATTGCACTACCATAGAGAGTGCACAACAAAGGACATTCCTGCGGCACCACCCGGAGTGTAAGTCCCCCGCTGAAATGTCAGCAGCTAACTACGAGGAAGCAGAATTGCTTCTACTGCAGCGAGCCCAGAGAGACTCGTTCCCCGATGAATTGGCCTGTCTACAGGGAGGAAAGCCCGTCCCATCCGACAGCAGATTAATTCATCTGGCCCCCGAGAGCGACGCTCATACCCTCATCAGAGTGGGTGGTCGCCTACGCAGAGCCCCCAATCTACCGGATGACATTAAATACCCGATCGTATTGAACAGCCGACACAAGGTCACAGAGCTGATTATAAAGAAATACGATGAGGATGTACATCACGCAGGAGCAGAAACAGTCCTCACGGAGATTGAGGGAGTATTGAACTCTAAGCCCCTCGGCTACGTCTCCAGCGATGTGGCGGATATCGACCCAGTTACCCCCAACACACTCCTGATGGGGCGGCTAGATCCCGCGTTACCCCAGACAATGTACCGGCCTGAAGAAGCGAACGGCCGACGAATGTGGAGGTACAGCCAAGTATTAGCCGACAAGTTTTGGAGCACATTCCTACTGCACTACCTACCGTCTCTACAGACCCGCCAGAAGTGGGTAAAGGAGAGAGACAATTTGACAGAAGGAACAGTCGTCATGATTATTGATCAATCACTGCCCAGAGCTATGTGGCCGGCCGGCCGCGTAAGCAAAGTGATCACCGGTGCCGACGGCAAGGTCCGAGCAGCTGAAGTGCTTGTCCAGGGTCGCACTTACACCCGTCCCGTGGCGAGGCTCATAGAACTGCCCCGACTCCCAGACACAATCGATGATGACCATGACCCTATAACCCTATGACTTTGTGAAGTTGACTGACCCCTACAGCAAACCCTTATGTGTAAATAGACAACGCGATTAATCTGTCTCTGCTTAACTGATTAGGTCTGGGACCAATCAGGGGGTGGCTGTTGTGAAGGGCCAGATTAAACCGAATATATATATATTTATTTATATATATATATTTAATTGTATTTGTATATTCTCTAATATTCCCTGATATCCCTTGTATATTCCTTGTACAATATGCATTGAATATCCATTCTAGCCTACTGAACATCCCATAATAGTCTCCATTCTACTATTGGTCGAGACCTTGGTGCCAGGCTGCCATACCCCCCAGACCCAGTTCAAACGTACCGCTCAACATGTACGAACAAGTCCTAGTTCCGCGTAGGAATCTGGCTACCGCACCACTAACGGTACTATTTGTTCATAGTGCGTATATATACTGCGCTACTAAAGTAGGACTTCCTTTTCAGTCCAGTTTCTTACCCTCCAATAGAGTGACAGACGTAAAGCCTCCCCGCGACGCCACGTGTGGGAGTAAGGCCAAGTTCGGCCTACCATCGGTATTGAGACATCGTGTATATTAATATTTGAATAGTCATATTTGGCACTATATCGTCGAGTTGGACGTAGTATATTAAGCTAATAATAGTCTATTCATGTGTAGTGCTTCGTGCGGTGAGAATACTATCGTAGTCAGTACCCCATCGTTTCGGGCAGAGAACTGGCTGCTTATCCAGGATGGTCGACCCCATGTGAGACTGCACCCGAGGAGCCCCAGAGCCGACGAGCGAGTGGACCTGCATACCGGATTATTCTACCGACGACAGCCCGCCTTCCCAGGCACGGATTATGCTTTGTGTACAGTGATTATTCCATGGATAAAGACCCCCGACACTGCCGTGTGTTGGAACCCCCCCCCCCTGGAGAGGACGCAAGGTGAGGAGGCGCTCTGCAAGACGAGGTCGCTTCACGTCTCTCCTCCGTGGACCGGAGAGAGCCGGCCCACAGAGAGTCCAGCTGCTTTCATCTGTGGTCCAAGGATCGCTGGCGCATTGAACTGCACTACTGTGGGTTCACCCAGGATACCCTTAGCCGGACGAGGCAGCCAGACTCTACCCCCCCCCCCCTCCTACTCCTGTTGTCTTACAAGCGACCGGATTAACCCCCCTAGTGTATCCAGTCTTATAATCATTAAAGTATCATTGCTGTTATTCCTTAACTATTCCAGGTCGTATATTTACCACCTGCGCCATCAGAGATTGGACATTCTCTATTGATATACCGACGAATACTCTTTGCCATAAAAGTGCATACTATTTCAATTCATAAATGTAATTAAGTGATTAAGTGCTTGCTCTACACACCATTGCTGTGTAGTAATAAACGCATACTTCGACTTCGTACATTTGTGTTGGATCCGTTTCATCTACGTGAGAGTGTTTATCATAATATATTTATGCCGAGTACTGGGTGGCCGAATATTAAGTACAAAGGTAGTGGTAGTAAGTATCATATCTAGTAATACAGTCAGGGAATTGTACCCCTCAGTTACAATTGCCATTCTCTAAGACAAACTCTAACCTTAACCAGCTCCTTAACAGCGCCTAAACTTAACCCTTCTAACCTTAACCAACTCCGAAACAATGCCTAACCTTAACCTTAACCAACTCCGAAACAATGCCTAACCTTAACCATAACCAACTCCGAAAGAATATTTCCATTCTCTAAGACAAACTCTAACCTTAACCAGCTCCTTAACAGCGCCTAAACTTAACCCTTCTAACCTTAACCAACTCCGAAACAATGCCTAACCTTAACCTTAACCAACTCCGAAACAATGCTTAAAGTTAACATGCCTTATGCTCCAATATGTGATAACCATAATTTTCCCCCTGGTCAATCTGATATTGTTTTTTCATTATGGAAGGGAAAGGGACTGGCCACTATTAAAGATCTATATGTTGATCGTCACTTTGCCTCATTTAACGAACTTAAGTCTAAGTTTAATCTTACAAGCTCACACTTCTTTCGTTACCTGCAGGTTAGAAATTATGTCCGCAGTAATATCCCAGACTTTGAGACATGTCCTGCTGACTACCAGTTTTATAATCTCATGAGCCGATCACCAGTTTCAAAACACCTGATATCTGATTTTGTTTCATATTTCTCTGTCCAATCTATGGCTTCCTCCGACCACATTAAAGATGTATGGTCCACAGAGCTTAGAATGGAAATCTCTGATGAGATGTGGGAGGAGGGACTTAGCAGGATACATAAATGTTCTATTAATGCCAGAGTCCAACTTATACAGTTTAAGGTCATTCACAGACTACATTACTCTAAAACCAAACTGCATAGAATCTATCCCTCTGTATCGCCTATCTGTGATCGTTGCATGTCCGCAGAGGGTAATCTTTCACATATGTTTTGGTTTTGTCCCAAGCTATTTAAGTACTGGGTAGACATTTTTGACTGGTATACCAAGGCGTACAAAAGAGAGATTGCCCCAGACTGCCTTCTAGCTTTACTCGGCTGTTCAGCTAACACTGCAGAATTACCTTACAATGAGCAGGAGGCCCTGATGTTTGGTATGGCTGTGGCCAAAAGAATTATCCTGAAGGAATGGAAAGACACGTCGTCTCCAAATTTTAAAAGGTGGCTCACTGAGATGGTCTCCTCTCTGCAGCTGGAAAGCATTCGTCACAGTAGGTCTGAGACCTTGAACAAATTTGAAATGATATGGGGTCCCTTTTTGGAATGCTTAGCTAGAACATAAGTGCTTCTCAATGTCCTCCTGTGTATTTTCTGTACTATGTATTGACAACACTACTATGTATGTGTGTATATATATATGTATATATATATGTATGTGTATATATGTCAGAGAATCAGCCCCTTGTGTCCTTAGTGTATAGCATTTGACATGGTGTATGTTTGTTCATTGATGTGACAGTGTCTGGCAACATACTGTTTGTGTTCTTTTTATTTATTTTTTTATTTTCTTTGTGTTTGTGATTTGTCTTGATGTATGTTTGTGAAACTATAAAAGCTGAAAATAAAATATTATAAAGTTAACATGCCTAAACTTAACCGGCGAAAGCATGTTAAAAAAAAAAAAAAAAAAAATTGAAGGGAATCGTTCTTGTCACCAACAGACCGCAGAATCCACAGCAAGGCAGCGCTACCAGTTGAGCTAGTTCTGGATGTTAAAAAAGGGGGGATTACTGCTACATAATGCTGCCGTGACAGAGCTCCGCGGCCGCTACGCGCTACCGCTCCGCTCTGCTGCTGCCGCGTCGCCGCGGGGCCGTGGCTAGACGCAAGTTGGGCGTGGCTAGACACAAGTTGGTTGCCTTTAATATTTAGGCTCCCAGGACGCCAAGCACACCAAAAGAACTTTACCGGTCAGCTGTTACCATCTTTCGTCACGAAGGCATCTGTGTGGCGTTTATATACCAAGGCAATGCCAGTTGGTAGGTTTAAGCAAATCTTTGTCAAAGAAATAGGTCAAATATGTCTTTGTCAAATAAAAACAAAGCTTGAAAATGAATGACATTGTGCTAACATTGAGCTTGTCTCATGTGTTCTTATTAATCTTTCAGACCAGCGAGCAGTGGGCCTGTCCACATTTAAGTCCCTCTGGAGGCAATTACTGAGTCATATCACATCAATCAAACCAATGTCTGATCTTTGCTGGGTGTGTCAGAAGAACAATTATCTGTTTAGTGAACATCACAGTGTTATGAACTTTGAACTGCAACTTCCGTATGAAAAGTGCTATACAAATACAGTTTATTATTAATATTAATATCATCATTTACTTAACTTTCCAAGATTTTCGGAAGTGCCAATCTGCCGAGAAGTCTGCAAAGCTGAAGCAGCAGGAACAACATCTGGAGCATGTAACCTCCGAGCGGGCTGCCTACAAGGGCATGCTTAAAGCCGCCAAGGAGATCGGTGATGGTCTTTCTCTGGGTGGTCATGTGCCACCGGCAAGCAAGCCCATGACAATGCATTACAGTTTCGACTATGCTCAAAAGGTGACTACATACCAAGCCCTCTTTCACAACCATCATGTTGTAGAAATCGTCGGAAAGGAGAGACGCGCAATTTCTATCTTGCGACAACACCAAGTAGTGTGTCATTTATTATCTTCTTAGCACAAGTGACAGCTGTCAGATCTATACCGTGCTAAACTCTGACAGCTCCTCGTCACCAAAACATTTTATGAATGACATTCCACCAGCGCGTCTTCTCTAAGCCCAACCCCCAAAACCAACCTCATTAAAGTGACAGTGCCCCATCAATACATCAAAACAATCTAATGGTGAATTATGTCCATAGCACCCATTACATATGTCCCCCCAGAATTCATCATAACAAAAGAAGTCAATGAACAGGAGGGCGGAGAACCCTGCCATAACGGCTCCGCCTGACCCCTGTAGCGGCCGGCACCGCTGTAGGGAAAACCTTAAGGGCCCTACGGCCACTCGGGCACAGGATAGGTGGCGAGGGGGTCTCGTGGGCCTTACTCGGAAGACTGGGCAAGGTAGGGGGTCGTCCCCGCCGTGTGGGCTGGGCCAGTCCAACAGGTTTTTTCCCAAGTCCACATGAGCCGGTTTAAGGCGGTCTATGGAAATGTGTTCCAGCTTCCCGCCCATGTCCACCACAAAGTACTTGTCTCCAGCCTCCTGGACACGGAACGGACCGTCGTATGGAGGTTTCAAGGGGTCCCGGTGGGCATCGTGACGGATGAAAACATATTCCGCTGATTGCAGACTTGTAGGGACGTGCGACCGGGGAAGGCCGTGCTGTGAGGTGGGGACCGGCGTGAATACCCTAGCCTTCTCCAGAAGTGCTGTCCGCTGCTGGGCTGCACACCAGGGGGCAGTAATGTTAGGGATGAAATCCCCTGGCACCCGCAGAGGCTGACCGTAAACCAGCTCAGCCGAGGAGGTCTGAAGGTCTTCCTTGGGGGCCGTCCTGAGACCAAGCATGACCCACGGGAGCCGGTCGACCCAGCCGCTGTCAGTAAGGCTGGCCCGAAGTGCTGCTTTCATTGAGCGGTGAAAGCGCTCGCATAACCCATTGGCCTGCGGGTGGTATGACGTAGTCCGGTGTAGCTTCACGCCCAGGCTCTTGGCGACCGTGTTCCAGAGCTCGGACGTGAACTGTGGGCCCCGGTCTGAAGAGAGGTCGGCTGGAGTGCCAAACCGGGCGACCCAGGTTCCAATAAAGGCTCTGGCCACCTCGGCGGACGTCGTGCCTGACAGTGGAACTGCCTCTGGCCAACGGGTAGTCCTGTCTACCATAGTAAAGAGGTAACTGAAGCCGTGTGAGGGGGGCAGGGGGCCCACTAGGTCAACGTTCACGTGGTCGAACCTCCTTTCAGGTACAGGGAAGTGCTGCAGGGGGGCCTTGGTGTGACGGTACACTTTAGTGCGCTGGCACTCCAAACAGGAGTCAGCCCAGTCTCTTACATCTTTTCTAAGCCCAGGCCAGACAAACTTGGCGGACACTAGCCTCTGCGTAGGTTTCTTTCCCGGGTGGGAGAGGCCGTGAACAGCGTCATAAACACGCCGCCTCCATCCTGTGGGAACGATGGGGCGGGCCTGTCCCATAGAGACATCACACAGGAGTGTGGTGCCAGCGCTGTCAAAAACCACATCCTCTAACCGCAGGCTTGAGGTGGCTGACCTGAAATCTTGCACTTCAGGGTTGGTAGCCTGGTCCGCCACCATACCGGTGTAATCCAGCCCCAAGTGGATGGCGCCCACTACAGCCCGGGAGAGGCAGTCTGCGACAAGGTTTGCTTTACCTGCCACATGTTGAATGTCAGTAGTGAACTCTGAGACATATGAGAGCTGTCGCTGTTGACGGGCGGACCATGGCTCAGACACCTTGGCCATGGCGAACGTCAGTGGCTTGTGATCCACGAAGGCCGTGAACTGGCGGGCCTCCAGCAGGAAACGAAAATGGCGGATGGCAAGGTAGAGGCCGAGGAGCTCCCGATCGAAGGTGCTATACCTCCGCTCGCTGGGGCTTAACTGGCGGCTGAAAAAAGCGAGCGGCTGGCAAGCCCCGCCTACCCACTGTTCAAACACTGCGCCCACGGCAAAATCTGAGGCGTCGGTGGTGATGGAGATTGGGGCCTTAAAGGAAGGATGTGCCAGCATGGTGGCGTTGGCTAGGGCAGCCTTGGCATCCAGAAAAGCTTTGTCTCTCTCTGCAGACCAGTCGACCGCATGTTTTGGCGCTTTACCCCTAAGGGCCTCATACAACAGCTGCATAATCCGAGCCGCCTGGGGAATAAAGCGGTGATAAAAGTTGATCATTCCGAGAAACTCCTGCAGTGACCTAACCGTGGGCGGCCGGGGAAAATTCATCACCGCTTCCACCTTCATGGGAAGAGAGACCGCTCCCTCTTTAGTGACTCTGTGCCCCAGGAAGTCAATGGTCGACCGCCCAAACTGGCATTTGGCCGGGTTGATTATCAGTCCATGCTCATTTAGCCGCTCAAAAAGCATCCTGAGGTGGGACATGTGCTCAGCCTTAGAGGCGCTGGCTATGAGGATATCATCCAAGTATACAAAAATAAAATCCAAGTCTCGTAGCACAGAGTCCATAAGGCGCTGGAACGTCTGTGCAGCGTTTTTGAGGCCGAATGGCATGCTCAAATAGTCCAAATGGAGTTATGACTGCTGTTTTGGGGACATCCAGCGGTTGGACGGGTACCTGATGATACCCACGCACTAGGTCCACCTTGGAAAACATTAATTTCCCTGAAAGGCGGGCAGAAAAGTCCTGAATGTGCGGGACTGGGTACCGGTCCGGCGTCGTAGCATCGTTGAGCCGGCGGTAATCCCCACACGGGCGCCACCCGCCTCCCGGCTTGGGGACAATGTGGAGGGGGGAGGCCCATGGGCTGTCGGAGCGACGGACAATGCCGAGGCGTTCCATGTTCTCGAACTCTGCCTTGGCAATGCTGAGCTTGACCGGGTCAAGGCGCTGAGCCCGGGCATAGACTGGAGGGCCGGTCGTGGCGATATGATGTTCCACTCCATGCTTGGCTGTAGATGATGAGAACGTGGGCCGCGTGAGGCCCGGGAACTCAGCGAGAAGGTGTTGAAACTCATCTGCAGCGGAGAGCATGCTAGAGAGTCTGATGGAGTCTGCACCCCCAAGCGCACCAGCATAAGAGCAGAACGTAATGGCATAAATTAAGCGGCAATTTTTAACATCCACTAACAGTCCATAATCACACAAAAAATCAGCGCTTAGAAGAGGGACGGCTACATTAGCTGTGATAAAGTCCCAGCCAAACCGTTGGCCACTAAAACACATTTCGACATACCTGGTGCCGTGTGTGCGGATGGGGGTGCCGTTGGCGGCCTCCATGGGGGGTCCGTGTCCGCCGGATAGGATGTCCACTCTAGAAGCCGGCAAGACGCTCCTCTGCGCGCCCGTGTCGCACATGAAACGCCGCCTGGAGATGGTGTCCTGGACAAACAGTAGCCTGCCAGCCTGACCGACGCTCATGGCCACTAACGAGCACCGGCCAGGGCATTTCCCGGCCCACTGAAGCTGCACGGCGGGCGGCACTGCTTGGCTTTAGGTCCAAACCGTGCATGATAATAACACAGCCCCGCATTCGCGTCACGCTGCTGGCGAGGGGCTGTCGATGCGGCGGTGAAGTTCCAGTCTCCCAGCGGTGAAACAAAGGCTTGGGTTGGGAAAACTGCCGCTGCACAGTGCTGTTGACCAGCCAAAAAAAACGTATCAGCCTCCTCGGCCAGAGCGCGGCAATCGTCTATAGTGGTGTTGGCCAGAGCGGCCCGAACCGGAGAAGGCAACTGACGCAGGAAAAGTTGCATGAAAAGGAAATCAGGCTTGTGCTCTCCCAATAAATCCAGCATCCTATCCATGAGCTCCGATGGCTTGCTATCACCGAGCCCTTGCAAAGAAAACAACCGGCTGGCCCGCTCGGTATCGGAAAGTTCGAATGTCTTTAACAGATGAGACTTGATCGTGAGATATTTATCTCGAGCCGGAGGGTTCTTGAGGAGGCTCACCACTCTGCTGGCTGTCGAACTTCCCAGGGCTGACACCACATAATAATATCTTGTGGTATCCGAGGTAATCTCACGCAGCTCGAACTGTGCCTCCGTTTGCGCAAACCATGCCGAGGCTGACGACTCCCAGAACTCAGGTAATTTCAGTGAAACTGCGTTCGTAGACATGTTGCCGCGGAAGCGTCTTCAAAACGTATAACAGGGTCACCAATGTAGAAATCGTCGGAAAGGAGAGACGCGCAATTTCTATCTTGCGACAACACCAAGTAGTGTGTCATTTATTATCTTCTTAGCACAAGTGACAGCTGTCAGATCTATACCGTGCTAAACTCTGACAGCTCCTCGTCACCAAAACATTTTATGAATGACATTCCACCAGCGCGTCTTCTCTAAGCCCAACCCCCAAAACCAACCTCATTAAAGTGACAGTGCCCCATCAATACATCAAAACAATCTAATGTTGAATTATGTCCATAGCACCCACTACAATGTTATAATTGTTATAACTACTGCATTGCTCCCTTTTTTTTCTTTCTAAAATCCTTATTCATTTATTGCAGGTGCACTATCCATCAGACCCACTTCAGCCAGGGCCCATGTACTTCTTGGCTCCACGCAAGGGCAGCATATTCGGTGTTTGCTGTGAGGCGATTCCACGGCAAGTCAACTATTTGGTGGATGAGGGGATGGAGTCCAGCAAAGGTAGCAACGCCGTCATAAGCTACCTGCACCACTTCTTCAAAGACCATGGTCTTGGGGAGACAGATGTTGACCTTCACTGTGACAACTGCAGTGGCCAAAACAAGAACAAGTACATGTTGTGGTACTTAGCGTGGCGAGCGCTACATGGTCTTCACCATCGTGTCAATCTCCACCTGCTGATTGTAGGCCACACAAAGTTTTCCCCGGACTGTTTCTTTGGGCTTCTCAAGCAGCGTTTCAGAAAGACCAAAGTGAACACTCTTGATGAGATTGCAGCAGTCGTAAGGGACAGCTCAGTGGCTGGAGTCAACATACCACAGCTAGTGGGAAAGGAAGATGGCACTGTAATCGTGCAGTCCTACAACTGGCAGGAACATCTGGGGCCTTACTTCAAGCCACTGCCACAGATCAAGCACTACCAGCACTTTAGGTGGGTGTGGTCACTGTGTGTTGTGTAATTACTGTAATTAATTATTCACACTTTAGTGCAAAGTATGTCATTGGCAAATGATACAAATGCATTGATATTGTTATGTGCCCTGTACTAACGTTTCACTTTATAATTGCAGCTTTGATTCCAAGGAACCTGGTGTGGTTGTGGCAAAGATGTCTATTGATGGCGCTGAAACCAGATTCCAGCTGCTCCGTGACGTCCATGTCCTGCCGCCTATAGATGGACTTCCTGTGCTGCCACCACCGGGACTGGACTCTGCAAGACAACACTATCTGTTCCACAAGATCAGAGAGTTCTGTGATGAAGAAGCCCAAGACATCACATGCCCAGCACCAGCCAAAGTATCCAGCAGCGGTTCAAAAAGACCACGGTTATCACTCTGGAGAGGCCATCAGAACATTGAACATTGACTTTAGCATGTCTATTTTTATCATGCCTATTTTTCTCGTGTTATTTTAAATGATAATAAAATCTTGAAACTTGATTTGTCTTGTTTATTATCAGGGTCCCCCATTTTATTAAAACTAATATAGTACATTATAGTAGAGTATAGTAGCATAGTATAGTATATTATAGTATAGCAGATATTATTTATAGACCAAAAACCTTTTTGAACTATTTGTGTCTTTTGATTTGTCCCACAATTCAACTCAAATTAATCAAATTTTCTCGTGTTATTTTAAATGATAATAAAATCTTGAAACTTCATCAGGGTCCCCCATTTTATTTTGATGTAGCCTTTCCTTCAGCCAATACCTTGACGCCCAACATTACATGGCTTATGTGAGGCTTCCAACAAATAAACATAACAAAAGAGCTTGACGCAAGGTTTTAACCCCATAGAGAGAGGGGGGCCATGGAATACAATGCATGCTGGGTAGGGTTGTAGTTGATTAACTCACAGGTGTGAACCTCTCCACAAAGTTCGAAGGCAATTCATCTCTGAATGCGTTTACTGATATCACCATGATTCATAGGATGTAGCTTGAAAAGTATCCCACCAAAATGTTCAAGTGATGGCTTATTTTTAAGGTATGAATCTGTACTTTCACAATATGTAAAAATTTGACGTTGCCTCAAGAAGTCCATCGTCCCCACGGCCAGTCACATTTATGCTCTCGCTCGCTCCCACCCCCCCGGACCCCCACTTGGATAATCCATCCATTATAATTTGCTCCTAACCAGGCACTACAATTCATATGCTAGCTTTTATTCTCTCCACCACTTCTAACCACATTGCAATTTTGGATTCACTGACACCTAAAATTCTTGCTGTAGATATTTCTAGATAAATCACATAGAGATATGTAAGAATCCAAACCTTCCGGCAAATTTTTTCCAGTTGAAACCATCGTGATGCTATCAGCTTTTTAGCCGCTGTGATACCAGATAAAACTAATCTCTTTAGCTGTATAGGGACTGCAAACTCAAAAACATCATTCAACAGCAATACAGAGGGGTGTACAGGTATATTCAGAATTAAGAGATTTGATAATTGCTGGGTCACTTCTTTCCAGAATATCTTAACTGGTGGGCAATCCCAGTACATGTGCATAAATGTACCCTCATCCCCATTTGTACATAAGGAGCATCTGGAGTCTTGTTTAAGTCCCATTCTGTTCAGTCTTATAGGAGTCAGGTATGTCCTATGAATATAGTTAAGATTGATTTGTTGATGGTCCGGATTACGTGACGCAAGTCGAACGTTTGTCCAGGCTTCTTGCCAAAATTTATTTCCAGGTCTGGTATATCCCTCCTCCAGACTGAGTCTAGGTGGAGGATTCCCTATGAGGACGTTAGTAATTGATGATAAAAATCTGATACAAAACCTCTCGATGTCTGTCACGTACGTGGGTTGTTCATTATCATTATTGCCATATATTTTAACACCATGTAACATCAGGGTAATATATTTAATGTGTTGTTTTGTATGTGTGATGTTGTGTCATCTCCTAATCTCCTGTTTTTGTTTCGCAGATGCCACTCATCTCCCTGATTGGATTGGTTGCACCTGGTTGGTGTACTTCCAGACAGGCAGTGGAGATGGGTGGATATAGAGGAGGAGATGACACACATCGGGGCGCCTCATTCTGTCAATTGCCAGTGACCAGAGTGGAGTGGGGTTGCCATTGTTTGCCACTGTTGTGGAACGATACTGTGCTTATTTACTGCTTCGTGTGGATCAAGTACTATGTATATGTATATAGATATTGTTGGCCTCTGCACCACTTCTCTACTGGAGTGAGTATTCTCTTGTTGGCTTTAGGCCTATTTCCACTGAGTGTGGATTTGTACCTTTGGTACAAGTTTGTTGGGGGTTTCCCAGTACCAACCTCTGGCTGGTTGGGTTAGTGTCCGTGGGCGCTTATTTAGTTTACTTTATATCATATCATATTATATTATGTCATATTGTATTATATTATATTATTACCATATTCCCCTCTAGTACGTTTACCTTGCTTGTTTTCCCATTACCCTTTTCCCTGTTCGTCTGTGTTGTGGGGTTTTATTTCCCTCTCACCTATATAAATATCCAGTGGAGGTTTGAATTCCTACCACAGGATAATAAATATAATTTACTATTTGGAAAAGCGCCTTGTGTTTGTTTTCTTACCTGCCCGGGACTGTGCTTAGTGCACTACTGGAGGGGCTGGTTTTCACATACAGCCCGCTTCAGCTTATATTTTATGTAGTCATTAGACTTTGGTATGTGACAGTCTCTCTCTCATAGAAGAATTTGTGGTATCTGTGGTGTTCAATTGGTATCCTTAATGGGACTCCATGAGCCTTCAACTTCTTACAGCTAAATGAAAAAAAAAAAACAGAGATAATTTTGTTTGGCCCCCCCTCTTCCACCAAAACACTCTCCAACAGCCTAGGACAACTCTCCACCCACCTCAAACCCCACGTCAAGAGCCTGGGTGAAATCTTTGAAGTGAGGTGAGTGATTGAAGGGAATCGTTCTTGTCACCAACGGACCGCAGAATCCACAGCAAGGCAGCGCTACCAGTTGAGCTAGTTCTGGATGTTAAAAAAGGGGGGATTACTGCTACATAATGCTGCCGCGACAGAGCTCTGCGGCCGCTACGCTCTGCTGCTGCCGCGTCGCCGCGGGGGCGTGGCTAGACGCAAGTTGGGCGTGGCTAGACACAAGTTGGTTGCCTTTAATATTTAGGCTTCCAGGACGCCAAGCACACCAAAAGAACTTTACCGGTCAGCTGTTACCATCTTTCGTCACGAAGGCATCTGTGTGGCGTTTATATACCAAGGCAATGCCAGTTGGTAGGTTTAAGCAAATCTTTGTCAAAGAAATAGGTCAAATAGGTCTTTGTCAAATAAAAACAAAGCTTGAAAATGAATGACATTGTGCTAACATTGAGCTTGTCTCATGTGTTCTTATTAATCTTTCAGACCAGCGAGCAGTGGGCCTGTCCACATTTAAGTCCCTCTGGAGGCAATTACTGAGTCATATCACATCAATCAAACCAATGTCTGATCTTTGCTGGGTGTGTCAGAAGAACAATTATCTGTTTAGTGAACATCACAGTGTTATGAACTTTGAACTGCAACTTCCGTATGAAAAGTGCTATACAAATACAGTTTATTATTAATATTAATATCATCATTTACTTAACTTTCCAAGATTTTCGGAAGTGCCAATCTGCCGAGAAGTCTGCAAAGCTGAAGCAGCAGGAACAACATCTGGAGCATGTAACCTCCGAGCGGGCTGCCTACAAGGGCATGCTTAAAGCCGCCAAGGAGATCGGTGATGGTCTTTCTCTGGGTGGTCATGTGCCACCGGCAAGCAAGCCCATGACAATGCATTACAGTTTCGACTACGCTCAAAAGGTGACTACATACCAAGCCCTCTTTCACAACCATCATGTTATAATTGTTATAACTACTGCATTGCTCCCTTTTTTTTCTTTCTAAAATCCTTATTCATTTATTGCAGGTGCACTATCCATCAGACCCACTTCAGCCAGGGCCAATGTACTTCTTGGCTCCACGCAAGTGCAGCATATTCGGTGTTTGCTGTGAGGCGATTCCACGGCAAGTCAACTATTTGGTGGATGAGGGGATGGAGTCCAGCAAAGGTAGCAACGCCGTCATAAGCTACCTGCACCACTTCTTCAAAGACCATGGTCTTGGGGAGACAGATGTTGACCTTCACTGTGACAACTGCAGTGGCCAAAACAAGAACAAGTACATGTTGTGGTACTTAGCGTGGCGAGCGCTACATGGTCTTCACCATCGTGTCAATCTCCACCTGCTGATTGTAGGCCACACAAAGTTTTCCCCGGACTGTTTCTTTGGGCTTCTCAAGCAGCGTTTCAGAAAGACCAAAGTGAACACTCTTGATGAGATTGCAGCAGTCGTAAGGGACAGCTCAGTGGCTGGAGTCAACATACCACAGCTAGTGGGAAAGGAAGATGGCACTGTAATCGTGCAGTCCTACAACTGGCAGGAACATCTGGGGCCTTACTTCAAGCCACTGCCACAGATCAAGCACTACCAGCACTTTAGGTGGGTGTGGTCACTGTGTGTTGTGTATTTACTGTAATTAATTATTCACACTTTAGTGCAAAGTATGTCATTGGCAAATGATACAAATGCATTGATATTGTTATGTGCCCTGTACTAACGTTTCACTTTATAATTGCAGCTTTGATTCCAAGGAACCTGGTGTGGTTGTGGCAAAGATGTCTATTGATGGCGCTGAAACCAGGTTCCAGCTGCTCCGTGACGTCCATGTCCTGCCGCCTATAGATGGACTTCCTGTGCTGCCACCACTGGGACTGGACTCTGCAAGACAACACTATCTGTTCCACAAGATCAGAGAGTTCTGTGATGAAGAAGCCCAAGACATCACATGCCCAGCACCAGCCAAAGTATCCGGCAGCGGTTCAAAAAGACCAGGGTTATCACTCTGGAGAGGCCATCAGAACATTGAACATTGACTTTAGCATGTCTATTTTTATCATGCCTATTTTTCTTGTGTTATTTTAAATGATAATAAAATCTTGAAACTTGATTTGTCTTGTTTATTATCAGGGACCCCCATTTTATTAAAACTAATATAGTACATTATAGTAGAGTATAGTAGCATAGTATAGTATATTATAGTATAGCAGATATTATTTATAGACCAAAAACCTTTTTGAACTATTTGTGTCTTTTGATTTGTCCCACAATTCAACTCAAATTAATGCTCTCGCTCGCTCCCCCCCCCCCCGGACCCCCACTTGGATAATCCATCCATTATCATTCGCTCCTAACCAGGCACTACAATTCATATGCTAGCTTTTATTCTCTCCACCACTTCTAACCACATTGCAATTTTGGATTCACTGACACCTAAAATTCTTGCTGTAGATATTTCTAGATAAATCACATAGAGATATGTAAGAATCCAAACCTTCCGGCACATTTTTTCCAGTTGAAACCATCGTGATGCTCTCAGCTTTTTAGCCGCTGTGATACCAGATACAACTAATCTCTTTAGCTGTATAGGGACTGCAAACTCAAAAACATCATTCAACAGCAATACAGAGGGGTGTACAGGTATATTCAGAATTAAGAGATTTGATAATTGCTGGGTCACTTCTTTCCAGAATATCTTAACTGGTGGGCAATCCCAGTACATGTGCATAAATGTACCCTCATCCCCATTTGTACATAAGGAGCATCTGGAGTCTTGTTTAAGTCCCATTCTGTTCAGTCTTATAGGAGTCAGGTATGTCCTATGAATATAGTTAAGATTGATTTGTTGATGGTCCGGATTACGTGACGCAAGTCGAACGTTTGTCCAGGCTTCTTGCCAATCAAAATTTATTTCCAGGTCTGGTATATCCCTCCTCCAGACTGAGTCTAGGTGGAGGATTCCCTATGAGGACGTTAGTAATTGATGATAAAAATCTGATACAAAACCTCTCGATGTTTGTCACGTACGTGGGTTGTTCATTATCATTATTGCCATATATTTGAACACCATGTAACATCAGGGTAATATATTTAATGTGTTGTTTTGTATGTGTGATGTTGTGTCATCTCCTAATCTCCTGTTTTTGTTTCGCAGATGCCACTCATCTCCCTGATTGGATTGGTTGCACCTGGTTGGTGTACTTCCAGACAGGCAGTGGAGATGGGTGAATATAGAGGAGGAGATGACACACATCGGGGCGCCTCATTCTGTCAATTGCCAGTGACCAGAGTGGAGTGGGGTTGCCATTGTTTGCCACTGTTGTGGAACGATACTGTGCTTATTTACTGCTTCGTGTGGATCAAGTACTGTGTATATGTATATAGATATTGTTGGCCTCTGCGCCACTTCTCTACTGGAGTGAGTATTCTCTTGATGGCTTTAGGCCTATTTCCACTGAGTGTGGATTTGTACCTTTGGTACAAGTTTGCTGGGGGTTTCCCAGTACCAACCTCTGGCTGGTTGGGTTAGTGTCCGTGGGCGCTTATTTAGTTTACTTTATATCATATCATATTATATTATGTAGATTAAATCTAGATTAAATCTAGATTAAAATGGCCCAAAAAAAAGAAAAAAAAACCTGCCGAAGGCATTCAAAACATGTGTGTTCAGTATCTAGCACTCTCAGGAGCAAAACAGAAAGAATCATTTCAAACTTGAACTATGTGACATGGCTTGAATCAACTGCTCCAGTGGAGTTGCTCAGTGGCCAATGGTGTCAACTGTGGTTGTACTGGGCAGCTCCCAGGTGTGAATGGAACTGTGTGAATGTGAAGCAGGGCGTTCCTGAAAAAGAGCATCTGTGCTCAGCAAACCTACCCTGGGTAAATAAAGGTTAAAAAAAAAAAAAAAAAAAATGTAGATTAATGCGTTAATTATATTATCGCGCGATACTAGTATAGCGTTAACGCAGCACGTTAACGCCGTTAACGGCCCAGCTCTATTAAAAACACTAGCGGTAAATCTCCCTTGGGTGATCTTAGCCCGGAGGGTGGTGCTATTAGGAAAAGTGGTAGTACTCCCAGAGCTGAGAGTGAGGGCGCTGGCGATTCAGATAAAGATTCTACTTCTTCTGGCCATAAGCGCTCTAAGCTGCGTTTGGCCCGTCTCCAGGTGGAGGAGAGAGCGGTTTTGCGCAGGGAGGAGAGGGAAGAGAGAGAGAGAGAGAGAGAGAGAGAGAGAGAGAGAGACAGGCTGGAGAGAAAGGAGAAGGAGGAGAGAGTCAGTCTGGAAAGAATGGAGATGGAGGTGAGGGCCAGGCTAGATAGGAAGGAGGAAAAAGACAGGGAGCTCCAACTAGCCATGAGGAGGCTAGAGTTAGAGAGTGGAACCGCTGCCCCCTCTTCCGCTGGAGTCTCCCCGGCTCACTTCTATATCAGCCAGCACGTTTCTCTAGTGCCCATGTTCCGAGAGTCGGAAGTAGAGGCTTATTTTTCTGCGTTTGAGCGGATAGCCAAGGCTCTGCATTGGCCGGAAGATATGTGGGCGATTTTGTTGCAGTGCAAGCTCACTGGGAAAGCACAGGATGCGTGTGCTTCCTTATCCATGGATGATAGTTTGATTTATGAGCGGGTGAAAAGTGCTGTTTTACGTGTGTATGAGTTGGTTCCTGAAGCATATAGGCAGCGTTTTCGCTCGCTCAGAAAGTCCCCTTCTCAGACCAATACAGATTTCTCCCGTGAGCAGAGGAATCTTTTTGAACGATGGTGCGCGGCGAGTAAAGTGCAGGATCTTGCAGCCATGAGCGAGTTGGTGCTCATGGAACAATTTAAAACCTGTATGCCCGAACGAACCGTGGTGTATCAGAAAGAACAGAAAGTGACTACTCTCCAAGACGCTGCTGTTTTGGCGGATGAATTTGCGTTAATGCACAAACATGTTTCTGTGCGTAACGATGCTGTGTACGTTAGAGGCAGTGCGTTTCCCTCTCGGGAGTTACCATTTCGGGGAAATGGCGAGCGAGCGTATCGGCCACGCTCGCCTCCGTCTGACAAGAGACAATGTCATTATTGTAAGAAGCCAGGTCATTTGATGGGGGACTGTTATGCATTACGCGATCGGCAAGATACTAAAAGGCCAGCTCAAAAACCAAAGGGGGTGGGGTTGATTAGCACTGTCTCACGCCCAGAGCAGGAGAAACCAGACAGTTGTTTTGAACCTTTTATTTTTTCTGGTTTTGTGTCACTGTCGGGTAAAGTCTGTGACCAACGGGAGGTGAGAATACTTCGTGATACGGGTGGTTCGGAGTCCTTTATTCTGGCGGATGTGTTGCCGTTAAATGAGGAGTCGTCTTGTAAATCGAGTGCTATTGTGAGGGGGATCGAGATGGGTTTTACGCCCGCTCCTTTACATAGGATACATGTGAGATCAGACCTAGTCACAGGTTGTTTTTCCGTGGCGGTTCGTTCATCTTTTCCGGTAGCCGGAATTGATTTTATCATGGGGAACGATATAGCTGGGGGAAAGGTAATTCCTGTTCTGGAGGTGGTGGACGTACCAGTGTCTGAGTTTCTGTGCGATGCGTTGATTAAAAGTCACCCAAATGTTTTTCCTGTCTGTGCTGTGACTAGGGCTCAGGGGAGACAACGAGAGCAGGCGGTGACGCTGCGTGACTCCATCTGTGGCGAGGCTCTCGCTGAGGACAGGTGGCCGTCTAGTGGCGAGGTGAAAAGGGGTGTGAGTAGCGTTCAGGGAAAACTGGTAAATCCCAAGTTTTCGGATGTGCCGTTGCCACTAACGCGCCAAGCGTTGATTGACGCTCAGAAACATGATTGCTCCCTATCAGGTTGTTTTGCGCCAGTGGCCAGCACTACTAATAATAGTAGGAAACACGCCTTCTTGATGGAAGAAGGGGTGTTGATGCGAACTTGGGTAGCTAGGCCAGGGGTGACGGACTTGAAGAGTGGAGATGCCTGGAATATAGTGCACCAGGTTGTATTACCAGTGGAGTGTAGACGTCACGTTTTGATGTTAGCACATGAACATATCTGGTCTGGTCATTTGGGTATTTCAAAGACTTATGACAGAATCCTACAAAATTTCTTTTGGCCCGGTCTAAAGGCTGATGTGGTAAAATTTTGTGGTACTTGTAGTACATGTCAAATAGTAGGGAAGCCAAATCAGGGGGTTCCTTTAGCTCCCCTGCACCACATTCCAGCAATAGGGGAACCTTTTGAACATGTGATCATTGACTGTGTTGGCCCCCTGCCTAAGACAAAGGCAGGACACCAATACATGTTAACTATTATGTGTCTTGCCACCCGTTTCCCAGAGGCAATACCTCTGAGGAAAATTACTGCCCCAGCCATTACCAAGGCATTAAACAAGTTTTTCCACAACCTTCGGTTTACCAAAAACCGTACAAAGTGATCAAGGCTTGAATTTCATGTCTAAAACCTTTAATCAATCTTTACAGGTTTTGGGTATCAGTCACACGGTGTCTAGCGCATACCATCCTGAATCAAAGTGTCAGACACCAATTATGTTATATGTACGCCTGAGAGGCGCAGGAAGACACGGTTGTGTCATATTAACATGTTAAAAAATATCTCACCCGTGCTGGTGGGAGTATGCAGGAGGTGCAGTCTGGCAGCCCAGGAGCTGTTCCAGCTGTTTTGTTAACATGTGTAAATCCCCTGCCAGACGATGATTTGAGAGCGTTGTCCGAGGGTCAGCAGACGGGGCGTTTGACTAACTCTGAGTTCATGAGTGAAGTCACTGCTCATCTGTTGTATCTGCCCGAGTCACAGAGTGATGATGTACGACAATTGTTGTTGTCCTATCCTGTGTTGTTGTCTAATGTGCCTTCCAGAACGACCGTCCTGGAGCACGATATTGATGTGGGGAGTGCGACCCCCATTAAACAACACGCATATCGGTGTCCGGTGGCAAAGAGGGAGGTGATGAGGAAGGAGGCTGAGTATCTGATGGATAATGGGATGGCTAAAGATAGCCGTAGTCCCTGGAGCTCTCCTTGCCTTTTGGCTCCTAAGGCTGATGGGTCTCCCCGGTTCTGTACTGATTACAGGAAGGTGAACGCGGTGACGGTGCCTGACTCGTTCCCGTTACCCAGAATGGATGACTGCATAGACAGTGTTACGACCCCTGTGAGTCTAAGGGTAAAGGGCTGTAACATAACAGTTGGTTGACAGAAAAGATGGACCAGGTTTGTAAACAACAATGATATTTATTGAATAGAGGCAAAGGAAGCACATGTAGCTCAGGGGTGAGCCCAGGCCAAAACAACAAACAAACACCACTATACTCCAAATAAACACAATCTAATCTATGGTAAAAGAGATTACATTACCTAAACTACTCTTACCTAACCAAAACAGGAGAAAACAATGTCCAAAGGAAATGGCAGCTCACCCCATCTGTGCTTCCTGAGAAAGAGAGAAAAACACATTAATTATACAGAAACAAAAGCAGAATATATACAAAAACAAACTATAACTAACAATGCTCTCTCTGTGGCCATACACACACAAGGACATTACTACTAAGCACCAAAGGCCAATAAACGAAATGCAATGCTGTCAAAGTTACAGGTTTACCAAAATCACAACAAGCCTAGCCTCATGCCAGAGAGAGAGAGAGACTGAAGTGAGAAGCCATGTTTTAACAGGTGTGGGGTGATCCATGATTGGGTGGTGTGGATTGAGTGTTGGAGTCTGGAAAGCCATCCACCAATCACTGCTGTGTTGCAATAATGGAAGGATTGGCCTGGCAGGGACCAATGGGGAAGGGAACAATGGCTGGAGGGAGGAAACAAAATGGAGAACACACACACATGGAGACACACACTGGGGAATATATACATTGGGATGTAACACCCCCATACATAAGACAAAAACATGTTTGACACTTAACACCAACTAAACATGTTTTTCAACATCTCCGAGTTAACATGCACTCCAAAACAAAGAGCTATAAAAAAAACTAGCAGTTGGTACAACAACCACACTTGACGGCAAGAGAGACCGAGTCGACAGCAACATAAAACGAGTCCACAGCAACATAGACCGAGTAGACAGCAAAATAGAACAAGTCGACAGCAATATACAGTAGAACGAGTCGACAGCAACAGACAACGAGTCGACAGCAACAGAGATTTCAACTACGAGACAGAGCATCCGCCAACACATTATCAGACCCCTTCTTATGCTTTATGCTGAGGTTATAATTTTGCACTATGAGCGCCCAACGCATGAGGCGCTGATTGTGGTTGTACATCCGCGACAGAAAAACCAATGGGTTGTGGTCGGTGTATACTACCACTGGTAATACGCTCAAACCGACATACACCTCAAAATGTTGCAACGCATACAACATAGCCAAAGTCTCCTTTTCAATAGTGGAATAGTTTAGTTGATGTTTGTTAAATTTCCGGGAGAAATAACAAACCGGGTGACTGACACCATCATGATCTTCCTGTAATAACACCCCTCCAGCTCCCACCCCGCTGGCATCCACCTCCAGCTGGAACGGCAGGGAGAAATCACTAACGTCAGGAGAGTCCGGAACTATTGGAGTTGAGGCAACAGCAGAGACGGCCAGTCCGGCTGTCTGGTCTGAGGTCTTCACCTGCACACTATCTCTGGAAAAATATGGTTTAAGCATATTGATGTGGCAAACACGAGAGTGACGTTTACGATCAGGGGTGCGAACCACATAGTCTGTATCACTTATCTTCTTGTCTATTGCATACGGTCCGGAAAAACGAGCGGAAAGAGCAGAACCAAGGATAGGTAACAGGACTAGAACCTTATCACCTGGCTGGAAAGATCGAGAAACAGCTTTCTCGTCATAGTGCCGTTTCATAGTTCTCTGGGAAGAAGAGAGCGCTTCTTTTGCGAGAGAGCACGCCTGATGCAGTCGCTCTCGAAACTGGCTAACAAAATCTAGAACATTAGTGGGTGTGCTGGCACCCTTTGACATGAACCGTTCTTTAAGAACTTTCAGAGGCCCTCTAACAGTGTGCCCAAAAACGAGCTCAGCAGGACTGAAACCAAGAGACTCCTGTATGGTCTCTCGCGCAGCAAATAGAACAAGGGGGACACCCTCATCCCAATCTTTCTCTGTGTCTAAGCAATATTTACGCAGCATGGACTTTAAGGTCTGATGCCAACGTTCTAGAGCCCCCTGAGTTTCAGGGTGGTAGGCACTGGACACTATATGTCGGATACCCAGGGACTGTAACACTTGCTCAAATAACCTAGACAGGAAGTTGGTGCCTTGGTCCGTTTGTACTACCTTAGGCAGTCCAAACGTGGAGAAGAACTTCGTCAAAGCCTTAATTATTACAGGCGCTGTAATTCTGCGAAGAGGGATAGCCTCAGGGAAACGGGTGGCGGTACACATTATTGTCAACAAAAACTGATTGCCGGCTTTGGTCCTTGGCAACGGACCAACACAGTCAACTATGACATGTTCAAATGGTTCACCGACCGCTGGTATAGGACAGAGGGGAGCAGGTGGAATTACCTGGTTTGGCTTTCCGGTGATCTGACAAGTACTACAGGTACGACAGTACTGTGCTACATCGGACTTCAAACCGGGCCAAAAGAAATGTTGAAGTATTCTGTTGTATGTTTGAGTGACTCCCAAGTGTCCAGACCAAGGGTGGTCATGGGCCAAGAACAGTACATGCTGACGATAAACTGCAGGGACAACAATCTGATAAACAGTGCTCCAGTCTGGTACCTGATCTGGTAGCCCTATCTCCGATTGTGCATGCTCTGCCAGTCTAGTACCATGGGACCTCCATGTACGCATCAAAACTCCTTCATCCACAAAATAAGAATGCAACTCTCTCCTCTGTTCTGTATCAAGAGAAGAGAAACATTTTGCAAGAGAAGGGTCAGCCTTCTGGGCAGTAATTAGCATTTCACGAGTAACGGGTAACTTCAAAGCGTCGGAACTAGTTACAGTTGTCTGTGGGGGTACCTTACTATGAGTCGGTGGTTTGTCAGCGGTATCAGAAGTTGGAGCCAGCAACTCCTCCCTGACAAAGGCTGAAGCAAAAACAGAGTCAGACAAATTAATTTCATCACCTCTCTTTTTTAATTGAGCCCGAGTGACAACACTTGCAGAAAAAACTTCAGGGAAGTTCTGTGACAAGTCATCAGGCAGAGAATCTGTGTCTGGGTGATCCAACACTTCCAGCACAGCGTTCACCTGTCCTCCAGCTAAATCATTTCCCATGATAAAGGAAATGCCTTTAACTGGCAAGGAAGGTCTCACCCCTATTTTAAAGAAACCAGTGACCAAATCAGATTGTACATGAATACAGTGTAACGGGGCTGGCACGAAACCCATCTCAATACCTTGAACTAGGACACTAGAACCACAGGAAGATTTCTCAGACAGAGGTAGTACATCAGAGAGGATAAAGGATTGTGAGGCTCCAGTATCTCGTAAGATCTGAACTGTACACTGATCTTTTGGATCCCCCGTCAAGGAAACTAAACCCTTGGAAGTAAATGGCCTGAAACAAGGATCGAGAACATCCTGATCATTGTGCATCTGTTGATCGGAATCAGGTGCCATTTTAATCAGACCAACCCCTTTGGGTTGCCTAAAGTTCTGAGAGGACGGTTGCTGCTTACGTTTCAATGTTAAACAGTCAGAAATAACATGACCAGATTTATGACAGTAGTAACATGTCCGCTCCTCTTTTGAGCGTGGAGGTGACATTTTTGGTCGGGGTGTGTGAATTCTGAATGGTTGGGGACAGAATGTTTCTGAGAGAAATCATGGGGGAGAAACGAGTCACGCCTATCTACAAACACAGTTTTATGGGTTAGCGCAAACTCATCAGCTAATACAGCAGCTTGCTGCAGAGTGGACACTTTCTGCTCACTCAGGTAAATTACAATACGCTCTGGCAAACGATTCTTAAACTCTTCTAATAGAATGAGTTCTCCGAGAGAGTTAAGATTTGAGGCCTTGCTTGCTGCACACCATTTATCAAAGAGAGTTCCCTTCTCTCTAGCAAACTCTACAAAGGTCTGGTTGAAAGCTCTCTTGTGACTGCGAAACCTCTGCCTATAAGCTTCGGGCACAAGCTCATATGCACGAAGGATGGCAGCCTTCACAGTATCATACAATAGACTATCTTCTAGGGAAAGTGTTGAACAAACCTCTTGGGCTTTACCAGTCAATTTGCATTGAAGCAACAAAGGCCAGACCTCTCTTGGCCAGCGCAATGAAGCAGTAATACGCTCAAACACATTAAAATAAGTATCAACTTCTGTCTCTCGGAACGGAGGCACCAAAGCAATGTGTTTACTTATATCAAAAGTGTGTGATGAATAAGCTGTGGAGGAGGACATACCCGGGCCTTGTGGAGGAGTCAGTGTAGCAGAGTTGGATTCACTCCTTAGGACTTCCAGCTCCAACCTCCGCAGTCTGAGCTCTTTTTCCACTTCATGTTCAAGCTCCAACCTACGAATGTTAACAGCCCTTTCATTTTCTGCCTCAAGCTCCATTCTACGAAGCCGATACTCCGCCTCACGTGCTTGTGCCTTCTCCTGAGCCTCCATCTGGAGACGTGCTATTCTAACCTTGACCTGGGCCCCTTCTCGAGACCCAGTTGACACAGGAGAGGTCAAGTGAAAATGTGGCAATGTGACGTTCACACCTGCCTTTTCAGGACCATGGGCTTGCTCCCCAGAAGGCTGTGCTTCCGTAGGTTCACCAGGAGGACTTGCATGTTCATCAGAGACCGCAGGTAAAACAAGCGTCCCCTGCTCCAACAGCTTATCTACCACAAGACACCCGATATCCTGCTTAAGATGCTTTTGTTGAACCGAGAGTTTAAAATGTGTGGCAATCTCCACTAAGTCTGCCTTGCGGCAGCTATCTAGCGCTTCCCAAGTAGGATTGCTCAAGAATTTCCCCAGATCAAAAGTACTAACTGCCATTATTTTTTCTTTACACAAATGCCATTTTTACACAAATTAATTAATAACTATACAAGTGTAAACAAACACAGTTCACCAAATCCATCAACCAACAATTGAACACGGGTTACAAAATCCAGGCAGAGCCCCCATTTATGTTACGACCCCTGTGAGTCTAAGGGTAAAGGGCTGTAACATAACAGTTGGTTGACAGAAAAGATGGACCAGGTTTGTAAACAACAATGATATTTATTGAATAGAGGCAAAGGAAGCACATGTAGCTCAGGGGTGAGCCCAGGCCAAAACAACAAACAAACACCACTATACTCCAAATAAACACAATCTAATCTATGGTAAAAGAGATGACATTACCTAAACTACTCTTACCTAACCAAAACAGGAGAAAACAATGTCCAAAGGAAATGGCAGCTCACCCCATCTGTGCTTCCTGAGAAAGAGAGAAAAACACATTAATTATACAGAAACAAAAGCAGAATATATACAAAAACAAACTATAACTAACAATGCTCTCTCTGTGGCCATACACACACAAGGAAATTACTACTAAGCACCAAAGGCCAATAAACGAAATGCAATGCTGTCAAAGTTACAGGTTTACCAAAATCACAACAAGCCTAGCCTCATGCCAGAGAGAGAGAGAGACTGAAGTGAGAAGCCATGTTTTAACAGGTGTGGGGTGATCCATGATTGGGTGGTGTGGATTGAGTGTTGGAGTCTGGAAAGCCATCCACCAATCACTGCTGTGTTGCAATAATGGAAGGATTGGCCTGGCAGGGACCAATGGGGAAGGGAACAATGGCTGGAGGGAGGAAACAAAATGGAGAACACACACACATGGAGACACACACTGGGGAATATATACATTGGGATGTAACAGACAGTATTGGTCCCGCTGTGTTTATCACGAAACTCAATCTCTTGAAGGGGTACTGGCAAGTCCCCCTGACAGAGCGAGCCTCGGATATTTCGGCGTTCGTTACACCCGACCATTTTTTGCAGTACACTGTCATGGCCTTTGGGATGAGGAACGCACTGGCCACATTCCAACGTTTGATGCACGTGGTGTGCCTAGGTGTAATGTCTATTTGGACAATGTGGTGGTGTACTCCGATACTTGGGCGGAGCACATTGCTAATTTGCGGGTGGTTTTTGCATGCTTAGCGGAGGCGTCGTTGACCCTAAACCTCGCTAAGTGTGAGTTTGGGAAAGCCACGGTGACGTACTTGGGGAAGCAGGTGGGTCACGGGCAGGTCCGCCCGGTGGACGCTAAGGTAACAGCGATCCTTGCGTATCCGGCTCCTTCCACGAGGCGCGAGCTATGGCGTTTCCTGGGGATGGCTGGGTATTATCGGTGCTTTTGTAGACATTTTTCTGTGGTGGTGGCTCCCCTCGCTTCTTTATGTAGTCCTATTGTACCTTTTGTGTGGTCCACGGAGTGTCAGTGCGCCTTCGAGGCTGCTAAATCTCTCTTATGCAGTGCACCTGCCTGTTCTGGCAGCCCCTGACTTTGCGTTGCCTTTTCAGCTGGAGGTCGACGCGAGTGCTGCTGGGGCTGGAGCTGTGCTGTTGCAGGCGGGAGAGAGCGAGGTGCATCATCCGGTTTGCTACTTCTCAGTGAAGTTCAAGCAACATCAGTTGAACTACTCGACCATCGAGAAGGAGACGCTGGCAATGCTCCTCACCCTCCAGCACTTTGAGGTGTATGTGGGGTCCAGCTCTATTCCGGTGTTGGTCTACACGGACCACGATCCCCTGGTGTTCTTGGCTCACATGTGCAACCACAACCAGAGGTTGATGCGTTGGGCCCTGTTGGTGCAGGGCTACAACATTGTCATCCGTCGCAAAAAGGGTGTGGACAATGTTGTGGCCGATGCCTTGTCCAGAGGGTAGGTCTGGGGGTACTACTCTGATGTTGGTTGTATAGGTAATAATGTTTTGCTCACCCGGTGGGTTCGCTTCTATGGGGGGAGGTGTCACGTACGTGGGTTGTTCATTATCATTATTGCCATATATTTTAACACCATGTAACATCAGGGTAAGATATTTAATGTGTTGTTTTGTATGTGTGATGTTGTGTCATCTCCTAATCTCTTGTTTTTGTTTCGCAGATGCCACTCATCTCCCTGATTGGATTGGTTGCACCTGGTTGGTGTACTTCCAGACAGGCAGTGGAGATGGGTGGATATAGAGGGGGAGATGACACACATCGGGGCGCCTCATTCTGTCAATTGCCAGTGACCAGAGTGGAGTGGGGTTGCCATTGTTTGCCACTGTTGTGGAACAATACTGTGCTTATTTACTGCTTCGTGTGGATCAAGTACTGTGTATATGTATATAGATATTGTTGGCCTCTGCGCCACTTCTCTACTGGAGTGAGTATTCTCTTGTTGGCTTTAGGCCTATTTCCACTGAGTGTGGATTTGTACCTTTGGTACAAGTTTGCTGGGGGTTTCCCAGTACCAACCTCTGGCTGGTTGGGTTAGTGTCCGTGGGCGCTTATTTAGTTTACTTTATATCATATCATATTATATTATGTCATATTGTATTAGATTATATTATTACCATATTCCCCTCTAGTATGTTTACCTTGCTTGTTTTCCCATTACCCTTTTCCCTGTTCGTCTATGTGTTGTGGGGTTTTATTTCCCTCTCACCTATATAAATATCCAGTGGAGGTTTGAATTCCTACCACAGGATAATAAATATAATTTACTATTTGGAAAAGCGCCTTGTGTTTGTTTTCTTACCTGCCCGGGACTGTGCTTAGTGCACTACTGGAGGGGCTGGTTTTCACATACAGCCCGCTTCAGCTTATATTTTATGTAGTCATTAGACTTTGGTATGTGACAGTCTCTCTCTCATAGAAGAATTTGTGGTATCTGTGGTGTTCAATTGGTATCCTTAATGGGACTCCATGAGCCTTCAACTTCTTACAGCTAAATGAAAATAAAACAGAGATCATTTTGTTTGGCCCCCCCTCTTCCACCAAAATACTCTCCAACAGCCTAGGACAACTCTACACCCACCTCAAACCCCACGTCAAGAGCCTGGGTGTAATCTTTGACCCAGAGCTCAAATTCGACCGGCAGGTAAATGCCGTAGTCAAGTCATGCTTCTTCCAACTCTGCAACATCAGTAAAATAAAACCAATCCTTTCACCCGTCGACCTGGAAACGGTAGTCAATGCATTCATCACTTCACGCCTTGACTACTGCAATGCCCTCTACACCGACATCAGTCAGGCAGCCATGTCCCGCCTCAAAAAGGTCCAGCACTCTGCAGCTAGGTCCCTTACCGGCACCAGAAAGAGAGAGCACATCACACCAGTCCTAGCCTCCCTACACTGGCTCCCAGTCCCACTTAGAATAGACTTAAAAATCCTCCTCCTCACCTTTAAGGCACTATCGGGTGCAGCACCCCTATACATCACCGAGCTCATCACCCCCTACGCAGCACCCAGGTCACTAAGATCCTCCAACCAGGCTCGGCTGGTCCCCCCCGCACCAGACTCAAAAAGAGAGGCGATCGCTCCTTCAAGGCCGTGGCCCCCAAGCTATGGAACCAGCTTCCCCTGGAGATCTGATCTGCCCCCTCGCTGGAGACATTTAAGGCCCGTCTAAAAACCCACTTCTATTCCCTGGCCTTCAATAAACCCTGATTCTCCCACACCATAACTCACACACCCCCATGTAATTTTATCCTGCCCCCTCCCTCTTGTATCTCTTCTTATGCTCCTCTGTCCCCTGTGTGCTACTGTACTTTGTGTTCCCCTATCCGTGTGTTGTCCTACTGTCCTATTCTCTGAATGTACTGTCTTGTCCTGCTGTGCCTTTTTGTATTTTTGTATTTGTGTATTTTATATTAGGACATTGATTTTAAGCTTTGATTGTACAGCACTTTGGTTGGCTCTTGTGCTTTTAAACGTGCTATATAAATAAATTACTTGACTTGACTTGACTTCAAACATAACAATAACTGTGCGTAAAAATAATATGTGGAACTGGTGAGATTAAATTTGTATGTATTTTCTCATAACTACAAAAGCCCTGTTTGTTGAAAACATCTCCTAATGTGTGTATGCCCTGCTTTTCCCATTTAGGGTATCTTATAGGTCGTTTTCCAATCAGGAGTGCATTGTTATTGAATAAGGGAGTATGATTATGCCATTTATGTGGATTAGAATATTTTTTTTGTGTTTCACGCCATATCCGGATCGCATGAGCAATAATGGGGCCAAATTTCATTTCGCATTGCTTAATTGATAATTTGGTGTATACTATGTCCTGCAGTCTATGTGGTGCTACTATATTTACTTCTAAATTTCTCCAGGATACTGATGCTTGGGGATCAAACCAGGTTGTCAGTGGTCTTAAAGTGTACGCCTTAAAATAGTGGTAAAAATCTGGAAATGCCATACCTCCGTCTGCTTTGTTTCTCTGTGCGGTGGATCTTTTTATACGTGGTGGTTTGTTATTCCAAATAAATTTGTATGCGGTAGAGTGTAATTTTTTCCAGTAACCATCTGGAGGGGGTAACGGTAGCATTGAGCTAATGAAGTTGATTCTAGGTAGGACATCCATCTTAACTATTGATACCCGTGCCTGTACTGAGTTTTTAAGTTTTGACCACCTTTCAAAGTCGTATTTGATCTTATTTTGGATTTTTATGTAATTGTGCTTCACCGTTTGGCTTATAGTAGGGAAATTCAACTCCCAAACATCTAAAGTGTTTAACCATTGGTATATATATTTTTTTTGTTTTACTTTTTTTTTTTTTATGTCACTCATTCCATAAGGACGTAGAATAAACATTTACACATTTCTTTTAAATGGTCCATTTGCATGTTCTTGGGATCTGAATCTAGAGACATATATGGATCAGTGTCAGAAATAGTGTGTCTGTTACTAGGCTTGAGTAAATTGTAATGAACCAAAGGAGAATATCAATTCTATTTAATTTTTTTTATCTTTGACTGTGAATAACACCATGCTAAAATTGACCAGACCTGAAAAATCTGAGATTTCTATAATCTTATATTTCACTAAAACAGTTAAAATAATTGGTAAACAAACGTAACGCTGAAAATATACACTTTTACTGTATATCTCGGGCTTAAGGCGAGACACTACAGGTGAATAGGGTAAAAAATTTAACTAATAGATATCACAATGAAACTTCCCCAGTTGATTACTTATATTAAGACAAGACTTTTTTGTATTACAAGTTTTCTGAAATTGTATGTTTAAATATGCAAATGAGGCATGATCTACTTAAAGGGGAACTATTTTACTATTTCTTTCACTATTTGGGCACTTTTACACAATTCCTGTGAGTCTATGGAACACCTCTGTAATATATATTTTTTTTTTATTCATTGTTTTGTATTTCTAATCAAGTCCTCAAAAACAGCATTTTTCTACCTCAAGATCTCGAGCCGTTTTGAACTAGAGGCTGTGTGGGCTCCTGGTCAGGGTCCAGCCACTGTGTGGAGCTCATCTTCTATCTCAACATTATCATGCAGCGGTGTCTTTCTGACATCACATATCGCGCACATTTTCAAATGACTCAGTTCAGTGAGGGTGAATATTGTGAGAGGAGAATTGGAAGAATGCGCCAATATGAGAATTTTGAGACATAGATCATATTAATATAAGTTCACATAGCTAGGAAACAATGCTAAACACTCAAAAAGGCCATTTATAAGATAGTTCCCCTTTAAATATGCAATAATTTGCATATAATTCCAGGACAGAAATCTGAACATTGGATAAAGCCATTTTCAAATTTATAGTTTCATTTTGTTGACATATTAGAGCCAAAGGTTATTACAGAGGGGATTTTGGATATCTCTTTTTATCACTCCATAAATCAGAAAATACTCCATTCAGTAAATTTTTATGGTAAAATTCCATATTTCGCCATGTTTTTAGGAATAAAATGTGATATAAATCAGGGTATGAATGTGATATCAACAAACCCTTCTGTAAATACCTTCAGAACATAGATATGAATAGAACTGGAAGGTTTGGTGTATGTGAGTGTTACTGAAGTGGAGATTTCTGGCTCAGAGTATGAGGAAAAACTCTTAAAACTCATTTTTGGGAAAACGCCTTCAAAGTTCTGTATTGTAAAATGCCATACTTTTTTTTTGAAACAGATATTTACAAACACAATACCTAATCAAACCATTAGTAATAGACAACCTAAACACATGCCTGATAACTGAATAATAATAATGATGTTATTGAACTGAACAGAACTACACACAGGCTACAAACAGTGTAGTACAGTGTAGTACCCCCTAATAGGCAACAAATATTTGAATAGATATCACTATGAAACTTTCCCAGTTGGTTATGTACATATAAACTAAGAAAAAATATATTGCAAGTTTTCAGAATTTTATGTTTATATATGCAAATGAGGCCCTGTGAGGCCCAAATTAAAAAGACATTAGCAACTTCAGGGGCCAGAGGGTGGGACATATAAACACATTTACTATCAAATAGCATTGTGAGGCTGAACAACAGGACCAATTGACTATAGGCCTACATATAATATATATAAATAAATATTATATATATATTTTTTTTACTTTTTATTTCTCTTTCTCCAATTTTCTGTTTTTCTCCCCGTCCCAATTTGGTCGCCGTGCCAATTCCCCCCCTCCCCTACCTGGCTGCTGTATGCATGTTCTCCTACGAGTCGCTACAAGGGCGTCCCGAAGCCGACCGCACGCTTCCTCCAATATGTGTGGCGACTGCCAGTGACGTCTTTTTACTTGGCAGCGAGGACTTTCATTGGTGAAGTGTAACGCGTGGGAGGGCACGCTATCTCCACCAAGTCCTGCCCCCGCTGAGCAAGCGCCGAGACCTGACCTGTAGGCGTCGCTGTCCACAACGCCAGATTCGCAGCTTCCCACCCCCTAATACTGCCAATTGTATTAGTATGAACGACCAGCCAAGCTGGTAGCAACGCCGAGAGCTGGGCTCAAACCCAGCATCTCCTGCGTTGGTGACGAGCGTAATCTCCGCTACGCCACCTGACCGCCCTATAAACATTATTTTTTTTAAATGGCTAAAAGTGATTTAGTAATTTTGCAACCGTGGGTCTCACAGGGTACTTTTAACCCTGTGAGGCCCAAATAAAAAAGACATTAGCAACTTCAGAGGCCAGAGGGTGAGACCTAAAAAAACATGAAGGGTGCCGTGACTGAAAAAAAAGGTTTCGAAACGCTGGTATATGGTGTGGCTCTTTGTAGTACCACAGTAATTTGAGTGGCTCTTAGTCTCTGACTGGTTGGCCACCCCTGCTCTAGCGCATCTGCGTGTGTGTTCTGTGCGTCCCCGCGAGCTAGTCATCAGCGACCGATTCCGCAAAGCATGTAATGACCAGGGGTGTAAAAAGTACCCAGAAATTATACTTAACCCTTTAATCGCCAATGACGTGTTAAGACGTCATTCCTTGCCATGCGTAATCTGCCAATGACGTCGTACAGCGTCTTTGAGATCAATATTTCACCCACGGAGACTTGACGGGTGCTGCAGATCTCCTCTCAACTCTCCAACGGTTCAAGACCGCCATCTGGTGGCCAATCGGCGAATCGCCAAAACCGGAAGTGAGCGGTTGGAAGTGGTGCTCACCCATATTTCGTCCGGCCACTCGCTATCGCTCCCGGGGCTCCATCTCGACACACTGGATAATCGATCGGTTGCCCTAACTCAATAAACAACGTTATGTGGACGTATATAGTATTATACAACCTGGAACTGGACCAACAAGATTGACATCCCATAATAACAATCTTTTTGCTCCCGTAGCATCGCCCAACGCTCCGAGGAAGCTGCGGTGAGTTTCAGCGTGTTTGATTATTATTATCCTGCTCTAATCTATATATTGCCCATACTACATAAATGATTTAACGTCGGCCACGGACTTATAAACCCCCCTCCGGTCACCAGCAGATGATGAGGCATGACGTTTAGGACCTTGTACAATTGAAATTGTACAATTGAAATCAAACTACATTTGATGATCTAATATATGTATTTATGGCTATAACTCACATTCTGCAGAATGCTGCAGAAAATGATAAAAACATATTTATACTTTAGACCATATTTTAGTATGAATATGTGAATGAAAAAGTAGAACGTTGCTACATCCTAAACGATAGATACTTGACGTTGAATGGGCCATAGTAATGTCAATTTAGCAATACAATTTAAAAAGTTATAGCCCTGCAAAGAAGGGGAACATCTCCATAGACTTACAGTGGTGGCAGAGAGGTGATTAAGATCAGAATAATCCCAGGCAGATAAAGGGTTAAGTGAAAGTATGGGTATTGTCTCAAAATCTGACTCAAGTAAAAGTCAGAGTATCTGGCTAAAAACACACTTGAGTAAAATTCAAAAAGTCCTACTTTTAAATGTACTTAAGTACTAAAAAGTAAAAGTAATTTGGAAAGGGATAGACCAGGGGTCTCAAACTCATTCCATCATCGGCCAAGTTTTCATTTTAACTATACATTGCACCAGATGAGTTAGTTGAAGAGGTGAGGCAATTAGTGAAATCATCAGCTGGTGTTTAGGCAAGGCTGGAATGAAACCAAGCATACACTCTGCCCACAATGGAATGTGTTCTGTGATAGACAATGATGAAATGAAAGAACAGAGGACACTTTTTTTTGCATTAAAACTATTTAATGTACTTCTCCATTGAAGGTAAACTAACATGGACGGCATTCACATCACAGCATGAATAATATCACAATATTAAAGACAGAATACTGTAGTATCCTGAATAATATGACAATATTAAAAACAGAATGGTGTATCCTGAATAATATCACAATATTAACCACAGCATACTGGATTATCCTGAATAATATCACAATATTAAAGGCAGAATACTGGAGCACCCTGAATAATATCACAATATTAAAGACAGAATACTGTAGTATCCTGAATAATATGACAATATTAACCACAGCATACTGGATTATCCTGAATAATATCACAATATTAAAGGCAGAATACTGGAGTACCATGAATAATATCACAATATTAAAGGCAGAATACTGGAGTACCCTGAATAATATCACAATATTAACCACAGCATACTGGATTATCCTGAATAATATCACAATATTAAAGGCAGAATACTGGAGTACCATGAATAATATCACAATATTAAAGGCAGAATACTGGAGTACCCTGAATAATATCACAATATTAACCACAGCATACTGGATTATCCTGAATAATATCACAATATTAAAGGCAGAATACTGGAGTACCATGAATAATATCACAATATTAAAGGCAGAATACTGGAGTACCCTGAATAATATCACAATATTAACCACAGCATACTGGATTATCCTGAATAATATCACAATATTAAAGGCAGAATACTGGAGTATACCCTGAATAATATCACAATATTAAAGACAGAATACTGGAGTACCCTGAATAATATCACAATATTAACCACAGAATACTGGAGTATACCCTGAATAATATCACAATATTAACCACAGCATAATGCAGATTTTGTACTCTAAGTGAATGTCGTTTAAGGCAAAAGCATTGAAAGTATGGGAGCCCTTCAGTCTTCTGCAGCAGAACGCCTTTCAAAGCATTCAGTGTCGATCCAGTGAGCGGTTACCCCAATGAAACTTCTTCGTCGGGCTGTCCAGCAATCTGTTGTTGTCGCGATCCATTCAACTTCACTCATAGCAGCAGTGATTTTCTCTTTCATGGTTTGAGCAGCTTTGCTGATCTTCGAGCGGACAGTGGGCCTCGTAATGACGTTAGTGCTTGGTCGCAAACCATTTATCAGGTTTTTGAATGATGGCAACTCAACAACACTATAAGGTTGGAGTCCTTGAACTATGTATTTTTTATGTAGATAGGGCCATGGATGCTCGTCTTGTCCATCCACGCCGTCGCCGACCGTTTCGTCCTCTTCATCACTCATTGTGGCCATCTTCTATGGCTTGTCACTCTGACTCTATTCTTCTGATAGCAGGTGTTTAATCAAAGATCCCCGCTTTCTAGTCTTGCATAAGGACCAATCAGCATGGGTATGAGCGGGTTCATTTTCCATTGATGGGGATTTGATTGGCTGTTTACCTGCGGTCTCAGGATTAATAACGTTAGTTTGGCCAAATAAACAATTCAAAAATACTCATTAAAATGGTTGGACCTGCAAGATTTGTACTTTATACTTTTTAGGTCTGCATTTTAAATGTAAGGAGTAAAATATATGTTTTTTTTCTCTATGATGTAATGGATTAAAAGTACAAAGTATACAAACCTAATAATACTTGAGTAAAGTACAAATCCCCCAAAACAGTACTTAAGTATTGTAACGAAGTACAATTACTCAAGTACTTTACACCCCTGGTAATGACATGGTTGACCAGAAATCCCACCGTCATGCTCTCAAGCCCAAACCAAACAAAGTAAGAGATCCACCAAGTTGAAGTGACTAATTGATGTTGATATACTATATTGTCCTGCTGTTTTTAAATATAGGTGTATGCAGAGTTCCAGCTGATTACCAACCAGAACCTGCCCAACACATTCTACGCTGAGCTTGACCGCCATCTTCCTCGACTGATGACGTTATTCAGACAGAAGGCGTCCAAAACGATAGGTTATGTATATAACCTAGTTATATGAGTACTGGCTGAGCGTCCTGCTCTTCGCCATCGAGATATACCTCATCTCCAGTACCTAGTGTACTCCATCAATGAATAAAAAACAATAGACCTAGCACCTGCCAGGCCCCGCCCTAGTGCTACGTACTATATAGCACTAGGCGTGGTCACCACTCGCTCTTCCTCGGAAAAAAACGTTTCCCAAGAAAAGTTTCCCCAAGGGACCTCAGGGCAAGCTAAGAGCAGACGCTCAGCCAGTACTCATATAACTAGTGTATATACATAACCTATCGTTATATTAGTTGTACTGGCGAATCGCGTCCTGCTCTTCGCCATCGAGATATGGGGACAGAGCAGATGCGAGGACCGACAAATGCACCCCCTGAGGGCCCTAAAGCCCACATCAGGGGGGAGGGGAGTCCCGTCACCCCATCCTTCCTAATGAAGAGGGTGCGGCAGTCAACTCCACCGAGTGCAAACAAGAGGGAACTAGAACCTCTCGAATGCACAGCACAGGCGGAACCACATGTGACACAACACATTGTGGCCCACACCCACACACTCCTGCTACCCCACCAAAGGACGGGAAGCAGGAGAGGTCACAGACCTCAGAACCGCCTGGGAAACAGAACCCCCGGTCATGTCCATGAGGTAAAACCTTACGAAGGGACCCGGTGAGGACCATGAAGCCACAGCACAGATGTCCTCCACCGAGGCCCCACCCAGTAGAGCGGCAGAGGCCGCCACCCCACGAGTGGAGTGCGCCCTGACGCCCCCAGGGGGAGCCAGCCCGGCTAACGTGTAGCAAAGGGCAATGCCCTCGCACAACCAATGGGACAGGCACTGTTTCGACAGTTCCGGATATTTTTTGGCACGAAGGCAGGATTAGGCCGCAGAGTGGCACCGCAATCGGAACGAAACGACAAGCACTCTGGCCGTACCGAGAGAGCACAAAGCTCACCCATGCGTTTAGCGGAGGTGACGGCCAGCAAGAACGCGGACTTGAACGACAGCTGTTCCAACGGCGCTTGCTCAAGAGGCTCAAACGGGGCCAAGGACAACCGATCGAGGACCAATTGAAGATCCCAGCTCGGAGCCAAAGAGCGTTTTACCCGCTTAACACGTCGAGCGTCAAGCAGGAAATGTCTCACAAGAGGGTGGCTGAACAAAACAACACCCTCAAATCCCACATGATAAGAGGATATAGCTGCTGCATATACCCTCACCGTCGAAGCCGACAGTCTATCAAGGAGAGACTGAAGGTAAATAAGGACAGCATCCAGGGGGCAGGACACCGGGTCCCTGCCCCCCGCCTTACACCACTCTTGGAACATACGCCACCTACCCGCGTAAAGCGCGACAGTGGAGGGAGCATGCGCATTCCGGATTGGGGTGTCAACCACAGAAGGGTCCATCCTCTCCAGACTTACCCTCTCACCAGCCAAACCATCAGAGGTTGGCGTATCACCGGAGGCTGAAACAGCGACCCGTGTGCTTGAGAGAGGGCCCTCGCAGACCAAGGAATAGGCCACGGCGGGGCTACCAGTAGCCGGATCAGGACCGGGAACCACACCGCTGTGCCCCGGTCCGGCGCAACCAGGATCACGGTCCTGCGCTCCCTCCGTATCCGCTCCAACAACTGACTCAACAGATGTATAGGGGGAAAGGCGTACAGAAGGCCGGGCGGCCATGGAAACATTGAGAAGGCATCCACCCCCAAGATGGGATGGTCTTCCCGACTGACCGAGAACCACAAGGGGCACTTGTGAGATTGTCTGCTCGCAAACAGATCCACTGAAGCTTCCCCGAAGCGATCCCAGATCTGCCTGTCTACGTCTTGGCGCAATTCCCACTCACCGGGACGAGGACCGCCCCGAGACATCATATCCGCGCCCACATTCTCCTTGCCAGGGATGTGGAGCGCCGTCAGACTGCGCAGCCTGAGAGCTACCCATAGCCAGAGTTCGACCCCCGCCCGGTGCAGGCGGGTGGATCGTGTTCCACCCTGCCTGTTGATATACGCCGCTGCCGTCATACTGTCCGTTCTGACCAGGTGGGCGAACCGTCTGAGGACCAGGAGGACCGCCCTCAATTCGAACACATTGATGTGCAGGGTAGACCGGGCAGCATGGATCGTCCGTTGCTCCGAGATGGTCACAATCATGGGCCTCGACCTCAATGTCAAGCCCAAGTACTCCACCTGTTGACTGGGAAGAGGCATACTCTTCTTCCAGTTCACAGCAAAACCCAGCTTGGTGAGGAATTCCACCACCAGCCTGGTATGAGACCTGGCGACCTCCTCCGACCGGCTGAGGAGCAGAATGTCGTCGAGATAGAATAGAATTCGTATTCCCTGACGACGTAGAGGCTCCAGCGCAGTCTCTATGCACTTGGTGAATGTGCGGGGAGCCAGAGAATAGCCGAACGGCAACCTCTGGTATTCGTACGCTACGCCCTGAAACAGGAACCGTAGGAACTTCCTGTGAGGAGGGAAAATTGGGATGTGAAAATACGCATCCTTCAGGTCTATGGAGGTGAACCAGTCTCCCACTCTGACAGCAAGTAGCAGGTGTTTGACGGTCAACATTCTGAATGGTCTCACCACAATCAGACGATTGAACGCGGACAGATCCAGTATAGGTCTGACCCCCCCCGTTCTTTTGGGCACCAGAAAATAACGGGAGTAGATGCCTGACATCGCATCCTCTCTCGGGACCACGACTACGGCCTGCTTCGCCAACAGAGATTGGATCTCGTCGGCCAGAGCTGTCACTGCTGCTGACCCTGACAATAGGGTCTGCACCAAACCTGAGAACGGAGGGTGGGGTCGTGCGAACTGCAAAACAAGCTCCAGCCTCAACATTCTCTCCATCCACCCCACCAAACGGCATTCTTGTCGCCATATGTTTTTTTTTTTTTTTTTTTTTTTTTTATTATTGCAAAAAAAATTATTAAAAGTCAGTACTCAACACACAATGCATAATGAAACTAACAATTAAGGTGGCTAAAATGACATGCAAGTACAGAAACAGAAAAAAATAAAAAAATATGTAATAATATTTTACCGTATACAGTGTATATCCAACGAAATTACCAATTATACCAATGTCTTATACAGGATATACCTCTAATACCTATTATCTAAAACCCTACACACATATGCTCCAGCTCGAACCCCCCCCTCCCGGACCCCTCTCGGACCCCTCCTTGGATAGTACCTCCATTATCCCTCACTCCTAACCAGACACTACCATTATAAGCTAGCTTTTATTCTCTCCACCACTTCTAACCACATTGACATTTTGGATTCGTTGAGACCCAGAATTCTTGCTGTAGATATTTCTTGATAAATCACATCGAGATATGTAAGAAACCAAACCTTCCGGCAAATTTTTTCCGGTTGAAACCAGCGTGATGCGATCAGCTTTTTAGCTACTGTGATACCCGATAAAACCAATCTCTTTAGCTGTGGATTTACTGCAAACTCAAAAACATCATTCAATAGTAATACAGAGGGGTGTACTGGTATATTCCAAGATACGAGTTTTGATAATTGATGGGTCACATCTTTCCAGAATGCCTTAACTGGTGGGCAGTCCCAATACATGTGCATAAATGTCCCTTCGTCTCCATTTGTACATTGGGAGCATTTTGAGTCTTGTTTAAGACCCATTCTGTTCAGTCTTATAGGAGTCAAGTATGTCCTGTGAATATAGTTAAGATTTATTTGTTGATGGTCCGGGTTCCTTGATGTAAGACGGACATTTGCCCATGCTCCTTGCCAATCAAAGTCACTTTCCAGGTCTGGTATATCCCTCCTCCAGACAGAGTCTAGTTGGAGGGTTTCATACGAGGACGTTAGTAATTGATAATAAAAACCTGATACAAAACCTCTCGATGTCTCTCTTTCATAGAAGAATTTGTGGTATCTGTGGTGTTCAACTGGTATGTCTAATGGAACACCGTGAGACTTCAAACATAGCCGTAACTGTATGAAAAAAAGCCATGTGGACTCGGTGAGATTAAATTTTGTGCATATTTCTCCATAACTACAAAAACCCTGGTTGTTAAAAACATCCCCTAATGAGTGTATGCCTTGCTCTTCCCATATAGGGAATCTTATAGGACGTTTTTCAATTAAGAGTGCATTGTTATTGAATAAGGGAGTGTGATTGTGCCATTTCTTGTCGCCATATGTGATAATAATCCCAGAGCGCACCCGCCGTCAACTGACGCTGGGCCGCAAGGAACAGCAGATAGGTGGCCTGGTCCCTCCCGCTGTGCGTAGCCTCTGAACCCGCCAAAGCGGACAGGGCGGTCGCACCCAAGGGGGGACCCCGACAGAAAGGGCCGGTTTGATACGGGAGAAGCTGCCATCAAACTGGTTGACACACGCTCCCCCCCTGAACACCCCTCTAGCGCATGCTGAGGAGTTGTTCCGCAGCTAGACATGCAAGGCGTGAGGACCCCATGGGTTCCTACACACCGTAGCCCTGCAGTGATATTGCTACCACCCAAATCACGCGCGCCTCTTCTTTGCAGACCACTGCCGATCTCGCGGGAGTGGGAGGCATCAACGTGATACCCCGCCTGGCGAAGGCGAGGTCGGGGTAACCCGTGCTGAGCATTCATACGAAGAGGCCTCGAGTCCCCCTGCTGACCACTGTAAATAGTGGCAGCCGTAACACCAGGCTCACCAATCACACAACGTGTGGCGCGGGAGCCACGTGACAGCACAACATTCTCACGGATAGACCCAGGCTCAGCCATCAACTGGGTGTCAGCCCCTGTCCCCATGAGAAGCGAAACGTGGGGCTGCATGCGCTTCAAAGAAGGTTCGCGGCCCGCAGCCAAAGGAAAACGATCAGAGCCCCTCTTCCGTTGGTGACAGGGAGAGGAATGATCGGGGAGCGGGCTGTTTGCGGCAGAATGACGACGGCTTGTATCTTCCAAGCCGAGTACATCCAACATGGCCGATCCCTCGGCCGCCAAGGCTGTCGGCCTTGTGGACCCCTGTTGACTCTCCACCCAGGGTACCACTGGCGGGGGAAACATGGCCGCCTGTCGAGGGCCTCGCCACAGTCGCTGACGAGGCCGTGCTCCAACCTCTGGCTGCATAGCGTGAGGCGGTGTGGGACCTAGATCAACAGCCGCCTGCGTCTCCGCAGAACGACCAAAGAGTCCCTCTGTGGAAAAAGGAGCGGTGAGGAGAGAAAACCTTTTATTCTTCCCCAAGAGGAGATTGCTCCAACCAGAAATGCCTATTAACAAGTGTTGATAGCATCCTAATCCTCCCCGCAGTTATAGCTTGCGACTGAGTCAAGATCTCTATAACACCAAAAACATGCAAAAAAAATTCAGCATCGGCTGGTCCTGTAGCCCCACTACCCGACGCTAATGTGGACAGAAAAACAGTCAGCTGAGCCACAACACTGGCCGCCGCTAAATTCCATCCTGCAGCAGTATAGCTCTCATCAGTCCATACTGCCACTCGCCGGGCCGACTCGCTCTCAAGCGTCGGCTTCCGGGTGGGACACCGTTCAACCCCGCCGGGGCACAGGATCGATGCTACCTGGCTACTTAGCCACGGCACACCCGCCCTGCACCCTGTTGTCAACCCATTCCCCCGTAAAAAGGGTAAATAGGAATCAGCAAAACCCCCCACATTAGCTACCGACTGACCTTCATCAATGAACCGGTTAAGAGGGAAAAGCGGCAACATCCCACAGCGGGGAACATTAGAACAGTGACCCAGCATTATAGCATTAGCATTAGCATTAGTGTTAGCAGCGCGCTCCAGGATCGCTTGGAAACCGTCCACTTCAGGGGAACGTATACCAAAACATCCCGCCCTGGCGCCGACACACAACTCGGTTGTGTAACAAAACAACCAGCATTACTAACACTAGCATCAATGCCTGATGACACAGGGCCTACCTGTGTACAAGCCGGCTCGATAGCCAAACCTCGCACGCTGTCCCTCGATCTGCTGCCACAAGATGAGGAAACATCAGGATAGATCCGACGTGTCGTTGGAACATGCCGCGAAGATTCCAGGGGTAAGCAAATCTCCGGTAAGCACTCAATATTACGCAATTTCTTTTCATGACAACTAGTTGCATAGGGTGCACGCATCCGCTATGATGGAAACGAAAATAGAGGAAGAGCGAGTGGTGACCACGCCTAGTGCTATATAGTACGTAGCACTAGGGCGGGGCCTGGCAGGTGCTGGGTGTATTGTTTTTTATTCGTTGACGGAGTACACTAGGTACTGGAGATGAGGTATATCTCGATGGCGAAGAGCAGGACGCGATTCGCCAGTACGACTAATATAACTGGGAACACAGCAGATGCTTTGGCTCACATTTAAAAAATCCACGATGAACAGGTGAATAGATTATTATACATGTCATAGGTCGAACCTCTGTAACATTGAACAGGTTCTGTTGGCTATGGGGCGACAATAATGTGGTCAAGAGGCATGGTTTCTACCTTCAGCCATTAATCAGCGTGGTTTATTATTTGCATGGTAAGGCAGCAGTACATGAGTTCTCCTCTCCGTGAGAGGCAGGTGGGAAAGAGATAGAGGGGGAGGAGACATCTCTGGTGGTAGCATTAGCGGCTCCGCCTATAGCGCCCTCTAGTGGAAACAGTTATGTACAGTCAGTGGAACAGTTAAATACAGTTAGACAGTTACTTGCAATCCTACATAGAACCTCTAACTTTAACACTCCCACTTAGGGTTGTATAGCACACTGTATAACTTCTTCAAAAACAATTTACAAAGAAAATAATACAGTTCAGAACATCAAAAAGAATATGGAAGTCAATATTTACACACCAAACATGACCTCTGCAAATCTTTTCAATTTCAGTTTGGAAACAGGTTTAGTCGTAGTGTCTGCTACCATGTCGTCCGTTGGACAATAAATCAGTGTCATTCTTTCTTCTCTGATGACAGATCTGATGAAATTATATTTTATATCGATATGTTTACATCTATGCCGGCACACAGGGTTTCTAGCAATCGCAATGGTTCCCTGGTTGTCCTCATAAACAACAGTCTTGATATACAGTATACATAGGTATCCAAACCCTTCGAGCAGTTGTTCTAGATAAATACATTCCTGTATTGTCATAGCTAGAGCCATATATTCGGCTTCACAAGTTTAGTGCCACTGTAGGCTTTAAGCCCTAAGCCCTCACTGCCCTTTCTGAAAAACAGCTGTTTGTCTGTTGTACCTTTGAGATAACGAAAAACATGTTTTGCTGTAATCCAGTGCTCCTCTGTGGGGTCAGCTAAATGCTGTGACAATTTTACTCACTACAAAACATAGGTCAGGGCGAGTACATGTTGTCAAATAAATGAGGCTACCCACAGCTTCTCTGTACATTTTTACATCAGTCAAAACGTTTCAGGATCTTTTCCACATAATTAAATCATTTTGAACATGGTAAATCATCCACTTCTGTATTTAAACATAGAATCCATTTCTGTATTTAAACATGGAATCCACTCAGGTATTTAAACCTGGAATCTACTCCTTCTGTATTTAAACCTGGAGTATCCTCCTCATGCATTTAAGCAGTGTAGCCACCCTCCTTCCGTATTTAAACATGGAGTACCCTCCTTCAATATTTAAACATATAACTACGAACCTCACTTTGTACTTGTCGTGGCCTTCAATACCCTCCTTGATTGAATACACCCATTTCCCTCCCACTGTCTGTCTGCCCTCTGGTAACTTGGTTAGAGTAAAGGTGTGGTTGTTCTCTAGGGACCTCATCTCCTCATCCATTGCTCTCTCCCATTTACTTGATTCAGGGGACAATATGGCCTCTTTAAAGGTCGGAGGTACCCCACTGACTACTCTGTAGCAGTAATCAATGGTGGTAAGTGTACTGTCATCCTCGTCACTTTCTCTCCGGGCATAGTCTGTCAGATACTTTGGGGGTTTGTGTTCCCTTGAGGGATACCTCCCACTGATTGGGGCACGTGACGTCACCCTCGGGTGCTCCTCGTCATCTCCCTCTGGGGGTTGCTGACTGTCTGTCTGCACGACCGTGCTAAGTACACTGGGGTGTCTCTGTTTCTTCACACCTTACTCTGGAGTCCAGCTCTGGCTCCTCTGTCTGTGTCTCGCTCTCACATGTTGTCTTTGTGACAAACTTGACTAGCCTGTGTTTCTGCACTCTCCCTTTACCGGGATGATAAACTAGGAAAGCAGGGCTTCCTTTGTCGTGCCTTACAAAGAGTCCTTTTTCACATCTGGACTCGAGCTTTCCTCTGTCCTGCAGCTAAGCATGACACACTGATCCAAATTGGTGCATTCTAGCTAGATTACACTTCTTTCCTGTCAGTGCTGTATACAGGGTGGTGCGCGTGTGCTTATTAAAGCACCTGTTTCTGGTGTAAGCGGCTTCTTGCACCGCATAATGCCATAGACTCTTAGGTAAGTTACTGTCTACTAGCTTACACCTAGCCATTTAGAAAAGAGTGCGCCATTCCCTCTCTGCCACTCCGTTCTGGTGTGGGGAATATGGACATGACGTCTCGTGTCTTATCTTGTTCCTTCTCAACAGTGATTGGAACTCTCTGTAAACTCGGTTCCGTTGTCGGACCTCAAGCATCTTACGTTACCATAAGGGGCTACGTCTGCCAGGAATTTCTCCGTGGCCTGGAGTGTGTCACCCTTTGCTTTGAGAAAATAAACAAACACTGCCCCTGTGCACACATCTGTAAAATACTGTACATATCTAAAGCCTCCTATGGACTCGTTGCTTACTGGACCGGCTAGATCTGTGTTAACTAGCGCAAGTGGTACCTTTACTTTTTCTGTGGGATTTGTTTCTCGATTGAGTAAACTTCCCCCTTATGCACACTACACATTCTTTGTCAGGTCTACGCATTTCACCTTCAATGTGCATGCCTTCTGTCACTGCTTGCAGTTTCAGTAAATCCTCGTAATTACAATGACCCATAATCTCATGCCATGTCTGAATATCGTGACTGACAGTCACGCTTCACATATCATTATTATCATTACACTTGTCGTTGTCATTACACTCTGTTTGCAGATGATACATTCTCTGGTACATCTTTATGTTAAATCGTGTACCGTCAGGCTCTACAAGAACATTTTTACCTTTATCGAAGAATACTTTGGCACCGTTCGCAGTAGCAGCTATTACAGAGAATAGTCCTTGTGGGAACGATTGTACGTAGAGAGCGTTCTTTAACGTCACTGTGCACCGGCGTCCCTCACTGTCTGTGAGGCATACCTGTGCGTCTCCTCTCTCTTGCGCCAACCTGTAGGTGCGCTTCCCGTCTGCCAGCTCCATGCTGTGTCTCTCCGGGTGGAAAGTGTTGTCAAAGTTCTTGAACCGACTCCTGTCGTTGATGACGTGGGACGACGCACCTGTGTCCACGATCAGTCCCTTCCTCTGGGCCCGCTGCAGCTGCGCCGGCCTAGCGACGCACGCTGTCCGCGCCCCGAAGGCGAAGTCTTCTTGTCCCGTTACTCTCCGGGCGTCGTCTCGATTCGTCTCCCGTCTCCCGTCGCCGCCATCTTGTCCGCTGCCGCCAACTTGGCCACAGCCGCCATCTTGTCCATAGCCGCCGTCTCGTCCATGGCCGTCATCTTGTCCACGCGCGCTCTGGTTGTGTTTCTTCATGCACGCTCTGTCTGTGTGCCCTGTGGATTTGCAGAAGCTACACCAGACAGTCTTTGTGCAGTCGCCTCTCCGATGGCCTTTCTCTCCGCATCGCCAACACGCCAGCTCCGCCGTGGGCCTGGTCTTCTCCCTTGGCGTCGCTCGGGCCTTCAGCACCCTCTCCCGCCTCCGCGGCGGCTGGGTGGGTATCTTCTGCGGCCTCAAAGTTTTGTAACTTGGCCTTGAACTTTCCCAGCGTCATGTCCGCTGAACCGTGTGTTACCAGGAGTGTGAACGGTTTGTACAGCTCCGATAGTCCCCTCATCACCATCGCCATCATTAGCCCATCGCTTGGTGCTTCTCCTGCACTCTTCAATGCCATCATGATCTGCTCAGCTCTGATGACGTATTCGGTCACAGTCTCGGTGTGCCCCTTCTTCAGTGCTGTTAGTGCTATGTAGAGGGCCACAACTCGGGGTCTCCCTTGCCCGATATAATGCTCTCTCAACACTCCCAGGCTTTCTCGGCCTTTGTCTTTAGTGTCGCGGAATATCAGCCCCAAGCTTGTGTCGTCGAGCAGTGGTGCTAACTCACAGTATGCGTCTGTATTTCGCTTGTCGTCCAGGGCTTGTGCTTCCGCCGTCTGGTCTCCCGTGGGGGCCGTCAAGATCGTCGTCTTCAGTCCCACACCCTGCATGCAGCATAACATGCGCTCTTCCCAGAACTCGTAGTCCTCTGCCTTTCCATTGAATGAGGGCCATTTGCTCCTTCCCTTGGTCGCCATCCTCTTGTTTGATGGTAGGCGTAGCTTTAGCTCTTGTTGGCCTAGCATCTAGCCACGCGGTGCTCCCGGTGCTAACCTAGCCTATACTTCAGCTAAACTTGCTACCCTTATTATTTCGCCCCTGCGTGATCTGGGCCCATAACCTGTTGACAGAGTCTGGCTATGGGGCGACAATAATGTGGTCAAGAGGCATGGTTTCTACCTTCAGTCATTAATCAGCGTGGTTTATTATTTGCATGGTAAGGCAGCAGTACATGAGTTCTCCTCTCCGTGAGAGGCAGGTGGGAAAGAGATAGAGGGGGAGGAGACATCTCCTTAAATACTCTCCACCTGAAGCACAATTACACAAAAATCCAAAACAAAATCAAAGACGACCTTGATAGGTGGGCAAAACTTAAAAACTCAGTACAGGCACGGATATCAATAGTTAAGATGGACGTACTACCTAGAATCAACTTCTTCAGTTCAATGCTACCGTTACCCCCTCCAGAGGGTTACTGGAAAAGATTACACTCCTCCACATACAAATTTATTTGGAATAACAAACCACCACGTATAAAAAGATCCACCGCACAGAGAAATAAAGCAGACGGTGGCATGGCATTTCCAGATTTTTTCCACTATTTTAAGGCGTACACATTAAGACCATTGACAACATGGTTTGATCCCCAAGCATTCGTATCCTGGAGAAAATTAGAAGAAAACATAGTAGCCCCACATAGACTGAAGGACATAGCATACACTAAACTACCAATCAAGCACTGTGAACAGAAATTTGGCCCCATAATTACTCATGCGATCCGGATATGGTGTGAAACACACAAAAAATATCCTAACCCACATAAATGGCACAATCATACTCCCTTATTCAATAACAATGCACTCTTAATTGAAAAACGACCTATAAGATTCCCTATATGGGAAGAGCAAGGCATACACTCATTAGGGGATGTTTTTAACAAACAGGGTTTTTGTAGTTATGGAGAAATATACAAAAAAATGTATCTCACCAAGTCCACATCGCTTTTTTACATACAGTTACGGCTATGTTTGAAGTCTCACGGTGTTCCATTAGACATACCAATTGAACACCACATATACCACAAATTCTTCTATGAAAGAGAGACATCGAGAGGTTTTGTTTCAGATTTTTATCATCAATTACTAACGTCCTCGTATGAAACCCTCCAACTAGACTCTGGAGGAGGGATATACCAGACCTGGAAAGTGACTTTGATTGGCAAGGAGCCTGGGCAAATGTCCGACTTACATCAAGGAACCCGGACCATCAACAAATCAATCTTAACTATATTCACAGGACATACTTGACTCCTATAAGACTGAACAGAATGGGTCTTAAACAAGACTCCAAATGCTCCCAATGTACAAATGGGGAAGAAGGGACATTTATGCACATGTATTGGGACTGCCCACCAGTTAAGATATTCTGGAAAGATGTGACCCAACAATTATCAAAACTCATATCTTGGAATATACCTGTACACCCCTCTTTAACCTGTCCTTAGAACAGGCTGTCATCCCCACCTGCCTGAAGAAGTCCACTATTATCCCTGTACCCAAAAAATCCAAGCCTGCTTGCCTCAACGACTACCGCCCTGTAGCTCTCACCTCCATAGCCATGAAGTGCTTTGAGAAGCTAGTAAAGGGCTACATCTGCTCCTCCCTCCCCATCAACATGGACCCCCTGCAATTTGCATACCGCCCCAACAGGTCCACGGAGGACGCCATAGCCCATGTGCTGCACACAGCAGCATCACACCTGGACAAGAGGCAGGGGAACTGTGTGAGAATGCTATTCATCGACTACAGCTCGGCATTCAATACCATAGTCCCCTCCATACTCATAGCCAAGCTCAGGGACCTGGGCTTGAACTATGACCTCTGCCAGTGGGTCTTGGACTTCCTGACTGGCAGACCCCAGGTGGTGAGAGTAGGCAACTGCACCTCCTCATCCATCACCCTCAACATAGGGGCCCCCCAGGGCTGTGTTCTGAGTCCCCTCCTCTACTCTCTGTACACACACGACTGTGTGGCTCAGCGGAGTAGCAATACAATCATCAAATTTGCTGACGACACAGTGGTGGTGGGCCTGATCTCTGCCAACGACGAGAAGGCCTACCTGGAAGAGGTCAAGGTCCTGGCGGGATGGTGCCAGGAAAATAGCCTCTCCCTGAACGTCAGCAAAACAAAGGAGATGATTGTGGACTTCAGGAGGTCGGGGGCCAAGGACTACAGCCCCCTCAGCATCGACGGGGCACCGGTTGAGAGAGTCAACAGCTTTAAGTACCTCGGAGCCTACATATCCGAGGACTTGACATGGACCACACACATTGACAGTGTTGTGAAGAAGGCACGACAACGCCTCTACTTCCTCAGGCGCCTAAGGAAGTTCCAAGTCAGTCAGAAGATCCTTAAGAACTTCTACTCATGTACAATAGAGAGCATCTTGACCGGCAACATCACCTCCTGGTTTGGGAATAGCACTGCACAAGACCGAAGCAGACTACAAAGAGTGACACGTTCAGCCGAACGCACAATTGGAGGGGGGCTCCCCACCCTCCAGAACATTTACAACAAGCGTTGCAAGGGCAAGGCTAAGAGAATCATTAAAGACTCCAGTCACCCGAACAACTGCCTCTTTGAACTGCTGCGGTCAGGCAAGCGATACCGGAGTCTCAAGGCGAGCACAGAAAGACTCAGAAGAAGCTTCTATCCCCAGGCCATCAGGCTGCTAAACGAACAATGAATGAACACTACACAACAACAACCACCAAACGCACATAGCACACACATCCACACGCACACACTCACTTTAAACAAACACACTGTAGCACCCACTCCACACACTTTATAGCACACACCCACTTTAAACAAACACACTGTAGCACCCACTCCCCACACTTTATATTTATTGATGAAGGATTGCACTACAACTCGTACACCTTACTGTAAATTGTACCTAAATTGTACCTCATCCCATTTCTGCTTTGCACTAGATAGTACTGTACATTAGTACACTGCATAGTATTGTATATTATATGGTAACTCAGAACATTGTACATATGTCTATACCGAACACTGTGACCTCATTTTCTTCTTCTAAATTACATGCTATACTATGTTATTTGATACTATCTTGTCTAGCACAGTCTCTGGAGCGTAACAGTAAGAAGCATTTTGTATGAAAGTATTCTGTACTTCTGTATGACAACTATTAAAGAAACTTGAAACTTGAAACTTGTATTACTATTGAATGATGTTTTTGAGTTTGCAGTACATCCACAGCTAAAGAGATTGGTTTTATCGGGTATCACAGTAGCTAAAAAGCTGATCGCATCACGCTGGTTTCAACCGGAAAAAATGTGCCGGAAAGTTTGGTTTCTTACATATCTCGATGTGATTTATCAAGAAATATCTACAGCAAGAATTCTGGGTCTCAATGAATCCAAAATGTCAATGTGGTTAGAAGTGGTGGAGAGAATAAAAGCTAGCTTATAATGGTAGTGTCTGGTTAGGAGCGAGGGATAATGGAGGTACTATCCAAAGAGGGGTCCAGGAGGGGGGGGTTCGAGCTGGAGCATATGTGTGTAGGTTTTTAGATAACAGGTATTAGGGGTATATCCTGTATAAGACATTGGTATAAATGGTAATTTCATTGGATATACACTGTGTATTAATGCTTGTGTATCTTATCGTGTGTTGTCATGTTTGTTTATATGTGTGTTTAAAAAATAATAAAAAAAAAAAAAAAATCTCCACCTGGTGGTAGCATTAGCGGCTCCGCCTATAGCGCCCTCTAGTGGAAACAGTTATGTACAGTCAGTGGAAACAGTTAAATACAGTTAGACAGTTACTTGCAATCCTACATAGAACCTCTAACTTTAACAGGTTCAATGATTCAAATGAGCTTTTGAATTTTACAATGAGTCCACCATTCTGTTTGCCATTTTTCTGATTGCATTAAAGATGTGAACATTTTATTTGTGGACATATCTGATTGGACTGTAATCCGCTTTGTTCAGTAAACATTTCAGTATAATACAATTCTTTTTTCTTCTTAATAGGAAATCCATGACATCCACACCAGGCGTACCACTGGTCTCCATGCCCTGCCTGTGTATCTGCATGAGGAAGTCTCTGGATTTTTTCAAAACCTGCACAGTGAGTCTGAGTGAAAATAATTTACAGTACAACTGTATATTAAGTGAACAGTTAATCAAAATGCTAACATGTGTTAGGACTTACCCTTGTTTAGTCTATCCATACAGTTGATTTGGAGAAGTATGGGTTGTTTTCTTTCACCTTGTTACAAATGAATTGGCTTGGTGTTCTGTTCAAAGCGATCAGAAGTATCAGTCTTAGTATCAGTCTTAGTATTCTGTTTTTAACTTCTTATAGTGAGACACAGGTCTCCCTTGTGAAAGAGATAGTTGATCTCGACGGGACTAACGTGGTTAAATAAAAATAACCTTCTCACCAAAAAAAATTTTCTAACTAAAATATGAACAACTTACAAACACAACTCCATATACTTAGCTTAAAGTAGTTCCCCTGAGCCCATGGACCTAGACCGCTCGTGCCTTCCTCCCGACGAACGCCGTCACCGGCTCGCTACGGGGGCATGTTTATATTGCGGTCAACTCGGTCACTCCGTTGCTTCATGTTCGATTCGCCCCAAACAACGGAGCTCGGCAGTGACGCTGGGCGTCTGTTCGAGCCTGTCCCAGCTCCGGTCCAAACATGCAATTCAGTGCCACGCTGTATCTAAGCGGTCAATCACTCCCGCTGTCCGCCCTGGTCAACTCAGGTGCCGACGAGAACCTCATCGACGCTGGGGTTGTCTCCCACTACCACATCGCTACGAACGCCCTGCCGATACCCTGTGACGCCCGCGGGTTAAACGGAAAGCTGCTCACGCGAATAACTCGCCACACCGTACCCCTCCGCCTCCTGTTATCCGGAAACCATAGCGAGAGTATTCGTTTTCATGTCACCAGCTCTCCCCACAATCCCATTGTCCTTGGCATGCCTTGGCTCAAATTACACAACCCCGTCATAAACTGGCCTACTGGCTTAGTGACCAGCTGGAGCGCTCACTGTCACGTAGCCTGCCTACAATCAGCTCGGTCGCCACTAGGGGTCGCTGGTTCCCCCTTTCCCAACGAAACCATTGACCTGTCTGCTATTCCTCCTGTCTACCATGACTTAAAGGCTGTATTTAGCAAACAACAGGCTCTCTCCCTGCCTCCTCATCGCCAATACGACTTTGCTATTGATTTACTCCCAGGGGCGCCACTCCCCGCTAGTCGCCTGTTCAACCTCTCACGCCCAGAAAGGGAGTCGATGGAAAAGTACGTCCACGAGTCCTTGGCCTCAGGCATTATCACTCCCTCCTCCTCTCCTGTCGGGGCAGGGTTCTTCTTTGTCTCCAAGAAGGATCGTTCCCTTCGCCCCTGTATCGACTACCGGGGTCTCAACAATATCACAGTCAAAAACAAGTACCCCCTGCCTTTAATTGACTCTGCTTTTGAGCCCCTGCAAGGTGCCACCATCTTCACAAAGCTGGACCTCAGGAATGCCTATCACCTTGTCCGCTTCCGGGAAGGAGACGAATGGAAGACAGCCTTTAAGACACCACTGGGCCACTTCGCGTACAAGGTAATGCCCTTTGGGCTGACCAACGCCCCTGCTGTCTTTCAGGCCCTCGTCAATGACGTTCTCCGCAATGTACTCAACCACTCCGTTTGTTTATTTGGATGACATTTTGATCTTTTCCCGCTCCATGGAGGAGCACGTCCAGCACGTCCACCGGGTCCTCCAGCGTCTTCTGGAGAACAAGCTGTTCGTCAAGGTCGGAGAAGTGTGAGTTCCACGTCTCCTCCATCGGCTTCCTCGGCGACATCATTGAGGGCGGCAAGATCCGGGCGGACCCGAGAAGATTAAGGCGGTGTCCGACTGGCCCCAACCCACCAACGTCAAGCAGCTCCAACGCTTCCTGCGGTTTGCCAACTTCTACCGGCGCTTCATCAGGGACTACAGCCGGGTCGCAGCACCCCTCACCCAACTCACCTCACCTTCCGTGCCCTTCGTCTGGTCTGACAAAGTGGACTCCGCCTTCGCCGAGCTGCGCCGGCGCTTCACCACCGCACCCATCCTCGTCCAGCCGGACGCGTCCCGCCAGTTCGTGGTGGAGGTGGATGCCTCCTGTACCGGAGTGGGGGCGGTCCTTTCCCAACGCTCCATCCTCGACTAGAAACTGCACCCCTGCGCCTTCTTCTCGCGCCGCCTGACCCCAACCGAGGTCAACTACGACATCGGAAACCTGGAGCTCCTAGCAGTCAAACTAGCCCTGGAGGAATAGAGGCACTGGCTGGAAGGTTCAGAGGTCCCCTTCCTGATTTGGACGGACCACAAGAACCTCGCCTACGTCCAGACGGCCAAGCGCCTGAACTCCCGCCAGGCCCGCTGGGCGCTGTTCTTCGCCAGGTTTAACTTCACCCTTACCTACAAGCCTGGTTCCAAGAACACCAAGCCAGACGCTCTCTCCCGGCAGTTTGTCCCCGAAGAGGGTCCCGCACACCCCGACACCATCCTCTCCACCTTCTGCTTGGTGGCCGCCGCCACCTGGGAGATCCAGTCCATCGTCAGGGAGGCTCAGCGTGCCCAGCCGGACCCAGGTAACGGTCCACCTAACCGGCTTTTTGTCCCCGACCTTGTCCGCTCCCAGGTGCTCCAGTGGGTTCACGCTTCCCGGTTCGCCTGCCACCCTGGGATCGACCGTACCCTGCTGTCCCTGCTGAAACGGCACTTCTGGTGGGTCTCCATGAGGGAGGACACTCGCGCCTTCGTCCTGGCATGCACCGTCTGTGCTCGTGCAAAGGCCTCCCACCGACCGCCCGCCGGGCTCCTTCGTCCGCTCCCTGTTCCCGGTCGGCCCTGGTCGCACGTCGCCCTGGACTTCGTCACCGGCCTTCCTCTCCCACATGGTAACACAGCCATCCTCACTATTGTTGACCGTTTCTCGAAGGCTGTGCACTTTGTTGCTCTTCCCAAACTCCCCTATGCTGTAGAGACCGCGGATCTGATGGTACTCCACGTCTTTCGCCTCCACGGGATCCCGGTGGACATCGTCTCCGACAGGGGCCCTCAATTCGTCTCCCAAGTCTGGAGGGCCTTCTGTCGGGCCCTGGGGGCCACGGTCAGCCTCTTCTCCGGGTACCTCCCGCAGACCAACGGCCAGTCGGAGCGGGCCAACCAGGACCTGGGATCCGCCCTCCCCCCTCCGGCTGGAGCACCTTCCTGCCGTGGATCGAATACGCCCACAATTCTCTGTCTTCGGCGGCCATAGGTCAGTCCCTCTTTGAGTCCTCTTTGGGCTACCAACCCCCGCTGTTCCCTGCCCAGGAAGGGGAGATCGCTGTTCCATCGGTGCAGGACCACCTTCGCCGCTGCAGGAGAATTTGTGAGGACACAAGGGCCGCGCTTCTCCGCTCCACGGACCAGAACCATCGCTTTGGTGACCGCCACCGGACCCCGGCTCCCGACTATCAACCAGGTCAGATGGTATGGCTCTCGTCTCGGGACCTGCTGCTCAAGTCTGTTTCCCGTAAACTAACCCCCCGTTTCCTTGGTCCCTACAAAATCCTGTCTCTCATCAATCCCTCTGTCGTCAGACTCTAGCTCCCCTCCCATATGCGGATTCACCCCTCCTTCCATGTCTCCCAGCTGAAGCCGGTAGTCTCCAGTCCCCTGTCTCCCCCTGCTCCGGAGCCTCCTCCTCCGCTGGTCATCGACGACCACCCGGCCTACATAGTCCGGGAGTTGTTTACACTGCCTGTGTTGTTTTAAGTACCTGTACCCCCCCCCCCTCCCCCTAATGCTGCTATAATGCCTGAATTTCCCCAAGGGGATCAATAAAGGAATATCTTATCTTATCTTATCTTCATCCTCCCTTCCTCCCACCACGCACTCCTCTTCATCCTCCCTTCCTTCCACCACGGAAGCCTCACGCCCTTATATGGTCAGAATCCCTTCACCTCCCATCAACCTAGCTGCACTTCATCCCCTGATTCACACGCTGTCAGGCACCTCACTCCTCACAGCTGTATCCCATCCCCTGATGATGAGGACCCTACTTCAACCGGACGACGCTGACCAGAAGTCGTTGTGGTGTTAGTATCATTACCTAGGTACCTGCTAGGCATCCCCGTGTGATCATCCCTGTACTAACTTCCCTCTCTTGTGCCCAGGACCTCCGTGCCAGCGTGTTCCTGTCTGGACCCCCCTGGAGCTTACCGAGGAGTTCCAGCTCCCTCTCTCAAACACGAAACCGTGTCTCCCATCTGCAGTGGCACTGGAGTGGGCTTGCCCCCGTTATCCCCCTATTCATACCCGTTGTACATTTCTGGATGTAATTCTTGCCTGCTTGGGAATACCATTAAAACCCCTTGAAACGCTCCATTCTCCTCTCCTGTGTTCAGCGATTGGGCTCTGCTTAAAACCCACTATCACAGTCATAATAGAACATTCTAGAACATTTGTGATGTCACAGTATGATGTCATAATCAAACATTCTAGAACATTTGTCGTCACAGTATGATGTCATGTTGTGATGTCACAGTATGATGTCATAATAGTACATTCTAGAACATTTGTGTATCTATTCAACAATGTTCTCAGAAGATATCATTGTGCTGTTTGAAACAAGACTGAAGCTATCAACTGTTAAACAACATAGATTGAAACCTGCATTTCTCAAACAAGATGCCTTGCCTACCGTTTAGGTGGAAAGGTGAGTGTCCACTAGGGCTGAGCCCAAACGTTCGAACCTTCGTTCGTTACGTTGGCATTCGAATTCTAAATCAACATTGAATTTTTTATAAAAAAACCTAAAATAAATTGGTTATTATTATTTTTCTGTTCATTCTGTTTAAACCAATGGGTTTTTTCTTCACAGTTGCAGATAAAGATTAGGCTACACTAATATTATAGTATTAAAAGAAACTGATGAGTTATATTCATTAAAAGAAATGTTTTATATTTTCTTTTATTAATTTTTTTTTATTAAAAACGAAGGTTCGAACGTCCGTTTGAAAAACCCTGACGAAGTTCGAATCTCAAAAACAGGCTTCAGGGACAGCCTTACCAAACATATTATTTATATTATTCAAATGGAACTCTTACGATTTAAAATAAAGGTTGAAATTAAAAATGTTATAATAAAACAAATCTCTTACATCAGTGACCTTTGACCTAATAGAACCTTAGACCTTGGAACTGGTAGGATTCCATTCCAAAGTCAATGAAAGCAGGGCTGTATATAAAAGACCAACACAAGTCATTTATTTCAGACTGACCTCTTGTGTTTGCTTCTTTCTTTCTTTCTTTCTTTCTTTCTTTCTTTCTTTCTTTCTTTCTTTCTTTCTTTCTTTCTTTCTTTCTTTCTTTCTTTCTTTCTTTCTTTCTTTCTTTCTTTCTTTCTTTCTTTCTTTCTTTCTTTCTTTCAAGGCACCCACTGAATAGGCAGCAAACAGCACACAAGGAACCATAGGAGTATCTACCATGGCCTCCCCAGACCTGCAGAAGACCCAACTCAAGGCACCCACTGAAGAGGCAGAAAACAGCACAAAAGGAACCACAGCCTCCCTGCCATGGCCTCCCCGTGTACGGTGGTTAGACGACGGAGGTATACACACCATGCTATATAAGAGTAAATATCAATATATGACCAAAGAAGAATTCGAGCAGTTGCCTCCACTTCGACCTAAGGCACCCACTGAAGAGAGAGCAAACCGGATGTACTCCATGTGTGTACGGTTGCCTCCACTTCTAAAACTTCAAACCCAACTCGAGGCTCCCACTGAAAAGGCAGCAAACAGCACAAAAGGAACCATAGGAGTATCTACCATGGCCTCCCCAGACCCGCAGAAGACCCAACTCAAGGCACCCACTGAAGAGGCAGCAAACAGCACAAAAGGAACCATAGGAGTATATACCATGGCCTCCCCGCGTGCAGGCTGTGAAAAGTTGATCCCTCCACTTCGAAAACTTCAAACCCCAGAAAAGCTTTGTGGCGAAACTTCAAAAGTCCCCACATCGGAGACACAGCACCCAGCCCAAGTCACCCGGTAACTGTTTTAGCTGATATTTTTTAATTATTTTAAAAGTTTTACATTTTTACTCTGGTGTTTAATTTTCTGTGAATATTGCTTGTATTATGTACTGCTTACATTTTGTACAATCGTCGTTTCTGTAAATGAGGGAAACCTCCGAAGCTTACGATTTTCAATAAAGGTTGAAATTAAATATTAAAAATAAAATAATAAAACAAATCTCTTACATCAGTGACCTTTGACCTAATAGAACCTTAGAACCTTCAAACTGGTAGGACCCATTACAAAGTGACATCATGAAAGCAGGGGCTGTATATAAAAGACCAACACAAGTCATTTATTTCAGACTGACCTCTTGTATTTGCTTCTTTCCCATCAGATCATCCAGTAAGAGAGGGGTGACCCAAAAAGCAGCCCCGCAGAAGACCCAACTCAAAGCACCCACTCAAGAGGCAGCAAACAGCACAAAAGGAACCATAGGAGTATCTGCCAAGGCCTCCCCAGACCTGCAGAACACCCAACTCAAGGCACCCACTGAAGAGGCAGCAAAGAGCACAAAAGGAACCATAGGAGTATCTACCATGGCCCCCCCGCGTGTACGCTGTGAAAAGCGGATGCCTCCAATTCGAAAACTTCAAACCGCAGAAAAGCTTTGTGGCAAAACTTCAAAAGCCCCCACATCGGAGACACACCACCCAGCCCAAGGCACCCGGTAACTGTTTTAGCTGATCTATTAAAATTATTTTAAAAAGTTACTCTTGTAGCGCTGAGATAAAGGAGTCGGAGGCGGTGTATCGAAGTTGAACCTAATCCCTTTATTATTCAGCAACAAAACAACATGTCAACGTAATGGAGTTGATAGATAGAATGAATGACCGTGGCAGGAAGTGCCACACACAATATCGTCCGGGGGGAACTACTATTCCCAACAACAGTTCTGTGTGAATTATGTACAGTCACTACACAAGCCCCCCCAGAATTCACCCATAGTCAAAATCCCCCCGGCGTGGGGGAACAATTGCCTCTGCGCGTGCGGAAAACCGGGGGCGGGGAGGGCGGAGCGGCGTAAGTGCTTGCGCCCTCCACGACACCCGGGGGCACGAAGCGGCCTCGGCGAGTGCGGAAAACCGGGGGCGGAGAGGGGTAAGCGTCGCAAGCGCCCGTACCCTCTCCGACACCCGGGGGCACTGGCATCGGTGAGGCTGCCGGTGGCTCCGTGGGAGGCGGCTCCCGGGGCAACAGCGGACGACTTCTGCGGGGGGGAAGGGCCAACTCCAAAGGTTGGGAAACGTCCACGTGAGCGGGCTTGATCCTGTCTATTGACACGGTCTCCGTCCTACCGCCCATGTCGACCATGAGGTCCTTATCACCGTGTCGCAGGACCCTAAACGGGCCATCGTAAGGGGGGCGTAGGGGCCCACGGTGCACGTCGTGGCATACAAAAACATACTCCGGCGCGTGCAGGCTGCGCGGCACCCGGGAAACGGGGGTACCATGCTGTGACGTGGGAATCGGGGCAAAGGTCTGAGCAGCTTCCCGCAGGGTGGAACGTTGGGTTGTCGCGTCCGGAATAAAATCCCCCGGGACGCGCAATGTCTGGCCGTATAACAGCTCCGCGGACGAGGACTGCAGGTCTTCTTTGGGGGCACTCGTAAGTCTGAGCATGACCCACGGCAGCTTATCCACCCAGTTGCCGTCTGTCAGGCCTGCGCGCAGCGCCGCCTTCATGGACCGGTGGAAACGTTTGCATAGCCCGTTGGCCTGAGGGTGGTACGCGGTGGTACGGTGCAGCTTAACCCCCAGGCCGCTGGCGACCGCGTTCCAGAGCTCCGAGGTGAACTGCGAGCCCCGGTTGGAGGAGAGGTCGGACGGGGTGCCGAAACGTGTGACCCACGTGCTGATAAAGGCGCGGGCCCCGTCGGAAGAAGATGTCGAGGCGAGGGGAACGGCTTCCGGCCATCGGGTGGTCCTGTCCACCATAGTGAACAGGTAGGTAAACCCGTGAGAGGAAGGAAGCGGGCCCACGAGGTCAACGTTGACGTGGTCGAATCTCCTCTCGGGAACTACGAATGTCACAAGCGGGGCCTTGGTATGTCGGTGCACTTTAGCCCGTTGGCAGGACACACACGCGTCGACCCAGGTCATCACGTCTTTCTTGAGCCCTCGCCACACAAATTTCTGTGACACCAACCTGCTCGAAGGCTTCCTACCGGGGTGAGGCAGGTCGTGCACCGCCTCGAAAGCCCGCCTGCGCCAGCCTATAGGGACCAGCGGCCGGGGGTGCCCGGTGGAGAGGTCACAGAGCAGGGACGCGCCCGAGCCGCCAATCGCGACGTCCCTGAGGCGCAGACTGGTATCCGCTGTCCTGAGGGCCTGGATGTCGTGGTCGGAGGCCTGTTCCGAGCCCATGGCGACGTAGTCGAGGCCCAGTTGTACAGCTCCGATGACTACTCTGGATAGGCAGTCTGCGACCACGTTGGCTTTCCCGGCGATATGCCGTATGTCTGTAGTGTATTCGGAAATATACGAGAGTTGGCGCTGTTGTCACGCGGACCACGGTTCAGCCACCTTGGACATGGAGAACATGAGGGGTTTGTGGTCGACGAAGGCCGTAAACTCCCGGCCCTCCAGCATGAAATGGAAATGGCGCACCGCCAACCAGAGGCCCAGGAGCTCTCTGTCAAATGCGCTGTACTTGCGCTCCCTGGGGGTCAGCTGACGGCTGAAAAACACCAGCGGTTGCCAGGCGCCGTCAACGTACTGTTCATGAACCGCGCCCACCGCATAGTCTGACGCGTCGGTGGTAATGGCGACCGGGGCCCCCGGCGACGGGTGAGCCAACATGGCGGCATCCGCCAGGGCCGTCTTGGTGGCCGCAAAGGCTGTCGTCCTCTCGGCCGTCCAGTCGACAGGCTGGTTGGGGGACTTGTCCTTCAGAGCCTCGTAAAGCGGCCGCATGGTGTGGGCTGCCCGGGGGATGAACCGGTGATAAAACGTCACCATCCCGAGGAATTCTCTGAGTGCTCAGGCCGTCGGGGGTCGTGGGAAAGCGGAAACGGCTTCCACCTTCGACGGGAGTGGGGCGGCCCCCCTCCTGTCGATGAGATGTCCGAGGAACTGTATGGAGGTCAACCCGAACTGGCACTTAGCCGGGTTGATGATTAGGCCGTGTTGGCCAAGCCTCGTAAAGAGGCACTGGAGGTACGCCAGGTGCTCTTCGGGCGAGGAGCTGGCAACGAGGATGTCGTCCAGATAAACAAAAATAAATGGCATGTCTCTGAGCGTCGAGTCCATTAGCCTCTGGAAAGACTGTGCCGCGTTCTTAAGTCCGAACGGCATCCGTAGGAACTCGAATAGTCCAAAGGCTGTTACCACCGCCGTCTTCGGGACGTCCAAGGGGTGTACCGGCACTTGGTGGTAACCGCATACCAGGTCTACTTTTGAAAAGAACAGCTTACCCGCCAGGTGCCCTGAGAAGTCCTGGATGTGGGGGACCGGGTAGCGGTCTGGCGTGGTAGCATCGTTGAGGCGTCTGTAGTCGCCGCACGGTCTCCATCCCCCGTCAGCTTTGGGCACGATGTGCAGCGGCGAGGCCCAGGGACTGTCCGAGCGTCGGATAATCCCCAACCTCTCCATGTTGGCGAACTCTGACCTAGCGACTGCTAGTCTGTCAGGGTTGAGCCGGCGGGCCCTAGCGTACACGGGAGCTCCTTGAGTCTCGATGTGATGCTCGACCCCGTGTTTGGTGGTCGCGGCCGAGAATGTAGGCTGTGTCAAGCTGGGAAACTCCCGCAGTACCCTCACCACCCCAATAACAGCCTGTTCCAGCTGCTGAGGTCAGGCAGACGCCTGCGAACCCCAAGTACTAGGACAGAGAGGCTTCGGCTCAGCTTCTTCCCCCAGGCCATCAGAGCCTTGAACAATGAACACTGAGTGCCACAGAACACTGAACTCTCCACACACAAGCACACATGAGCACACACACGACACGCAGCAGCCACTTAAACATAAGCAAGCACCCACTCATGCTGCACACGCCCACAATTATGGCCACAAAGGAAAGGTCACTTTAAAAATAGTATAGCAACAGTAACAGTGTATTGCACTACCAAAGGACCTAGCATGTCATTCATGCTCTGTAAATAACTATGTACAAATACCGAGATGTCCCACTGTTACCTGTTTATTGCACAATGTTGTTTTATTGGATTCTATTATATGTTGTACTACTGTATTGCACATTGTTGCGGGCAAGACCACCCGCATTTCATTGTATACTTGTATGCCGTGACAAATAAAACTCTTGACTTGACTTGACTTGACAGTAGGCATTGGTACACGTCACCTTCTGCGAGCGAGCTGGCTAGCCCGCTGTATACTATTTCATTACGTATACATGTCAATGAAGCATATGTCTGGGCGTCTACCAGGCGGCCGTGCCTCACGTCCACGAGGAGCCCATGTGCACAGAGGAAATCCGCCCAGAGTAGTGGGAACGAGATGTCGGCCGGGACGAACTCCCACGTGAACCGCTGTCCCCCAAAACTCAACTCCACGGTCCTCCACGGTTACCGTTAGCGGTCGTCAGTCGCGGACCCCCATCCACGCCGGCGGTGTCCTCCACCGTCGCCGGTAGGACGCTCCTCTGTGCTCCGGTGTCGCAGAGGAATTTTCGACCGGAGAGTGTGTCCTTAATGAACAGTAGCCTGTTCGACGTACCTGCGCTCACGGCCGCTACTGGGCGCAGGTGTTGGCATTTCCCGCCCTGACAAAAGTACAAGGTGGGCGGCACTTTGTTGCTCTCGCGCCGAAGCGCGCATGGAAATAACACAGGCCTTTGTCATTATTGCCGTCGGCCGCGGCGCCTCTCTCCATCTTCGCCCCTCCCCCTCTGGGCATGTGCGCCCGTGCCGGGGCTAGCACCTCTGGGGCTAAGTGCTGCGTGGCCAGGTAGAAACGGTCCGCCTCTTCTGCTAGAGCACGGGGATCCACAATCGTTGTATTGGCGAGTGCCGTCTGTACCTGTGGCGGCATGTGTCTGAGGAACAGCTCTTTAAATAAAAAATTAGGCTGTTCGGCGCCCAGTAGGTTCAGCATCATCTCCATGTGCTCTGATGGCTTGCTGTCTCCCAAGCCTCGTATAGCCAGCAAGCGTCGGGCCCGCTCAGACTGATAACTCAAAAATCCTGAGTAGGTGCGTCTTAAACGCCTCATATTTATTCTGGGCAGGTGGAGCCGTAATGAAGCCTACCGTCCTCGCCGCCGTAGTGTTGTTAAGGCTCGAGATGACGTGGAAGTATTTTGCGGCGTCATCAACGATTCCCCGTAGGGCGAATTGCGCCTCCGTTTGGGCGAACCACGCAGCTGCCGACTGCTCCCAAAACTCCGGCAGTCTGAGAAAAACGGCGTTGTTTGCCATGTTCGTCGTATTATCTGTCTCGGAAACTTCCTCGAGACTAATGTCGGGGTCACCAGTGTAGCGCTGAGATAAAGGAGTCGGAGGCGGTGTATCGAAGTTGAACCTAATCCCTTTATTATTCAGCAACAAAACAACATGTCAACGTAATCGAGTTGATAGATAGAATGAATGACCGTGGCAGGAAGTGCCACACACAATATCGTCCGGGGGGAACTACTATTCCCAACAACAGTTCTGTGTGAATTATGTACAGTCACTACACACTGGTGTTTCATTTTCTGTGAATATTGCTTGTATTATGTACTGTTTACATTTTGTACAATCGTCGTTTCTGTAAATGAGGGAAACATCAGAAGCTTACGATTTTAAATAAAGGTTGAAATAAAAAATAAAAGAATAAGTGACCTTTGACCTAATATAACCTTGGAATTGGTAGGATTCCATTCCAAAGTGACATCATGAAAGCAGGGCTGTATATAAAAGACCAACACAAGTCATTTATTTCAGACTGACCTCTTGTGTTTGCTTCTTTCCCATCAGATCATCCAGTAAGAGAAGGGTGACCCCAAATGCAGACCCGCAGAAGACCCAACTCAAGGCACCCACTGAAGAGGCAGCAAACAGCACAAAAGGACCCATAGGAGTATCTACCATGGCCTCCCCAGACCTTCAGAAGACCCAACTCAAGGTACCCACTGAAGAGGCAGCAGACAGCACAAAAGGAACCATAGGAGTATCTGCCAAGGCCTCCCCAGACCTGCAGAAGACCCAACTCAAAGCACCCACTGAAGAGGCAGCAAACAGCACAAAAGGAACCATAGGAGTATCTGCCATGGCCTCCCCGCATGTACGCTGTGATAAGCGGATGCCTCCACTTCGAAAACTTCAAACCCCAGAAAAGCTTTGTGGCGAAACTTCAAAAGCCCCCACATCAGAGACACAGCACCCAGCCCAAGGCACCCGGTAACTGTTTTAGCTGATCTTTTTTAATTATTTTTAAAGTTAAAAAATTTTACTCTGTGGTTTAATTTTCTGTGAATATTGCTTGTATTATGTACCGTTTCCATTCTGTACAATCGTCGTTTCTGTAAATGAGGGAAACCTCAGAAGCTTACGATTTTAAATAAAGGTTGAAATAAAAAATGTTAAATAAAATAATAAGTGACCTTTGACCTAATAGAACCTTAGAACCTTGGAACTGGTAGGATTCCATTCCAAAGTGACATCATGAAAGCAGGGCTGTATATAAAAGACCAACACAAGTCATTTATTTCAGACTGACCTCTTGTGTTTGCTTCCTTCCCATCAGATCATCCAGTAAGAGAAGGGTGACCCCAAAAGCAGCCCCGCAGAAGACCCAACTCAAGGCACCCACTGAAGAGGCAGCAAACAGCACAAAAGGACCCATAGGAGTATCTACCATGGCCTCCACACGTGTACGCTGTGAAAAGCGGTTGCCTCCACTTCGAAAACGTCTAAAAACCACATCGGAGACACAGCACCCAGCCCAAAACACCCGGTAACTGTTTTAGCTGACCTTTTTAAATTATTCTAAAAAGTAAAGAAAACTTTACTCTGGTGTTTAATTTTCTGTGAATATTGCTTGTATTATACACTGTCAGGGCCCCCGCCAGGGGCGTGCGAGCAGTGCAGTTGCACAGGGCCTAGCGAGAAGGGGGGCCTCGCGAGAAGAAGAAGAAGAAAAAAAAAATATATATATATATATTTTTTTATAAAAATACAAATAAATAGAATGTTAACAATCACTTACCATCACAGACCTAAAATCTAGTTTTGCTTACATGCTTATATATTTCACATTAGACACGTTTGTAGAATAGTGTTCCGGGCTCTGCGGCTCTGCAGATATACTATTGGTTTCATTCAATGACCAGTTTACTTTTGTGCAAAGCATTGTGGGAGGACTAACACTAGGCGGAGCTGGTTGGCATCGGTCTGGTAGTCGGTAGAGAGATGTGAAGAAGACCGGTATTATCCACAAGGGGAGGGGGTACAGGTATGGGGTCTATTCGGCGCTATCCACGGGAGCGAGTGGATGTCTTGGCCAAGAGCATCCTACTTTTGAAAACCAAATGTGCAGCATCGGAGCAGAAGAAATATAGCTGCGTGCCGTAAGCTTATCAATACCAAGTATAGTGATTAGGTTATGCCAAGATGAAGAGGACGTTCGGCAGATGGACTGAAGATGAAAGTTGTTGCGTGTTAGAACGTTCAGTCAGGCTAGCCATGTCGGCTAGTAGCTTAGCTAAAGGCAGGGACAGATAACTAGCGTTAGCTAACCTAGCTAGCTAGTTAGCTTTAGCTACGTTATCGAGTGCTAACGTGTGGTTCAGTCGGGCTTGCCATGTCGGCTAGTAGCTTAGCTAAAGGCAGGAACAGCTAACGAGCGTTAGCTAACCTAGTTAGCTATGTTATCGAGTGCTAATGTGTGGCAGATAAACTAGGAACAGACTTCCAAGTTCATCCCAACGGGGGGGGACAATATCATGGGACTGGTGAACTTTGTCATCTCCACGGTCGTCTCCTTCCCTTTTGGACCTTATTCTGCGTTAGAGTGAGTTTTTAATACAATCTATTCTGTTCCCGCCGTGGATCTCTCTCTCTCTCTCTTTCTCTCTCTCTCTCTCTCTCTCTCTCTCTCTCTCTCTCTCTCTCTCTCTCTCTCTCTCTCTCTCTCTCTCTCTCTCTCTCTCTCTCTCTCTCTCTCTCTCTCTCTCTCTCTTGCGCTCTCTCTCGCGCTCTCTCTCGCGCTTTCGCTCTCTTGCTCTCTCTCTCACGCTCTCTCGGTCTCTCTGTCTCTCTCTCTCTCACTCGGTGTCAAGTCAAGTCAAGTCAAGAGTTTTAATTGTCACGGCATACAGGTATACAATGAAATGCGGGTGGTCTTGCCCGCAACGATGTGCAATACAGTGGTACATATAATAGAATCAAAAGAAGAAACAACATTGTGCAGTAACAGGTAGCAGGTAACATGGAGTGACATCTCGGTATCTGTACCAGTGGAGGTTTCTCTATGACAACACGTGAAACACAAATTCACTCATAATTCATAATTATTATTAATTTACATATACCTATATATTAAAAAAAAAAAAAAAAAAAAAACTATATATATATATTTTTTTTAAATTATTATTATTATTATTTTTTTATTATAAATGTTTTCCTCTGTAAAAAAAATGCCAGTGAATTTTCTTTTCTTCAAAAATTGCCAAAATTGACAGCTCTGAGCAGGCCTGCACTGCAGTATTGCCTGCAGTAATTATTTGTGAAGAAAACTTCACAGGTGTGACCCATTGTTAAATAAATAATAAATAACAGCGAATCAAAATAGGCTATTAACTTCATCTAAGAACGGTCTGTGCAGTTAAACTCTTGCCATTGAATGGAGGATTGATTGATTGACAGCCCTTGACATCCAATACACGGAGGTTGAATATGATTGGCAGCCTTGCAAATCCAATCAGAGATTTCTGCATTGCAAAGTCAAAATGGATCCAGCTGCATGTGAGGAGGATAGGTTTAGCTCGGGCCAATCTCAAGTTTCTCAAGTTTCTTTATTAGTTGTCATACAGAAGTACAGAATACTTTTATACAAAATGTAACATAAACCAGCAACTGAGCAACATGAAGAAGTGGATTTATGCATCTGGATCAGAAAAAAACGTTGTGGATGAAAAAGTAAGTAGGCTACAGTGCTTGTATGCTAACAGTAGCTAGGCAGCTTAGCCTACATCACAATGATAATCACCAAGCTAACTTACTGTACACACTGTAGGCTGGGCAATTCATTGAAACAGAATCGCGATATCAATTCATAGACCTATGCAATCTAATTTCTAAGTTATGACTATTTTCTTTTATTAAAAAAAACGTTTTTTTTTTTTTTTTTTTTATTATTATTTTATCTGGGTTGAACATGATTTGTGGAACTCCCTCTGGTGTTGTGGTCGTGGTATTCACTGACCTTTGGGAAGTATTTCGACATGCACATGGGTATCTTAGTGGTGTAGTGTATCTTGTAGACCAGGCCCATTGCAAGTTGCTGTACTCTGTCGTCTACTCTAAGCCATCCTAGGTTGTCAAAGTGGACAGGGGTGAGGTGGGTTTTAGGAGTAAGGTCAAGCAGTAGTCTGACCAGTTTGTTTTGTGATGTTTGTAATCTTGTTTTTAGTGCCTTTGAGGTGCTTTGGTACCATGAGGTGCAAGCATAGTCGTAGTACCCTTGAATGAGTGCTCCTGTTAGAGTCTTCAAGGTATTCTTGTTTACCAGAGAGGAGATCCGGTACAGGAATCTAGTTCGTTGGTTGACTTAGTTTTATTACATTGGATCCCATTTTGTCACAGGAAAGATTTGCCTCTATAGGATGGAACCCAGGTAGGTAATTTCATCTTTCCTTTTAAGATAAGATAAGATATTCCTTTATTGATCCCCTTGGGGAAATTCAGGCATCATAGCAGCATGGGGGAAGGGGGGGGTACAGGTAGTGAAAACAACACAAGCAGTGTAAACAAATAGGTCAATATAATTTACTATCTAACTAACTGAAATATACATTATTCATTATTCACAGTATCACAGTATCCACATAAGGTGCAGTATGCATAAGGTAGTGTTATTGTCCTACTTGGGTCCCTATTAGTTCTAGGTCGATGTCTGGCAGCAGTCGCTGCCCACTGTTGTGGAGCCTGATGGCCACTGGTATGAAGGACTGTCCGAGGCGGTTAGTTGAGTGTCGGGGGGGTATGAGTCTGTGGCTTCCTTGTCACCTTCACCTAATATGTTTTGATCTGGTCAGGTGCGCTGTCACCTAAAATGTTTTGATCTGATCAGGTGTGCTGTCACCCTATATGATTTCATCTGGTCAGGTGCGCTGTCACCTAATATGTTTTCATCTGGTCAGGTCCGCTGTCACCTAATGTTAATATGTTTTCATCTGTGTCCACTGACCACTGACACACAGTGGGGGATGTTTTAAAAATATTATTTAATATATAATATAATATAATAATTTGTGCTTCACCTAAAAATTTGGTCAGCAGCCTCCACTGATCTGTACATAGTTATTTACAGAGCATGTGTGACATGCTAGTTAGCTTTGGTAGTGCAATACACTGTTCCTGTTATTCTAATTTAAAGTGTCCTTTCCTTTGGCCATAAGTGTGCGTGTGTGCGACATGAGTGTGTGCCCGCTCATGTTAAAGTGTTAAGTGGCTGCTCGTGTGTGAGCGTGCACAGTGTGCGTGTCGTGTGTGTGTTCATGTGTGCTTGTGTGTGGACAGTTCAATGTTCTGAGCACTCAATGTTCATTGTTCATGGCTCTGATGGCCTGGGGGAAGAAGCTGAGCCTAAGCCGCTCTGTCCTAGTAGCTGGGGTTCGCAGGCGTCTGCCTGACCTCAGCAGCTGAAACAGGCTGTTATTGGGGTGGTGAGGGTCTTTCATTATCCTGCAGGCTCTGGATTTGCACCTCTTGTTGTATAGAACCTGCAGGGGGGGTAGTGCAATACCCGTGGTACGCTCGGCTGAGCGCACCACTTTCTGTAGGGCCTTCTTGTCCTGTGCCGTGCTGTTTCCATAACCAGGCAGTGATGTTTCCGGTCAGGATGCTCTCTACAGCTCCTGAGTAGAAGGACTGGAGTATCTTCCCCGATACTCTGAACTTCCTTAACTGTCTCAGGTGGTAGAGACGCTGTTTCGCCTTCTTTACTACTGTGTCTATGTGTGTTGACCATGTCAGGTCCTCTGAGATGTGGACCCCCAGGTACTTGTGTTGCATCATGCAACATTGCAACAGGGTCTGCTCCGGTATCAATATTGAATGTGCAGTAATGCTATGCACTGTTCTGCTGCCTGGACATTACTGCTCAACATGATCACTCCAGCTTTACAAGTTGCTCTCTGGGAACATTTCACACTGTGCTCGTGCAGTTTGTGACGTGTGTACTAAGCTAATAGAGTTCGATTCAAATAAGGCAAAACTGCAAATCTGCATGTCGTGCTTGAAAAATTAACCTGGCTTTAAGCTTGTTTATCATGTTCCAGGGTGTTTTATGCATTTTCCCTGTTACTGCCAGGTGTACGACTGTACAGGTGCATTGCCACTAAGCCTCGGGCAGCGCTATTATTTAAGAATACGTTGACTGTATGCCCAGCCTCGGGCAGCGCTATTATTTAAGAATACGTTGACTGTATGCACATTTTTATTTTCTTTTTTATTAATTAATAAAAAAAAAAATGTATTTGAACCTTTAGGGGGGGGGGGGGGGGGCTTGCGTTTAAATCTTGCACAGGGCCTCGCATCTCTCCCAGACGGCACTGTGTACTGTTTACATTTTGTACAATCGTCGTTTCTGTAAATGAGGGAAACCTCAGAAGCTTACAATTTTAAATAAAGGTTGAAATTAAATATTAAAAATAAAATATTAAAACAAATCTCTTACATCAGTGTCCTTTGACCTAATAGAACTGGTAGGATTCCATTCCAAAGTGACATCATGGAAGCAGGGCTGTATATAAAAGACCAACACAAGTCATTTATTTCAGACTGACCTCTTGTGTTTGCTTCTTTCCCATTAGATCATCCAGTAAGAGAAGGGTGACCCCAAAAGCAGACCCGCAGAAGACCCAACTCAAGGCACCCACTGAAGAGGCAGCAAACAGCAGAAAAGGAACCATAGGAGTATCTACCATGGCCCCCCCGCTTGTACGCTGTGAAAAGCGGTTGCCTCGACCTCAAAAATTTCAAACCCCAGAAAAGCTTAGGAGTATCTACCAGGGCCATGTAGCATGGCCTCCCCAGACCTGCAGACCCAACTCAAGGCAATCAATCAATCAATCAATCAAATTTATTTATATACCACGTTTAAACATGGCGCTTGTCGACCAAAGTGCTTCACATAGCTAAGCTAAGAACAAAGAAAAGTATAAAATTAACAAGAAAATGTAAAATAAAAATCAACGGTTAGACAAAGTAAAAACAGAACAACACGTCAACAAGTAAGGCAAGACTCAAAGTGAGTTAGGGAAGGCCAGGCGATATAGGTGGGTTGGAGGGGGCAGATTTAATGGACATGGGGATGCTGTTCCAGAGGTCATGGACTGCAACCGCAAAAGCACGTCCCCCCCTAGACTTGAAGTTAGACCTACGGGTGGTTAGGAGACCCTTATCAGCCGGTCTGAGGGCACTGGCATTGGTATAGGGGGTGAGGAGGTCTGCTAGGTAAGCAGGGGCCTTACCATTTAGGGCTTTGTAGACCAATAAAAGGACCTTGAAGTCTATCCTAAAGCGCACCAGGAGCCAGTGGAGGGAGGCAAGTACAGGGGTGATGTGAGCTCTCTTCCGGGTACCTGTGAGCAGTCTAGCGGCAGAGTTTTGGGGCAGTTGTAGACGGGCTATGGTGGATTAATTTAGCCCCAGGTACAGGGAGTTACAGTAGTCTAAGCGTGAGGATATGAAGGCGTGAATTACTCTTTCCAGGTCTGAGGGGGAGAGAATGGCCTTGATCCTGGCTATGGACCGGAGCTGGAGAAAGCACCCTTCACCACCGGGTTTACCTGCCTATTGTAGGAAAACTCTGGGTCAAAGAGCAGGCGCAGGTTTTTTTTTTATTTTTATTTTAACGGACGTTTTTATTTTCATTGTTTTCCAACAACATACATAGACAATACATTTCAGCAAAATTATAAAGACTCATCAACAAGAAATACAAATAAAACATATACAAAAATGAGAAAAGAAAAAGTGTGGCATGGGTCCTTCGGTCCATTCTATATTTGCATCCTTTATTGACATTTTTCATAATTTCCTTGTATCCTTTTCAATCCCCTGTGATGTCGTTCCTTCCCCTCCTATATTCTTCCCACTTTTCCCATTTCAATTCAAACTTCTCTTCTTGCAGCCTCAGCAGTTGTGTGATTCTCTCCATTTCCTGTATCCCCTCTACTATCTCTATCCATTGTTCCTTTGTCGGCACTTCTAGCCTGTACCACAGATTAGTTAAAGCTTTTTTGGCTGCCACTATTAGTATCGTAATCAAGTATTTGTCTTCCCCTTGAATTCCTTCCTGTGATAAGTTCCCCAGATACAACACTTGGCCTTCCTGGGGTATTTCGTATCCTATTATTTCATTTATTATCCCTCCTATCTCTTCCCAGTAGTGCCTTATTTTCGGACATCTCCAGAATATGTGTGTGTGGTACGCTATTTCTTGTCCACACTCCCTCCAACATGGTTTCTTTGCTGGTGTGTAATTGCCCTGTATTTCTGGTGTTATAAAGAATCTAATTATGTTTTTCCACCCAAACTCCCTCCATATCCTTGATCCTGTGGTTGATTGTTGTGTCTTACATGTGTTATACCATTCCTCATCTGTTATCTCTATTTCTAACTCTTTCTCCCACGTTTCTTTTAAATACAATGTTGTATTTCCCTTACTGTCCATTATTGCCTGATATAGTGCTGATATCACCCTTCCCTTCCTTCCTTCGTATGATTTTACCATTATCTTAATTACCCCATTCTGTTCTTTGTCTCTGTCTTGCTTTATTTCCTTGTTATAGTAGTCTCTAATCTGTAAATATCTAAACTGGTCCCTATTCTCTAGTCCGAATCTTTCTTTCAATTTTTGTAGAGTCTGCATCTCCCCTCCTTCTATCATTGTACATATTGCTGTTACCCCCCCCCCCCATTCCCATCTTTTGAACCCATGGTCTTCTATCCCTGGTTTGCATTTGTTGTCGTGTGTTATCCATTTCAGTATCTTGGATTATTTTTCTAGCTTGTATTTCTTTACTATTGTGTTCCATATGTTTATAGTGAATTTGGTCATTGGGTCTAGTAGTTGTTCCTGTCTTCTGAACAGCTCCCTATCTCCTATCAGTGCCTGCACTTTGAATCCCTCTATTTTGGTTTCTATATCTTTCCATTTGGCTTCATAATTCACATTGCACCAGCATGCTACTGTTCTAAGCTGTGCTGCATAGTAATAGCTTTCTAAACTGGGTACTGCCATTCCTCCTTTTTCCTTTGGTAGTTGTAGAGTCACATATCTGATCCTTGGCCTTTTACCCCCCCAAATTAATCTTGATATCTGTATCCCATTCCCTGAATTGTTTTTGTGGTATTAATATAGGTAGAGACTGAAATAGGTATAGTAACCTTGGTAATATGTTCATCTTAATGATTTCGATCCCAATGTGGAACCAAAATACCAATCCACATTACACGCTATACAGCTGGCAATACTGTTAATAGTGCACATACCTATAGTGCACATACCTACATATGGAAATGCAGCTGTATTTGCTCCATGATGTATCATGGAACAAGATGGTGTTTTCATTGAAAGAGTTAGTCAGAATGTCAGAGGCACCATCCGTCATTTAGAGCAGGCTATGTTTGCAGAATGATAACTATAGAACACTACAGTACTCTGTACTAAGAACACTATACAGTACACTAACTATACTGCCCTGTCAAGGCAGACCGCAGTAACTTCCAAACAGTGAAACTGAGAAAAATGGCTTTAAAGTTTTTTGACTTGCCATCCAAAATGTGTTATAGGTAGATGATAGTATCCAGATTTAACATTTATTAGGCATACAAAAATATGACGTAGTTATTTTAATTAACCCCAAAAAAGTAGATACTGCACTCTGCTGCACGATTTCCTTAAATAATTATACAGGTAATGTACAGTGCAGTAACTTCAAATACAATGTTGTTTTTCTCCAGCTTTCATAACTTCACCTAGCCATTTTATTTGGATCATCATCATTCCAATATATTCAGGTATTACATTTCATTTTCAAAATGGCTAGGTTAAGTTATGAAAGCTGGAGGGAAAACAACATTGTATTTGAAGTTACTGCACTTTGCCTGTACATTACTTGTATAATTATTTAAAGGGGAACTATCTTATAAATGACCTTTTCCTGTGTTTTAGGGTTATTTTCTAGCTATGTGGACTTATAGTAATAGAATCTATGTCTCTAATTCTCGATTTGGCGCATTCTTCCAATTCTCCCCTCACAATAATGTCCCTCCCTCAAGTGAGTCATCTGAAAATTTGCCTATATGGGACGTCATATGGTGCATTTGCATAATAACACCCGCCCCCTCTAGCTGCCCGCCGAGCGAGAGAAGCAGAGAACTGTAAACGCTCTGCGTCTCCCTCTCCCTCTCGAGGAAGTCCACCACCGCGCTGCGCCACAGACAGCTCATGCTCCCGAACCGAGAGAGAGAGAACTGTAAACACTCTGCGTGTCCTCCCGGCTCAAGTCCACCACCGCGCTGCGCCACAGACAGCGCATGCTCCGAACCGAGAGAGAGAGAACTGTAAACACTCTGCGTTTTTTTTCTCTCTCTCTCTCTCTCTCTCTCTCTCTCTCTCTCTCTCTCTCTCTCTCTCTCTCTCTCTCTCTCTCTCTCTCTCTCTCATCTCTCTCTCTCTCTCTCTCTCTCTCTCTCTCTCTCTCTCTCTCTCTCTACTCTCTCTCTCTCTATCTCTCTCTCTCTCATAGCAGCAGCAAACTAACACAACGTATAGACATAGGGTGTCTGTCTGTCTGTCTGTCTGTCTGTCTGTCTGTCTGTCTGTCTGTCTGTCTGTCTGTCTGTCTGTCTGTCTGTCTGTCTCTCTCTCTCTCTCTCTCTCTCTCTCTATCTCTCTCTCTCTCCTCTCTCTCTCTCTCTCTCTCTCTCTCTCTCTCTCTCTCTCTCTCTCATAGCAGCAGCAAACTAACACAACGTATAGACATAGGGTGTCTGTCTGTCTGTCTGTCTACACCCCTCTCTCTCTCTCTCTCTCTCTCGACTGACTGTCACTCAAAGTGCTTATGGGCGGAGCCAGGCCATAACAGCCTGATTTCTTGTGGCTGAAAAATGATGGGTTTGAGTACTTGATTAGAAATATAAACCAATGCATTTTTTTTTTAAACGTACAGATGTCTTCAATAGACTGACAGGAATTGTTTAAAGTTGCCCAAATAGTGCTAGGAATAGTAAAATAGTTCCCCTTTAAGGAAATCGTGCAGCAGAGTGCAGTATCTGCTTTTTTGGGGTTAATTAAAATAATTATGTCATATTTTTGTATGCCTAAAGATTACTTCATTAATACATGTTAAATCTGGGTACTATCATCTATTTACCTATAACACATTTTGGATGGCAAGTCAAAACACTTTAAAGCCATTTTTCACTGTCTGCCTGGGTTTTGAGTGTGATTTTGTAGTTACTGCCGTTTTTAAAACCCCATATCTCCAAAACTGAGCGACATTAACATCTGAAACTTGGTCACAAGATAAAACATTTATTGACAAGGTCAATTTCACTCATAACTAAATTTTTACTTTTTTCAAGTTACTGCGGTTAGCCTTGACAGGGCAGTATACTACTGCCTACAAGGTCTCAAGGATACAGTCCCACTCTCAGCATACAAGATCGATGGTCAGCTGCTGCTGACTCCCAAGCAATTCATTCAAGTAAAACGGAACTGAGTCCAGCTAATGGTGAATAGTTATTTTATTAATCAATTATTGTGTCTTTATTCACTCGTTGTGTAATTGACCAGTTCATATTCTGTATGAGTTCATATTCTGTATATGTTAATAATAACGCTTCTGTGTTGCGTTTATGGCTCCTGGTATATCGCCTTGTACTCTGTACTGAGAACACTAACTCTACCACTGCCTACAAGCAATGGAAGCAGTCAGAGCAGAGTGGCATTTATGCCCATTGCCTCCTATTGTTCCTCGAGAAACAAACGTTTGGGACTTGGATGTTGCCTTTGAGATTCTGATAAACTCTTTCAACTCTAAAACTTACTTGGATGAAATTACAATAATGCTAGCTATAGACGGTTAAGAAAATTCTAACTGTAAAACTCTCAAATGTAAACATATTACATAAAAAATAAAGAACAAGGTACATTGAGTAGTTTGGACCTATTGGCTAAACATCTGCAAAGTAGTACAGCAACTTTTGAAGGTATTATTTTGACATGACAAGACATTTCAGATGAGTTTCTATAGACACACTTTTGAGGTGTTGGTAAGTGCTTTGGGGTAGTGCTTAGATTAGTCCAAACATTACAGGAAGGAATCACCAAATCTGGGGAGGCTGATCATGATATGACTTTCAATGACAATAGAGATTGTCACAGGCTGGTAGTGAACTGGACTTGTGTCATGATCACTGATTACAGTAAGGAATAGAAACTCATCTGAAAGAAGGATGTGGGGTGAGGTATTAATTTCCTTGTCATGTCAAAATAATACCTTCAAAAGTTTAATGCAAGAGCGGTCAGGTGACGTAGCGGAGATTGCGTTCGTCACCAACGCTGGAGACACTGGATTCGCGTGTTCGAATCCAACTCCCTGCGTTGTCACCAGCTTGGCTGGCCGTTCACACTAATACAATTTGGCAGTATTAGGGGGTGGGGAAGCTGGCGGGTGGGAATCTGGCGTTGTGGACAGGTCAGGTCTCGGCGCTTGCTAAGCGGGGCAGGACTTGGTGGAGATAGCGTGCCCTCCCACGCGTTACACTTCACCAATGAGAGCCCTCGCTGCCAAGTGAAAAGACGTCACTGGCTGTCGGCGCACGTCTCGGGGGAAGCGTGCGATCGACTCGGGACGCCCTTATACCGACTCGTAGGAGAACATGCATACAGCACCAGGTAGGGGAGGGGGGGGGGGAATTGGCACAATGACTAATTGGGACGGGGAGAAAATCCATTGAAAAATCAGAAGAAAAAAGAATTATTGCATCATCAAGACATTCTTGAGAGTCTGCAACCTGGGTGAACAGCTTCTAGACCTAGTAAAATCTTCTGAATGAATTCAAAAGTGTTGGTAAGTCCCTTGGGGTAGCTGAGGTGTAGTGCATAGATTAGTCCAAACATTACCAGGAAGGAATCACCAAATCTGGGGAGGCTGATCATGATGTGACTTTCAATGACAACAGAGATTGTCACAGGCTGGTAATGAACTGGACTTGTGTCATGGTCACTGATGACAGTAAGGAGGGCCACTGCAACACCCTGAAGCTCTGGCTCATCAGGCGTGTCCTGAAGGAATGAAAGAGACATAATAATCACAAATAAATCCATGGTTTCTACAAAGTGCAGCACAAAGCTAAGTATATGGAGTTGTGTTTGTAAGTTGTTTATATTTTAGTTAGAACAATTTTTTTGGTGAGAAGGTTATTTTTATTTAACCAGGTTAGTCCCGTCGAGATCAAATATCTCTTTCACAAGGGAGACCTGGAAGGAAGGAAGACTGATACTTAGCATTTTGATTAACTGTTCACTTAATATACAGTTGTACTTTTTTTTCACTCGGACTCACTGTGCAGGTTTTGAAAAATCCAGAGACTTCCTCATGCAGATACACAGGCAGGGCATGGAGAACAGTGGTACGCCTGGTGTGAACGTCATGGATTTCCTATTAAGATGTAAGATTAAGAAAAAAAAAAAATTGTATTATATGGAAATGTTTACTGAACAAAGCGGATTTTAAACAGTCCAATCAGATATGTCCACAAATAACATGTTCACATCTTTAATGCAATCAGAAAAATGGCAAACACAATGGTGGACTAATTTTAAAATTCAAAAGCTAATTTGAATCATTGAACCTGTTCAATGTTACAGAGGTTCGACCTATGACATGTATAATAATCTATTCACCTGTTCATCGTGGATTTTTTAAATGTGAGCCAAAGCATCTGCTGTGTTGCCAGTTTTGGACGCCTTCTGTCTGAATAACGTCATCAGTCGAGGAAGATGGCGGTCAAGCTCAGCGTAGAATGTGTTGGGCAGGTTCTGGTTGGTAATCAGCTGGAACTCTGCATACACCTATATTTAAAAACAGCAGGACAATATAGTATATCAACATCAATTAGTCACTTCAACTTGGTGGATCTCTTACTTTGTTTGGTTTGGGCTTCAGAGCATGACGGCGGGATTTCTGGTCAACCATGTCATTACATGCTTTGCGGAATCGGTCGCTGATGACTAGCTCGCGGGGGCACACATAACACACACGCAGATGCGCCGCTAGAGTATATAAACCAGGCTTAAGAATCACAAGTTTCACTTTAAAACACACAGAATGTGCCAAATGTTAACACAGGAAAGAGAGAGCTGATCTATATTACCTCAGACTCCATTTTGAGAGCAGGCCAGAGGTCCATGAGCTCTTTCACTGGTGGGCTGGACTTCACTATGGTCTGTCGGCGCAGGGCAAATGTGGTCTGCATCAGCTTTCTAATGAGGGGCAGGTTCTTCTCAGTCTTCTTGACTTCTTCAGCAATTGTCTGCCTCAACTGCTCAAGCCTCAAGGAATCCTCTCCTTGGGGATAGTTGGGTAGGAAGTTTACTTCTGCTCGCTTGGGTCTTTTAATGTTGGAATGTGAAGGTTCGCCATCAGGATTGCTTCTACCTCTTTTTCCAGCATTTACAGTGACCTCCTCACATCCTGCCCGTCTCAGCTTGTTCCTGAAATTGCCCATCTTGAATTTGATGCTGTTCTTCCATCCATTGCAGCCGGTCTCAGATCCTGCTTCCTTCAAGCAGGGATGTTTGGCGACAAGATCAGCAGAAGCCACTGCTATCTCTTTATCACTTGGATAAGCCTTGAAAGCATACATTGTAGATGCAAGCTTTTCTAAGATGTCGTGCTTTAGGTCTCTTGTCAACTTAAGGTGTCTCTTGTTCTTCTCAAATTCGTTGTTTCCGTCTCTAAGTTTCAGCTCAGCATCGAATGCAAATGTAGGAACTGGAAAAGGACCTGGAGGCCATCTGCTTAGACGTTCTGGAGATGACATATCTGAAAGTATATCAGTAGATGCGAGAGAGCTGGAGTCGAGCGAAAGTGAAATGTGCACAACAGCTTTTTGTGGCAATTCCGTAATGTCATCAAGGGAAGTAAGTTTCCCATCAAAGTCTGGATCTTCATACAGCAAACTGAAGTCAAGGTCTATTTCCAACTGTTCTTTTATAATCGTGATCAGTGCATCAACAGAGGCGGGTCGTGAACTGAGTTTTAATTTTCTAGCCCGGTCTGTCTCAACAACACGAAGGATCATGGGTTGTGGGGAGGCAGCTGCCATTGTGCTATGGAAACTTGAATGAATCGCTTGGGAGTCAGCAGCAGCAGCAGCAGACCATCGATCTTGTATGCTGAGAGTGGGACTGTATCGTTGTGACCAGACTGCAGGTAGATGGACAGTGGACAGATGTGGTCCGGTCGACAGACAGCAGCTCAAGGACCTAAGGAGTAGTCATAAACACAACACAGAAAGCATCATTATTAACATATACAGAATATGAACTTATACAGAATATGAACTGGTCAATTACACAACGAGTGAATAAAGACACAATAATTGATTAATAAAATAACTATTCACCATTAGCTGGACTCAGTTCCGTTTCACTTGAATGAATCGCTTGGGAGTCAGCAGCAGCAGACCATCGATCTTGTATGCTGAGAGTGGGACTATATCATTGAGACCAGACTGTAGGTAGATGGACAGATGTGGTTTTGTGGTTGACAGCTCATAGGACCTAAGATGTTCTATATACCAGGAGTCATAGTCTCGACACAGAAAAGAAACCTCGTTATTCACAAGGTAGATCTGTTCTATTTGGCTAAATGTAGACAGTCCACCACTGACTCTGACGGAGAGAAACATTCCACAGACATAGTCTGTGCCATCAATTGTTACCTTTGATGTCTGGTAGATTGTGTCACTAACTGTGTGTCCTCTAATGTGTACCTGAGCTACTGCTGGTAGAGATGAAACCAGAACAGAGTCAACCCTGGATGCCTGGGTTTTTGGCTTGAAATATGATGGTGAAGCAAGATGATATGCCATCATGTGTTGGTGTCTGATTGCCATCGTCTTCAAGATATTTTTGAAGTTTTGAGTGTCATGCACCACTCTTTTGAAAAAGCGGTGCTTGGCCTCAAATCGCATGGTCCAAACATGCAGCAGGGGTCCAAAGCACTTAACTAGAGCGGGATAATGCTCCACAAAGTGATGTTTAGGATGGAGTTTAACTGCAGGGAAAACCTCTAATAGTACCTCTCTATGATCACTGATTTTGCACTGAAAATAGTCTAAGGTTTCATCAGTATATGATGGGCACAATGCTAACTCTAGCACCTCTTTCAGCTCCATCAAAACTGCCCATGCTGCATCACCCACTGGTACTACACTGCCTACAAGTAATGGAAGCAGTCGGAGCAGAGTGGCATTTTCATGCCCAATGCCTCCTATTGTTCCTCGAGAAACAAATGTTTGGGGAATTGGGTGAGGTCTATCCACTTTATCAGCGTGCTGATACGGGAATGATGCAATCTTTTGGTTCAAATACTCTAAAGTGAAGTACTTTCGCCGAATCATCTCTTTAACACAGAGAGAAAGCTCCACGGGAACCATACCTTCCAGAAGATCGTGAAGTATATCTGGAGGAAATCCTGTGATTGTATGAAAGTAATTCAGGGATTCACGTAAGACACAGCCACCTTTAACACCAAAATGGCTGCTCGAAGTGTCATGTGCAGTTTGTACATGCAGGTCATGGCTGACTTTGGTTCTCTGAGAAAACTCTCCCTCTCTGACTTCAGTTGTTTGAAACTGTTCACTTGTGGCCAGACAGAATCTGCAAACATAGCCTGCTCTAAATGACTCCACAAAGCCACCGAATCCATGAGCGCCCAGATTGTCGGCAGAAACACACCAGATTGTGCCTTTGACATTCTAACCAACTCTTTATTTTATTTTTTATTTTTATCTTTTTCCCCCTCCATTTTCCTCCGATTTTCTCCCATCCCAATGTTAGTCGTATGCCAATTCCCAGTCCCTTCCTGGTCGCTGCGCACTTACCCCCCACAGTCAGATCATCTGGGAGAGTGGAGGCTACCACGTGCTTCCTCCGACACACGTCCAGCCAATCACCGCTTCTTTTCACCTGGCAGCGCGGATTCTCATCGAGAGGGCGTAGCGTGTGGGAGGACCACACTATCCCCCTCAAGTCCTATCCGCGCTTAGCAGGCGCCCCGACCGAACTGTAGGAGTCGCTGTTTACAATGACCCGGACCCACCCCGCCAGCTTCTCCCACCCTCTAATACAGCCAATTGTATTAGTGCAGACGGCCAGCCAAGCTGGTGACAACCCCGGAGCTGTGAGCTGGATTCGAACAGGCGAATCCAGCTCACAGCTCCGGGGTTGGTGACGAACGCAATCTCCGCTCGGCCACCTAACCGCCTCTGACCAACTCTTTCAATGAAAACACCATCTTGTTCCAGAGTATGAACATCACGCAGCAATGGAGCAAGTACAGCTGCATATCCATACCTACGGAGGTCTGTCACTTTTACCAGCATTGCCAGCTGTATAGCGTGTAATGCTGATCGGTATTTTGGTGGCACATTGGCGAGGACCCAATATATAGCACAAAGTTTGTGAATTTTACGTGATGTGCCAAGCGGATTGGCAATTTCCAGATCATCTATATATAGCTGAAGTGGTAGGATGATATTCCCTGTTGACAGTAACTCATTTTCAAGGAAATGGGAGCCATCAAAGCATGACACATATTGACCAGATGTAGTATTTGGTTCTGTAATCTTGTCAAGGATGTCTGTGTTTTTAAACAACTCTTGAATCATTGAAAGGATGGGAACATACATGCTGGTATGTCCTGGTTGCTCCAACTGATACTCTACTGGCATTACACATGGATAGTTGCGCTCCATAAAGCTTTTTCTGCGCTTGGTTGAACACAACTCTGCACCTTCAGAGGTAGATGTAGACAGAACATTGCAGTTCATGACAGCGCCAACAACTTCATCCAGTGTAGGTTCTGCAATATTGTGACCATTTCTCTGCAATATGTCATTAACTGACTCCTTGATCAATGGCTGAGATAAGGAGAAGACCTGATTCAAGTGGTCTACTATTTCTTGAATAGCTGTGTTTGAGACATGGAGGATAGCCTGCATCTTTAGGAACAAGGAAGATACGTTCATTTTAAGTTGATTTCTTAGATTGTAAGTGTCACATTGATCATCATCATCCACCACTTCTATGCTCTGGCCTGGACATTCTTCATGCAAATCACTAGTGACCTCAGAAATCCTGTCTTGGGGATCCTCAACAACGACAGCTTTTAAGTCTGATGCAAGACTTAATTGGTGTTCTCTGCTTTTATGGCAATTGAATGAAGAGTAAACATTTGTGCTATAGCTACAATCCTTATATGGGCATGTCACTGTTTCATTATTTTTTAAATGCTTTCTGAGATGACTTAAGAAAATTGATTCAGAAAAGGGTTCCCGAAATGCGTACAAAGGGCATTTTATTACAACAGGGCTCTGACTCTGTTCTGGTCTACTGCTAAGTTGTACAGTATGATATCTTGACAAATGAGTACTCAATGCATTTAGCGTCTTAAATGTACAGATACAATCAGTATAGGGGCATGGAAGAGGACTGACTCTGGAAAAGTGGCTGTGTTGCAGTCTGTAGTGTTTAAATAACTGTATTCTAGAAGTCAAAGAAGCTGCACACAATTTACACTGCCAGACTACCATATTGGAACTATGAGAAAAAACTGAGCTCTGTGGAAACAGATTAATAAACTATGTTCTGGTCTCAACGATACAGTCCCATCTCACAAATATGTTTTTATATTTACAAATAATCAGCTTACTGTTTGGCTCATTTGAATATTTCCCAGCAGCACTTGCTACCTGAAAGGCAAGAGGAAAAATACAACGTTTAGACCTCCATGAAACATATACCAGAATAACTTACAACTCAATATAACAAGTTCATACTATTAGCTTACAAAAACATGATCATAATTTTCACAGTTTGAATGTTTAACCATCAATCAGAAGGAGATAGAGAGAGAGCGCAGGAGAGCGAGAGAGAGGAGATAGAGAGAGAGAGGAGATAGAGAGAGAGGGAGGGAGAGAGAGAGCGGAGATGAATGAGAGCGTGAATTAATATCTCTCTCAAACCTCCTTTTGTCATGTACAAAAATATATATCTATTACAAACATCAATTTACAAGCTCAAAGAAATGGAGATATGTGGCTTCGACCATGCATGCCATGAGGACGCGACGCCTGCATGACACTCAACCAATATAACCAAATTTATCTCCCTCAAACCCGATAATAGGACAGAATGTACTAGCAAACAAACCTAGAATGGAGATGCGGCTTGACATGCACCATGCATGCACGCACGAGGGCGACGCCATCTTTACCTGCACTATAACTCGCACTTGCACTTGACCCAATATCGAACTCTTAATATTTTGCATGAAACAACCATGCATCATTTCGGTGTGCCATAATGTTTTAATTGCACACAGCATGCATGCAGGCAGTTGTTTAAGAAGACAATGGAGACCGAGTTAGCTTAATTATACTGAACAGCCTGCATGCAATTAACTATAACTAAACTATTAAAAGATGCGCTCAAGGACGCGACGCCTGCATGACTCAACCAATATAACCAAATGAATCTCCCTCAAACCCGATAATAGGACAGAATGTACTAGCAAACAAACCTAAAATGGAGATGCGGCTTGACATGCACCATGCATGCACGCACGAGGGCGACGCCATCTTTACCAGCACTATAACTTGCACTTGCAATTGACCCAATATCGAACTCTTAATATTTTGCATGAAACAACCATGCATCATTTCGGTGTGCAATAATGTTTTAATTGCACACAGCATGCATGCAGGCAGTTGTTTAAGAAGACAATGGAGACCGAGTTAGCTTAATTATACTGAACAGCCTGCATGCAATTAACTATAACTAAACTATTAAAAGATGCGCTAGCAAGGACACGACGCCTGCATGACTCAACCAATATAACCAAATTAATCTCCCTCAAACCCGATAATAGGACAGAATGTACTAGCAAACAAACCTAAAATGGAGATGCGGCTTGACATGCACCATGCATGCACGCACGAGGGCGACGCCATCTTTACCTGCACTATAACTCACACTTGCACTTGACCCAATATCGAACTCTTAATATTTTGCATGAAACAACCATGCATCATTTCGGTGTGCCATAATGTTTTAATTGCACACAGCATGCATGCAGGCAGTTGTTTAAGAAGACAATGGAGACCGAGTTAGCTTAATTATACTGAACAGCCATTAACTATAACTAAACTATTAAAAGATGCGCTAGCAGCTCACGCAATTTGCATCTACAAATTGCATATCCGAACAGATTAAATGACCACAGATAACCGCAAATTGGCAAATTTACATATATATTTATACTCACTATATGAAAGAAACTTGACGTGCGCTGCTGCTGCTAACTTGACGGCTGCTGCTGCTGCTGCATCTCACGACATGCGGGTATACAGGTATCATCCCAGAATTCCTCCGCAGCTGCGCACAACAGTGGTTTCCTGTTGCTTGCTTGCATAAATATTATTTTCACATGCCATTATTTCTCACTTCTCAGAGCTGAGCTAATTCTCTAAACGAATTCTTTAATATAATTGGACTTAATATATAATATAATAACTTTATTAACATCTCTCTCACTCTCTCTCTCTTTCTCTCTGTCTCTCTCTCTGTCTCTGTCTCTCTCTCTGTCTCTCTCTGTCTGTCTCTCTCTCTGTCTCTCTCTCTCTGTCTGTCTCTCTCTCTGTCTCTCTGTTTCTCTCTCTCTCTCTCTGTCTGTCTCTCTCTCTGTCTCTCTGTTTCTCTCTCTCTCCCTCTCTCTCTCTCTCTCTCTCTCTCTCTCTCTCTCTCTCTCTCTCTCTCTCTCTCTCTCTCTCTCTCTCAGGGTGCTGGGAGTGAGATTGACGTGAGCGGAGGTGTTTGTGGAGGTTTTTCTTTTCTTCTTTTTTCCTTTTTTTTGTTCTTATTTTCCCGTTTCTTTTCTATGTGCACAGTGAGGTGGGGTTTTATGGGTTAATTTTCCTATCAGGGTAACTGGTGTAAGTGTACAGTGTTGGAGGCGAGTGTATTGTTTGGTGAGTGGAGGCGGCCGGTGACATGGCCTCGCAATCAGCAGGACCTGAGTCTGTGTCGCTCAGACACGGGGTGAGGTGTGTGCCCGAGGGGACTGCTACGGTGGAGGAGGTTCTGAAAGCTGTCGGCGAGCAGATAGGATGCGAAAATCTCGCTTATGCATCGCGGATGAATAAAGCTGTGGTGGTTTTTTTGAAAAAGGAAAGTTTGGTAAACAAAGTAATTGCGAGTGGCATTTTTGTGAGGGATGTGCTTGTGGCCGTATCGCCGCTGTCGGCTCCTGCTACACGGGTAGTCGTGTCTAACGTGCCGCCGTTTATCAAAGACGAGGCTCTGTCGAGAGAGCTGATGCGCTTCGGGAGGTTTGTGAGTGGTTTCAGACCTATTGCTCTTGGGTGTAAGGAACCTGGGCTGAAGCATGTACTCTCGTTGCGTAGGCAAGTGTTTATGTATTTGAAAAGCGCAGACCAAACGCTAAATGCTAGTTTCACTGTGAAGTTTGGGGAGAGCTTGTATGCTGTGTATGCGAGTACTGACAGCTTGCGCTGTTTTGAGTGCGGGGATATTGGACATAAGCAATTCGCTTGTCCGCATCCAAAGCGCGCAGCGGGAGGGGCATCGCGTCAGCCAAGTGAAAAAATAGTAGAGGTTAATGTGGTAGTCACTGCAGAGCAACAGGCAGATACAGGGGGAGTGGAGGATGTTACTGGTGAGACAGAGGGGCTGGTGGTGGAGGGAGAAGCTGTAGGAGGAGGAGAGGGTGATAATGGGACAGAGGAGCTGGTGGTGGAGGGAGAAGCTGCAGGGCCAGGGAGTAACCATGCTCCCGAAACAGGTGCACAGCCAGGGCCGGTGCTAGGTTCATCAGATGGAGGGGGGGCCCTTTTCCCCGTGGTTGTAGGGGGGAGTGAAGTTGACGCAGAGGCCAGTGGTGGTGTGGAGAGAGGGGGGGGCGAAGTGGTGGAGGGGGGGGGGGGTCAGAATGGGAAGGAGAGGGAAGTTGAGGGGAGCACACTGGTGGATGAGGAGGGGATGGATTTAGGGGGGGGTGCTAAGGAGAGGGAGAGTGGGTCTGAGGAAGAGGCATTGGTATCTGGTGATGAGAGTGAGGATTTGGAAAAGGGGGAGATGTATACTGCAAGGGAGCTCACCCGGTTTCTTAGGGAAACCAAAAACAAGAAAAATGTTCCATTGGGACGTTTTTTCCCAGATCAGGAAAAGTTTTTAAGGTCTGTGATACATGCTAACAAGGTCACAGGTGGGGGATCAATGATGACACCCAGGAGGAAGTTCCGACTGAATAAGTGGGCTACTAATGTCAGGAAAAGAAGATTGTCATCAAAAACAGATGTATAATGTATGGACTGTATGGTGCACATCTGCGGGTGGTTTTCTTTTTCTGGTTCTTGCTCTCTGTTTTCTCCCTCTTTTTTCACATGGAGGTCCTTCGGATTGATTGTGCTGGGGATGGTGTGAAAGGGGGGCTGTTTTCTGATTATGCAAAACAGAAACATTTAAATGTTATTTTTGTACAAGAGACCCATAGTGATGTGGGTAATGAGGTTGACTGGGGACTCAGTTGGAGGGGGGGTTTGGTGATGAGTCATGGCACTAATAATAGTGCAGGGGTGGCTGTCCTGTTCTCTCCTGGACTTGGGGTCAATATTACATCGCAGAAGGAGGTGAAGGTGTGGTGGGACAGAGTGATCCAGATGCCGGTTACTCAGGGCGACAAGACCCTGGTGAAATGCATCACCCTCCGGCGCACCAAGAGCAGTGAGGTGAACGAGCTGCGGGGGCGTCTGGTGGAGCGCCTGGGGCGGGGCCTGTTCAGCGGTTCAGACGAGGAGTGTTCTGTCTGCCTGGAGTCGGTCCGCCTGCCTGTCATCACACACTGTGCTCATGTCTACTGCCGCTCTTGCATCACTCTGGTCGTCAGCACGGAGCAGGAACATGCGCGCTGTCCTCGCTGTCGAGGTGAGATCAGGGCCAGTCGGCTGGTGGAGTTCCCACAGGAGATGGAAGAGGAGGAGGTTAAAGCTCTGATGGACAGCCTGCTCAGGGTGCGCGATGAGGACGGCAGCATCAAGAGTGTGGTGGTCTCTCAGTTCGAACGTTTCCTCACCATACTAGAGACCCCATTCAGGGACCATGGTTTCAGTTTTGTGCGTCTGGACGGCAGATTGACCCAGAAGAGGCGGGCCCAGGTCATCAGGGAGTTCCAAAACCCCCGGGCGCGGCCTCTTGCTCCTGTCACTCAAGGCTGGACCCTGCATCGGACCGTTTTGGGTAGACCAGGAACGTGGTCGTCACCAAGTTCATCGTGAGGGACTCTGTGGAGGAGAGTATGGGGGAGATCCAGAGGGAGAGGCAGGACCGGGTGGAGAGTGCTTGGGGACTGGGGAATGCAATGGGTACTGTGGGGGGGGAGGGGCTGAACATATGATTTTGAATGTCAAGTGGTTTTATGTGCTGGAGGAGGTTTTTGGAGTGTGTAGGGGTGGTTGTGGGTGTGTGTGTGTGTGAGTGTGTGTGTGTGTGGGTGTGTGCGTGCGAGTGGGTGTGTGTGTGTGTGGGTGAGTGTGTGGGTGTGTGTGTTGTTTTTATG